>NC_135207.1:4920448-5243396 GCF_050948175.1 Xylocopa sonorina | reverse complement strand
GAGAGACCAACTGAACGGATGGTAAAAGATATGGTACGAATCGTTTCTACCCTAGCTTCGCGAGAGGATTTATTCGTCTCTGCTTCTGTAAATTGGTTTGCTTAAATATCTGGAAACGCGCGATACGTTCTCGTTCGATCTCGTCTTCTGAATCGCGCGATCAATTCGGATGAAAGTTATCGCCAGCCGAATTTGAACGTTCCGTCCGGCGTCGGTTCCTCGGCAACACGGTTCGTTAAGTCGGATTTCAATTAGTCACGGTTAATGGCCGTTCGACGGCCTACGTGTTCGAGGTTAATACGATTTTTAATTTTCCGCCCCGTCTGCAATCCTTTAACGTAATTACGCGTTCCATTGGAAAAACCATTTGAGGTAATTACGGGGCTGGAGCTCGCGAGCGCCCCGGCTGATGTATTACCAGCCCGATGCTTTTAATCGACTGTTTAATAATTCCGTCGTCCCGTGATTCCGGCGATGACGGCGGCGGCGGCGGTGTTTTTAATACGAACGAGGACGAATCGGGTGTATATACAGCCCAGGATACTACACCCTCGCTACAATTCAATCTACGATGGCCGCCGCGGTTTTAATCAACGCGAAACACCTCTAACTAATGCGCTCGAAGGTTCGCCACTCGTGGCTCGCGGTCCTCCGCGATCTTGAAAGACTGACTTTGTTTCAATTCCAGTCAGAAGCGGAATAACAAGGACGAGGAAATGACCAGAGCAACGCGAACTTCTCCCTATCCACCTTTTAACTTCGATTAAATATTTCGCAGTCGACGTTTTCGTAATCCAAAATCTGGAATTACCTTAAAACGACGGATGGTGGTGATTCGTTCGCGAGATAGATTAAAGCACACAATGTGTGTCGTTCAAAAGTAAGCGTATCCGTTTCGAAGGATCGAGTAGCACGAAACGAAGCTGTCGACGCGATATCTTCTCGCGCCTGATCCCCGAACGGTTGCCACGGAAAACAGTTCGGATGTACGCGGATACCGCGAATAATGGGCGAGTTGATTACACACGGGGAAGCTGGCCTGGTGAAAACGGGCCACCCTGTATTAAGCGCGTTAATCTCGATGGACTGTGCGCCACCCGGAACACGGACACGCTTGTTTACCGAGTAACGATTAACTACAGAGATAGGGAATGCAAATAGCCGCGGATCCCGGGGGGCGTTTGGTTTCACCGATTGGCCCGTGGATGTCGTCGCGTCGTCCTCCGTCCCGTGCTCCGTTCCCCAAGACATCCGTAACGGAAACGCCTGACGTTGCCACGGGAAATTCCTATTACCGGCTAATGAGATTCATCGGCTAGACAGCGCAGTTTAGCTTAACGAACGTTTTAAGAAACTCCCTCTGCTTATTTCTTAGTCGAATCACGTTTACCCACGTGTACATTCGCGATTATGGGTCGCTGGAAGTTTTTAAACGTTTTCGTGGCATCTAACGGGTGTAAAAAAGTCTTCTAAACTCGATCGAATATTCATAGGAACACAGAGTGGATAGCTGGGAAACGGATCGTCCGCGTCGTGGACGAGATCGAAATCACAGGGGCGCCTGGACGGGGGTGGAAAAGTTTCGGCTTGCCAGAAGCAACAATGACGACAATAAGAGAAAGAGGAGTGTACTGGTGAGAGAGAGCTAGAGAGAGAGGGAGGGAGAGAGAAAGAGTATTGTCGGATGGCGAGGGAAACGCTGGCCGGAGCGCGTCGTTTATTTTAAGTTCTTTCAAACTCTCCGGCGCACTCGCCGAGAAAGGAAGAAGGCGTCAGCGGCGAAGAAGCCGAGCTGGGCTCGGTGGAAGGACGGTGGGACGGCGGCGGTGGGCTGTACAAAGGAAGAGAAAAGGGGAAAAGGAAAGAAAGGTCAGCCGCTGGTCGAGAGGGCGAAGGTATCGTGCTGGAAATAGAGCAAAGGAAGAACGGAAGAAGAGAGAAAGGGGAACCGGTACTGCTCTCCGAACCATTAGACAAATTTTATATATAGCGGCTGAAAGCTCATTCGTTTTTGCTGCACATCGTTACCGACCTATTGGTCCCGCGGTCCCTTCGTTAGAATCGATTATTTTACGCCTTTCCACACAGGGGCCCCTTCTCCGGGTCGTTGGTTCTTGGAAAAGTCTCGAGCTGTCGATTTCTCTCGCCAACCGACTTCAATTTCCAACGGTTCAACCAATGTTTCAACTCGCCCGGAACTGTTTGCTCTCCGCGCGAGCGGTAACTCCTCTTTCGTGGCTTAGAGAATTCGCGACACGTAAGCGTGGCGGAGGTGCGCGCCACGCGCGCGACGTACGTGGGACGCCATGTTGCGACGAGAAAGGACGTCGTAACGAGAGCGATTTTCGCGACACGAGTCATTAGACTTTTAACGGAGGCGTGCTGGCATCCCACGATACTCGACGACGCGACGAAACGCACGGCTTCCTCTCTTAACAAAGCCAATTTCCGGCTGGATCCCGTAACGCCACTAGCGGGACCAACTTCTTTACGATCTCAAATTCTTCGCGAACGCTATCCTCTCTGCTGGTCCCTTGCGCTTTGAACGCGGTAAGTCAGACAGTGGAATGCAGCTACTTCTAATCAGACACGCAATCGTTGTCGATACATCCCATTATAACAAATTCTTTTGCTAGATGTACGAGTGGATAGCAGAGAAATATATTGGATAAAATTTCGTTTGCTGTTTTACAATGTATAGTCGCACAATTTGATACTTTCTAAACGTTTGATAACTGTTTAATTTAAAGTGATAGACCAACCGTTCGACAGTGTAGGAATTGTTTTCCGCGTGGCTCTTTTATCTCGAGCAGGATGAAATACTAGGCGAATTTCTTTGCGCTCGAAGATGATGAACGAGTGTATTATAGGAGCACACGAATATTATTGGCCGAATTGAAAAATACCTTCTCCGGGGTGAACGCTTTATCTCCGGCAACGAGTTTCACTGGCGTCTGCGTCTGCGTGATATACGACAGTCCTACTGTGGATTTTCAATTCCCGCTTGAGGCGCTCCAAGTGGTTCGGTTTTTGATCTATTCGAACAGGACTTCCTCTATCGTGACTCTATTCACGAAACGGACAATTGGCGCAGGCCGCAAAAAAATTCCCAACTACGATTCGTCCAGGATCGTTACGAGTTATCACCAGAGGGGGAGAAAAAATAAAGCTGTCTAACACGGTGGAAATCTTCTGCTCGATCCTCTTCCAACGCTCCTCGAAGCCGAGTGTATTTCGATCCCTGTGAAACATTCACGTCGCTAAAAAATTTAATTCCAGCTTCGACGTCCGGGAGGGAGTCACGATAACGTCGTTCGATGGAAGAACAATGGCGGATAAGAATCAGAACGAACGCTCGCAGTCCTGGGCGAGCCGCGTCGAGTTAGCATGTGCAAGCTTATCTGCTCGAACGTAGACAGAGAAACGCCTCGAATTTTCGCGAGACATTCCAGCGGTGGCTCGCGAATCCGTCGAACGAGATCTGGGCTGGGTTCAGAACGATTTCAACAGCCGCGCGACACCGTGAAAGATCTCTCTGGCCCCGCTATAAATTTAATATCGACGATCCGTTGCGCGCTGAAAATCGCATCGGGAATCTCGAACGCCTACCCCCGTGCACGATGGGCGAACGAAAGGACGGGAGGGTGGTGCACGAACGGGGATGGAAATGGGAGTTGGATGCTTGAACGGCCACGTCGACGTCGCGACTGCAGATATGACAAACGCACGTGGGCCCTGAAACCCATATGCACTGATAACGACGTTATCGATACCCGACACGGGGCGCGCCGTGTTAGCCCGCGATACGCGCACCCCCGCCGACGCAACCTGGTAAAACACAATCCATTAGCCAGCCGGACTGATTTACTATTAATTAGTTGGTATCGACGGGGGAAAGGCAGTCGCGAAATTTCATTCGTTACGCCGCGTCGTTGAATGGTGATCGACGCTTTCCGCCGCGCGCCAAATGAGTTGGTAAATGCTCATGATTCTGTGAGCACGGTCAATTAGCCGGAGTGTGAAACGAGAGCGACACTCTACAGCGGTGTGATTTATGGCTGGAGTGTACGATCGACGGACAAACATATTTCAGAGATTCAAGTAGAGGAGAAAAGTGTGAATTTTTCTAACGGAGAAATTTCATTTCAGTTCGAAATAATCCTTTTCTTCGCTCAAGGATTATAAAGTCCATCGTGTCGGACGCAAGTAAGGAGAAAATAGCCGAGAACAACAGTGCGCTAAAAACCTGACCGAGTGGCTTGTCAAAGATGCCGCTTGGTCCAACGCTTGGTAGGTCCGTAATAGCCAACAATGCAAGAAAAAGAGGGAAAAATAATAGGGGTTGGTAGGGGTGCGCGTTTCGCGGTACAAAAGAAATTGAACCTGGCGGAGGCTCGCGAGGACGAGGCTGCACAAAGGCTCCGAGATAGCCGAGTGCCGCTCGAGTGCACGTTTCCCTCTCAGATCATCCTCGACCTCAAAACTTCGGTCCATCTGCGGAGGAATGATCGTCCTGGATCCTTCGATTAATACTACGTCCTCCATGGTAGAATTTAATATCGATACCAGGACATTTTACAGTTGACCATACAAACAAGTCGACGAGAGACGTATAGTAGCCTCCTTTTATTTGCCACTGGTAGAATCGCAGCAGGACAATGTCTTCACTGGTCCTCATTTAATCACCCAAGCCTTATGTAATAACTTTCTGACCCAACTCTAGCATCCTCGCGTCTGAGAGACTATAATAAGGCAAGAAATATTCCAGCTTAACGAAACGCTCTTATTTCTCTTTACTCCCCTTTCACTACGCTCTCTGCGCTTCTTTGCAACTCCACGGAACTGTTCAGAGTGGTCGAGTTAAGAAGCGTTACGTTAAGCTTTTGTTTAAATTGAATTAGAACTTGGTTCAACAGAAGCGCGTCCATAGAAATGTGTTACTGGTTCTATAAAAGCGTGAAAGTCTAACAAAATTCCTTAACCACGTATAAAGTAACGTATTGAAAATGATTCGAGCTGCAGAGGGTTAAGAAACGTTTATTCATTCATGGAAAGTGGATTCCAGGGGTATCCTTGACCAATAGAAAGGGCAATAAATACAATTTCCAGGTGGACGGGAGGGATCAAAGTGCATGGCGGAGCAAGGAAACGAAATTTGCCAGAACATTGGCGGGCGCCTTAAATTTGTCGTCGACTCAGGATTACGGTGCCTTCGATACTCCGTCGCAGGACAAAGGGGATCAGCGCGAGCGGGAAGGATTAAGGCCAACGAAGAAATTGAATTCGTCGGAAATCCGTAAACGCGGCGCGATCCGACGCGAGGAGAGAGTCGACGGGTGCGACGTGTTTCCGGCCGCGCACCTGACGCTACCCTTCGAAACTTCTACGGTCAGCCTCGATCTTTCCTTCGCGCGGATTCGGGAGGCGAAATCGTATCAACTGGGAATGGAGAATTGCGCTCCCTTATCCTTCGACGTCCAACAACGTCCAAATGGATTACGTTATTACGTTAAATGGATTGTTTTATGAAAGAACGAGGCGTTCGATAAATAGTATCAAGGTCGATTGATACTTTGCAAAGGTAACGAAGAAAGAAGCGCGATCATTAATTCCTATTGACGCGAGGCTGAACAGGGGATGAAGGTTTTGCTATTCAGGCAACGCGATCCCTACGTGGCGGCGAATAATGCGTTTCCATATGCAAAAGAAGTCCCGCGCGCCGTTTTCGGCGGGGTTGGAGGCCGACTACGTGGTCTGGCGGGTCAACACCGTGTCATTCGCCGGCGCGAAACGAAGTTACTCGGAAAAATTAGCACCTTTCGCCGTTTGTCGAAGCGAAAAGGCAAGCTGCCGGAAAATACGACGAGGACAGCGTTCGCGATACGCGCGGAAAGCCTGCCGCGCCCGGCTAGTGCAAACTGTTGCCTTCGAAACGGTCGTCAGTCATTGTATCCTGTGAAACGAAAAAAGTCGAATAGAGACGAACGAAATGGCGCTGATGTTCCACGAGGCGTGTGGCCAAACGCGATTCGTGCGGTTCGTTTGTTTTCGAAAATAAAACTAGCCTTTCGGTAGGAAGAGGCGGTTTTGTTGCGCGTCGACTTTTCGACTTTTCCGGTTTCTGGTGGCCTCCGCTTTGACTATCGAGCTTTTATCGCGATGAAAATTTCGACAAATTTCTCTTGAAAACTCCATTGCGGTCCCCTGCACGTCTTTCAATCGTTTTCTGCGCTAAACCAACTACAAACGAGATCCTCGCGGAGAATCGTCCACAGCGCCATATAAACGCAATATTATGTGGACGAAGAACTGTCCAAGAGCAGCAGGAGCGAGCCACCGACACTGGTGTCGGTTTTCATTTTAACGGTGCCCCGTGTCGCTGTAAATTTCGTCCGGCTAGTGAAATTTATTTGACCGTAGCCCACGGATCGAGCATTAATGAATTTGCCGATATTTTCGAGGGCCGCGGGGTGCCACCAGCGGCCGAGACGGGCGCGTTCGCGTTCTTTCAAAGCGGCTTTCTCCGCCACCCTTTCCAGAACAGCGCCGGTTCCAGTATTTAAGAGGGCGTATATATCTTCCCGAGAACAGCCCCCGTAACCCGTGGCCGGACGGTTTCAATTTATTTGCAACGCTGCCGCATCTTTCATCAGCCCCTTTCGTATTTCCCCGAACGGATCCGCAAAGATTCCTCGTTGTTTTGCTCGGTTCGTGAAACCGTCGATATACGACCGCGAGCGTAAAAATTGAAATCGAATGGTTCGAAAACGAGAAACGGAAAAAAAAGAGAAAACAATATTCAAACGACGAATTTGTGGTACTCGGATAAATTACGATCGAATACCCGAAGAGCCCAATGGAAATGGCGAAATTATTTGATTAACGTCGTGGAATTTCTTTCATGGACGTCGATTACGTTTCACGGTCTGCCATGACGACAAACAGGGGGTTGCGATAATTTCCAAGTCAAATTCGGGATGTTTTAAAATCAGGAGGAGACGAATCCCACGTTCATCAACCACTGGCTGCGACAGACAACGGGTGTAATTTACGATCCCTCGTTACGAAACCCCGCGAACGACGTTTTCTTTCGTTTTCCACGCGTTGGTAAACGTGTTTGCCTCTCAGTCGGGAGTTACTTTGTCGCCGTAGTTGAAGCAAATTCGTCCTTTCGAGTCGCTCGTTATTACACGCAGGTATCGCCCTCGCATTTCGCGCGTCGATCCTCCACCGCCGCCTTTCTCCGTGTTCTTAACGCGGAAGAGATGTAATAATCCTGAAAATAAAGGGGGCAGGATGCTTAAACTCTGTAAGGTGGTGCTACGTTATCTCCGTTCAGCCCTCTGCAGAGGGAGAAGTTTTGCGCAAACAGACAATAATATTTGCCCGTCGCTGCAAAACACACCTTTCCCCCAGTTAATTTTTATTCTTATCTGCGGAACGAACAGAGTGACTCCAGGAGAGCGTTGGAACGGGGATGGAATCTCGCGGAAGCGTCGAGGGTGAACAAGAGGAAGAAAATCTCTGGTAATCCCCGAAGGGATAATCGGCGTCGCGCTTCGCGTTTACCCTCCTCCCATCCCTTAATTAACGGCTCATCGCGAACACGAGGAATTACTCTTAATTAGCTTCTCGAACTGGCCATGGGAAAAGTGAAGGGGTGCGGATGAATTTGTTGAACGCAATTACGCGTCGGGTATCATCCGCGATTACTTCTCGCCTGGCATCCTATCGCCGATGGCAATTTAACGGTAGAACGACGAGACCAACCGAAATGGCTAATTCGTCATTTTCTTTTCGTAACGCGTCCGTATCCTTCGCCACACCTTGGGAATTAAATTCGTTCGCAACTAACGGATCGATATGGAAATTGAACGGTAATGAATGTCGTCGAGGAGGACCGTTAGAAAGCCATATTTTACCGTTCTCCTGAGAAAGTTATCCTTTGGCTTTTCCAGTTTTGGCACCGCGAGCGTATTCTACTTTTCCATTATAGCTTAACAATGGAACGAATATCCTTTTCGCGCAAAAGTTCCGGAATGTCGTAGCAACAATTCGTTCCGCGACGCGTATCGATGGTGTTTCGACAAAGGCTACGTGACTCTCGAGAAATACGTAGTCCAATGCGAACTTCAAAGCGTGACGTCCTCGCAGCAACTTTCTTTACCGTGAATTTTAATATCGAACTTTTGGCTGGAGCCGAATTCCCAGGGGCTCGAACGTTAGTTCTTATTTATCGGGAACAATTCAAGATCAATTGGGGCGTACGCGTTGCCTCGGTTCGACGGGGTATAATACGCGGAGGCAGTTTTGTCCCCAGCATTCCGCGTGCGTGCGATTCATTTCGGCGAGAACAGCGCGTGCATTTGATGCATCTGTTGCACCGTTGAATGCGGTAAAATTCGTGACAAAAGATGTCACCTATATACGCGTGCTTCGCGTAACCAGTGCCATTTGTCGAGCGGGGCATTTCTCCGTACCGAATTCGGTCCTGCGGAAACGCGCTCGTGGACGTTGCGTTTATTTTTCTAAATGGAAACACGCGCGTGCGTTGCGAACGTGGTTTGCGATGATATTTCTTAAAAAGAGCGACGAGGATATCGAAGAACCTTCGACGCATCGTGACGCGTACAGGAACTCTGAATATTAGCGACGATGAAGCGAAGCAGAGTATCCGAGGGATGCTGAAGCGTGTCGTGTTTATGGGCGAGCGCGATTACTTTTACGGGGCAGTAAAAATCGCTATAATTTTTAAGGTCGAATAGAAACATATTAGAATTCTTTTGGCTCGCTTTAAAATAATACTGGAGACTGTACTCCATAAAATATCCGTTAAAATAGTAACGATCTTGCGGCCTGGATACCGTATATACCAACCGGAGGCTGTTCCCAAATTTATCGTCTGAGGGGGTTAATTGAATGAAGTAAATTGAACGTGATTAAAGAAAACAAGATGTGGGTAGACTCGGAATCACACCGTGGAGGAAGTTAAACACGGGCGGGAAATTAGGGTGCGCCGAAAGTAGATTAAACGCGGCTAAAAGTGGTGTGCCCTCTAATTGTCTCTCGAGATAGAGGCTTTCGATGCACGGAACGCCGTCCTTTTATTTTCCTAGCGGTACGTCGCGAGTATAAAACGAACTGTATCGCTATTTACCGCGCCTCGAGCTCGTGCGGTCTTCTTTTTCCTCTTCCTTTTTTTTTACAACCATAAACATCCGCAGCTCAAGGTATTATCGGCTACGAATCTTCCTTTAGCGCCATCCAGCAGCTATAAACGAAGATCATAAACCGTGGTAAAGCCAGACGCGTCCCCTGGCACCGTAAATACCTAGCTGATCTATAAAAGTAGCGCGCACCTTAATGTTTTCAGAAACCTTTTAATTTAAATGTATACACATTATCCATCGAACCTCCAGCTGATTCGAATGGATCACCTGAAATCGTTTGACCAATCGAGCGTATCCGTTTAAACGCAATCCCGCTCTCGAATCAAGGCAAAACTCAATCTGGAACTGTCACCGATCTTCGAAGACAATTAATCCCGGTCCGCTTACCTTCAGGCTGATGGGGCGCGTAGATGTTCAGATAGAGGCAGTCTTCGCTCTGATTCCTTAGATATGGTAACAGCCTCTCCAAGTACTCGTACCTGGCTGGTTTCATCTCGTCCCAGAGCTTTGGCACCACTTGCGGGCACACAGGCGCGAATTCCTCCGATTGCCTGGTGCCGCGCCACGGTTCAGGCGATCTTGGGGGTGAAAACCTGAACGATCCAACGGGAGGCTCCGCGTAAGGCACCCCTGAAACATTCAGCGGTAGAATTTTGTAATTTTGCGAGAGCGTCTATGGATCCTTCCGTAAGCTCGCGAGCCATTTCGTTCGCGACTTCTGCGCTCGTTTCATTTTTATCGCAGGATATTATCTCCTCGATTAAGAAGCGGAGGAATCGCGAAATGGAAGCGCCTCGCTTTTGGGATCTAGCGAGATATTTATGCGCGTGTTTGCGCGACGAATAATTATCGAACGTCGCAATTGCTGAGTGGAAAAGCGGCGGTTCTGTTTAATCTTAGTCGTGAATCGTCGCGGGGAGGCAATCACCGTTAAGTTTTATTGGGCCGCGAGCGGATCGATTAAATTGATCTCGCTCGTCGTCCGGCGTTCGGTGTGTTAACACGTTTCAGGGTTGGCGGCAGGGATCACGGTCGATCCATTTTATCCCATTCTGGAGTAAATTGGATTCTCGGGCCAGTGGCTCTTCTGGGTAAAATATTAAAGCCAGGGCAAGTACAAATCGAAAAGCTTGATTGCAACAGTCGTGGATTAAGAGCGCGCTATCTCGTAGAAATTTCAACGATCTTGAAAACCTTCGTAGCCCACGTCGGGGAACCGGAACGAAGTTCACTCGAATCCGCGTACAAACGAAGCTTCATCTTCAATTAATAATTAAACAGCGGGTACGTTCGAATTTAGGCAGCTTGCGAGTGTCTGCACGCTCGTTCAATAATTAAACACGCGCCCTTTAACGCGTCAGTTCCATCAGCTAATTAAGTTCGTCCTTACAACTCCAGACTAACGCCCAGAAATTTACTAATCGCAATAACTCGCGCGCTTTAAACCCAGCCAATGAAGCCATTAAAATGTAACGCGTTACAGAGTCCATCGACGATACAAGAACATACACCCAACGATTCTCGGTCCACATACTCTCGAGGCATTCCATCGCTTCGAAACTCCGTCGATGTTCCTCAGCTACTTTTAAACTTGGTCCACTTAATTCCACCTTATTTGTACCAAACGATGGGCCCAAGAAGATCGTTTGGAGCGAGATAAATCGTTCACGACCGACAGAGAGGCACCTGAAACCTTCACCTATGCCTAATTTATCCCAGTCATCCGTAGCACCATTCCACCTCTGAGCGGAACCGTTTCGCGCGCGCGGAAACGCTAGGAGAACCGGGTTGGTCGGTGCCAAGGAATGTCAGGGGCTCTCGAGGAACTCGTGAAAATACAAACTCCCGCTGGCTCCTTCGGCTTTGCCAGCGGGCGCGCACGCGACCAGGAACCGCAGGGCGGGGTAGAGAGTAGCGTCTATCCCCGAAATAGCCTGGCCAGTTCTCGTTTTGGAACCTTTGACGTATCGGGATCCTCCGTGTACCGCGGATACATCGTGGCTGATGCGACGAGGGAGGGGGCGAAAGAGAGCGTTTACGGTGAAAACGAGAGAGGACAGGATAGAACAGGGAGAGGGACTGATGCAGCTGCGGGGAAAGTTTCACCCGGTGGGCAAAGTTCGCCGTATCGGCAGCCGGAAAGTGGAAATCGCGTCGGTCTCTCTGTGTTATCCGTTTCGCCGTCGTCTGCCTGGCTTCCGAGCCGCGTGATTGGGCCCGAAACTTGGAAACTTCCTACATGCGCTACGTTAAACGATGATTGTGAACGGATTTCAATGGCCGTGATTGACTCTTCGCCGAATCGGGCCACGAACCGCTCCTCTTCGCCGATCCCCATTCTCGCGGGTCTTCGAGTTCTCCGTTAACGCCAGGAGGACCGACTCTTGACATCGATTACGGGCGAACGAGCAGCCATTGCGCGTCGTTTTATATCCCCGACTATATTTCATTTCCATTCTCTGCGCGCGATCGCGGAAGCGGTTAAATATTGCCGTTGTTCGAGCATAAATATCAGTCAACGAAACGTGACGCCTGTTCAGCACGGCTTCGCATTGGTGAATTAATTCGCCAGTTCGACGACGATGGATTCGTAACCGCGTGGAACGGTCACGAACTCCTCTGTATAAATGGTAAAACTCACCCAAGAATACGTCGACTGATTGGAGATCGTGGTTGGTCCCTGGCCTCACCACAATCCCACGCAAACGACCCTGTTTCACGCGCACCTCTCTGGTCACGCGTTCCGGTGGATCGAGAAACCTCGAATGGTAGCCGTACTGCGGTCTGGCCTCGTAGAGATCACGGTGTTCCGTGAGGATCTGGGTGCAGGCCAGCAGCACGAGACCCACCAGTTCCAGTCGCAGCATCCTCGACATTTGCTCGATCTGTTTCGACGAAATGTCCGCCTAGAATCGAGCGACGCGAAATCGGTCGAACGGATAAAAATAATTTGTCGCGCGTTCCCGCTTCTTCCGTTTTCGCACCGGATGAGGGGGAAGCCCTTCCGTTCGTTAAGCAGCCGGACTATTGATGCTCGCCTCGGCGTTGGAGCCTTTCAGGCTCGTGCCAAAATAAGTCGCGAGAAGGCTTGCCCACCACGTGAACGCACACGCCACATTTTCGTCATCGATGCTGACGTTTCTCGATCGACGTTATCACATTTTCGTCACCGCCCGCATTCCGTAATGCCTCCGTTCGAGTTATTTAAAGTTGCATTCTCTCGATCACTGTCTTCACGCTTATAATCACTCGTGATCGATCGAGTCTGAATGCGACACTGCGAAGTACACTTGGGTTCGGGTTGAAAAACACGCGATTTCACGCGAAGTAGCACAAAACACTGCTTTCGTGCGATGCACGCTTCGAGTCTCGTCAGTTCGAAGCGACTTACGCTTCGACCGCTCTGTCGCTTTAAATATAGTTGACAGTCACAGGAGCAGCAGTGGTGCACCCGGTTTCGTCGGGTATGTCGCGCTGCCTAACACCGATTATATGGCAAGAAAAGGCACTCCACCGCTGTCCTCCAGCGGGATATTCTTGGGTCAAACGAGGGTGAACGCACGTACCCGGCGAGGAGGAAAGAGAGTGCCGGAGGACGCTCTATTTTCGCTCCAAATAGAATGCTTCTGCTGTTGGTAAACTTCGCGCACGTTCGCGGCGGAACTCGCGATTCCCTCCGTTCTCTCTTTCAAAGATTCTCTTCTTCGAGTGATCTATGGCGCGGCCGTTTTAACTTTGAACGCACGATGCATATCGAGAGTCCCGTTGTAACGATATCTCTTCGAACGGAAACGGGGTAAAAAGAATTATTGAAAGCAGCGACGCGAAACAGCCACTGGGTTCTCTGAGCAATGATTTGTTACGCGAAATCGAGATCGCTCGCGAATGATTAAACGCCTGCGATCTTCTAACACTCGCTGTGGGACGCTTGTTTCGTTTGACGAAAGAACGAATCGCGGCAAAGAGAAAGAGGAGGTTTGACGCGCGGTCGACTTCTAAAAACGAAGCGCCAAAGGGAGAGAGGGGAAGGCAGAGGGGTAAGTTTCAATTTACCCTATTCAACGAGTTCACAAAGCTGGCATCGAAAGAGCGCGGGTGATTTTCAAGCTGTGAAAATCATTCGACGAAATTTACGGTGGAGAACGGTAGCAGCAGCGCGTGGCAAACCGGATTACGCGGCGCGCAACGAAACCGTGGGTAGGGTTAACGCGCGTTTAAAAGCAAGTCAATAGCGTTAAATTATGAATGCCCGTGATTTGCACCGCGGCTGATCGTCAACCGAGTGACACGACCTTTATCTCGTCCCTCTTTCTCTCTCTCGCCCCCCCATTCTCTTCGCCCCTTTCTTTCCTTTGGTTTTTCAAAACCAGCCGCCAAGTTTCACGGCTACGTGACGCGTTTACCGACATTCCTAACGCGATTTGCAAGCGCAAACAAGGAGCGAGCTGCCTCGCCAGCCGTGGCGAAGCCTTCCGGGGTCGGATTCAATCGAGAAAATCCCTGAATCCGCGCGAAACTTTCACCCCTGATGAGATAGCGCGGTTTCCGCCCGGTATTAGGGCATCGTGGCCAACAGCTCGCATGTCGGGCATGAATTATCTTTTGGTCTCGACGCTGACTTTTGCCAGTTGCAACAGTCCAACAGCAGTTTCTAACGCGGATGTAACGGAGATCTCGTATATGACGTTCCTCGAGAGCGATTAGAGACGCTTACGGGAATGCAAACGTAGCTTTTGTCGAGGATGTTGAACTTTTGCTTGCCCTTGTGAGTCGAGAGAGACACGGATATTCTTGGACCACGATCTACCGCGTTGACCACAGCTTTCCGATGTTTCTTAAGGAATGGGGACGCGGAGAGGAGTTGCATTTATCCACGTGGATATCCATCATTAAAAAGAGAAGAAAGAAGATAAAAATCGAAGAGTTTATTTGATATAAACTTCACGATGTGCAAAATTACAAAGAAATGGGGAATAATTTAGCAACCGGAAGCACGTTCACCCAAGAGTATCTAACTTGAGAAATACAAAATCGTATACCTATTTCTTTTCAATGAAAGCTATCGCGAGCACTTTTCACCGGATTTATTAGCAATCGCAGAGTGTTCATCGAAATAATCACGCACAGGTTCCTCTTTCTGCGCTTTATTCTCGTCGACTTGCCTCCCGGAAACGTCGAGCGTACGTCGAGGCGTAGATTTCGCGTGCACGCGTAGTCGGTTTCGCCTCGATGGTACTCGCGAGTGGACTGAGTCCGTAAGTGCTAAAATTAAATCGAGAACACGTCCGTAGGAAGCGCCGCCGGGTGGCCGCCTTACAAGCTGAAACTTTTATTTTCGGGGAGAACGCTCTGTTCGCGATCGTTCGGCAACTTTCTTTCTCCAAATCGCGTTCGAGGGGAAATCTGCCGCGCGAGAAACCTTTGCAAGATCTCCACGCGTCAATCGTCTTCGCCTCGCTGTGGTCCATACAAATGGATTTCCGTTGATTCGAGACAATCACGATTCAATAAATACTTTACGAAGATTGCCTTCCACCAACATTCTTTCTTCTTCTCTCGAAATTAGTGCAAATATAAAATTCATTTCTTAGTTTCTTCTCGAATGAAGTCAGCGTACGAACAAAAGTACCCGCTAGAGGAAACGTCGACGAACTGGGACCATCTGTTTATTGAGATTAAGATAATTGAAGCGTCGTGTCTCGAAATCGAGTTGACGAAGAATGTTGAATTAATTGTGGGGAAATTAAACAGTTCCGTAGCCGTGTAACCTGAATGGCAGCTATATCGGAACCAGAAACCATTTACGAGCGATTATTTCGCCCCGTAGAGCGGCTCCTGAATGCTTCCGCGTCGATTACTCGATAAATATTGTTCGGAGCGTGACGCCCCCGCGCGAAAGCAGATTAGAAAAGTTTCGCCGGTGAATTACTTTCCACGTACACAGCCACTGTTTCCCCGCATGTAGCCGCGTGTTAAAGCAACGATAAGAAGTCTTTGAGGGGCCTTCTCGAGGCACGAGGCATTCCCCGATGAGTGGCTCCTCTTCAGGAACATCTCATTCGCGTTAATGAACTTACTTCGTAAGTCGAGGACAAGCAAGACCGACGAAACTGCATGACCCTTTCGCAAAGGAACAAAGGTTCGACTTAATTCTACGAACCCCCTCTGAAAACTGATTTTTGTCCTCGTTAAATTAAGATTCGCCTTGAAACGGATATAAGAGAGGTCTATCGTTCTCGTTTGCAGAGTGATCGACTTTAATCGATGCGCAGTGAGATCTTTACGCTCGAATTATTTCTCGAAGTATCATACGAACCGTACGTTGCTCTCGTTTCGAAGCACGGTACGGCGGTTACGAATACTTAGCAACTGGTTCATGGAATTACGTATAGGAGGACAGGATGCACTGTCTGTTATCAATAACAGAGAACGAATCGCCAGAAGATGAAGAGCAAATAACAGGAAGCGCGCAAACAGCCAGCCATCGATATACATTTCGATCCCTAGAGAATCGAGTCATCGTGGAAGATGGTCCAGCTTGCTCCTCGAACTCGTCTTTTTTCCTACGGTAAATATTCTTTCGTCTGTAGCTGAATGAAACGAGTCACGTAGCAAATTAAATTGTCTGCATTACGAGAACACACGCGATGTTCGTCTTGATCGAAGGCAATTATGTAGCTGAAAAACTATTTCGTCAAAGTGTTACGTCACTTGTTTCCCTCTCGAATATTAATCTCAGTCGCGCACGAAAGAAGTTCCACGGCGCACCGGAAGTCATCGTTCAATATTCATCAGCCTTAACTCGGGGGCGAGTTGAGAAATTCATCAGCAAAGACGCCGAGGATCCTTTAAACAGCCGCTAATTCAAATTGCAGCCCCGTCGCGGCCCTCCCGTTCTCGACCGCGTTAAAATCGAGTTACACCCCTCGAGGGGTGGTTAATCTGCGTCTCGACGCGCCAGTTCGCGTGGAATCCGCTGTCCATCGGCGAGCGGGACCAATACACGCTTGGTGCAAATATTTCATGCCTCTTCGAAGCGAAATTACTATCGTCGGATCCTCGTTGCGGTTGTTTCGACCCTTTGACGAATCTTTGAGTAAAATGAGTCTCGTTTGCGTCGTAGCTCGATAGTTTAACCGGTACTCGAAGGGATGGAAGGCTGGAAAGTTGTCGCAACTTTTACTGAAAACATCCCACCGAGGGCGGCTTAATAACGATCTCCTAATTTTATCGGTAGACAATCTGAAAAGTGTTAAAGAGACAGTTTTTACAATGCACTGTACTTGTTCCTAGACGTAGACTTAAATTGGACAGGAAATCTGTGGCAGAGTTCTTAAAATTTTCCAGTGGAACGTGGTAACATTTAGGAAGTAATTTAGTAACTGTTTCTATGCTCGTGAAACGAAGGCGGCCTGGTTTCTGCAGGCCGGATTCTCCTCCGGCAAAAACGTCACCGTGGAAACGTGTCGCTGATCTAAATTTCATCTGCACGGAGGATCTTCAGAAATATTGACCCGATAACCCCGCAAAGGTACAATCGAGCATCAGAAGACTAGTTTAAGGATTAATCGCGTACTATAAAAATGGACCGCTCGAGTTCCCAGCCAAATTACTGGACAACGTTAACCTAGTTGCGCTGAAAAAAAGGTACGAAACGAACGAGGACCATCCTCCATAGCTACAGATACGTCAACCTTGAGTCCACGCCGCCATCGTCACCCTTGTTTCGAGTGTCACCCAACCATCCACGTGGACGTAAAGAAAAGGTACGAACGACGAGTCGTTGGTCTGGCCACGGAGTTCATCGAACAAGGCGAAATCCGTTTCATCCCCTCCAGTGGTATCGATTGCCTTTCTCCTCGTCGATATCCGGGGAGCGAATTAATCACGAGGCGAAACGAGCGACGGGGTTGTCCCTGGCTAGCCTCCTCGACGTGTCGTAGACGCGGCTGAGATTCGTCGCGCGAAACAGAGTTGGGGTCGGGGGTGAGAGACCTTCGAAAGAATGGGGTCTCCGTGAAAAAGGCTCGAGGGGCGAAAGCCGGCGGAGTGTGACGCGAGGAATTCGTGCCGCGACTATAGAACATTCAAATCCGACGAATCGATGCCCGATCTGACAAGGAACGCCAGTTCCTTAGGCCGATGAGGGAACGGGCGTGGAGCACGGGGACCTCGTCTTTGGTTTCTGTGCTCGAGCACCCCGAGCGTGCTATACTTCACTCAGTTTGCGAGCCTCCGCGCACCGATAACCACGCCTTTCGACGTTCCCCTATGCTTCGTCGAGGGCTCGTTCCTCCGTTCCTCGTGAAAATCGGGCCAGAATCTGATCCATTCTTCCGTTTCGTGCGTTTCGTTCGATTCTCTCTCGAGCATTGAGTTTCGTAACGCGAACTGAAGGAAGAAAACAAGATGGATCTGTTAGACGAGTCTGGGAATAGTTATTTTTCTATCGTCCAGAGTATCGGGTTCGCCTTCTTGCTCGTAATGCGTTGAAGGTTCACCAGCTGTACGCGAAAAAATTTCCCTGGCAATTTAATATATCCTGGAGCAATCAGAGTGCGCAGCGGAGGCCACTCGACTCGCTCCTCGGATAGCCTTAATCCTTAAGCGATTTTAAAACGGCGAAGCAGATGATACGAAATTTCATCAGCGGGGCTGGCATGCGTGGCGGCGGAATTTCATTTAAATTTCATTTAAATCCGGCGTATCGTGTTCGAGATAGAGAATGTAATCTGTTCGTAATACCGAAAGTTACACGGGTCCTCCGACGTTAATATCCACCTTTTGGCAGGAAGTGGATTATACAGCCTCCCGTGGATTTCTCTGCTCGCGAAAATTCATACCGGATCAACAATTAAAGTTCGCCCGTTTCGATGAAACAATTATCAGGCCGAAAGTTTCGTTACTACTGGCCGGTTAACTCGTCGATAAACTTTCGAACGAGTATATATAATAATATTTCGCGTAAACAATAGGAAACATCCGATGATTTCAGCCCGTGAAATTGTCGATGATATTTGCTGAAAGTCTATCAGGTTAAAACGCGCACGCAAGCCGACCATTAAAACAATTCCGATTGGTCTGGCGAATCAGCCAAAAACCCGCAACTGATAGGATTTCAAGGTCCGTGTGATCAGAGGTACAACAGGCGTACGTCAGGTAATCGCGTTTCATCTAGCCAATCGATGGTGAACCCACGCAACGACAGGATCGAACTAGTTGAATTTTGAGGTTGATTGAAGCTCGCCCAACGGACAATCGACGCGTCTCTACCGGGCCCGATGAAATCGAACGCGTGCTCGTCTGTGTTTAAATATCATTGTTTGCCTCGGTTCTTCTTTTAATTACCCGTCCCGCGGCGGAAAATTCCAGCCAGCGAGAAATTCTGGGCGCGACTAAAAAATTGCACCACGCAGCGCGGTTGGGGAGCACTCGCTGGCAACGTACAACAGATTGCCTCGTCGACAAAGAACCGACGTGTCCATTCGAAGCGCAACCGGAAGGGAGAGAAGACGGACGACGGGTGGATTGTCGATTTACAAGAAATTTTTCATGGATTAGCCGGACTCTGTACGCTCCTGTCGCGGCCACGTTTCTCTCTGGCAACCACCGTTTCAACGTGCCTGATGTTCATGTACGTTGCTCAAGTTGCACAGGTGTCCTCGGTTGTTCTTATTCCACGCTCGCGCCGCTCTACCGCGGATAATCCTGAGAGCGTTTTACAGGTGTTGCATTATTCTCTGTCGCTTGGCGAGAGAGGTTTTCCAGTCGACGATTCTTTACGTTCTTGTTTACCATTTTGTCGATATCATTTTCTGCCAAATGATCAGCGATTAAATCTCATCTTCGTCGACGCTGCTCCTTCGAACGATCGTTCGAAACCTGAAAACGTTCAGAGAAATCAGAATCACGAGGAGCCAAGCGTACATAGAAGAAGTACGAGAGTGAGACACTCTTTAAATGAAATTTGAAAGGACGAGAGATCATTGTAGCGCGTTGAAAACGTTCTTCAACGTTCGTACGGTGTACCGTGGATCCAGAAAGGTTCCAGCAATCGTGATTTGTATCGGGCCAGCCTTTCATCAGCAGCGGCGCGTACGTACAAGTCGAGGCTCGATAACTGGGTAGAAATAGTGAAAGCCGTATACGTAACAGGTAGTATCGAATGGAAGATGGAAGGAAGAAGAAAGGTTTTCATTCACGGCGGATTTTTCCAGGATTAGCCGGATCCGCTCGTATTATTCGTCCGTACAACTATCCAGTGGCAGTCCGCGATAATGGTTTCGATGTTAACCGTCTCTTCCTTCTCATCCGTTTGAGTCTCCGCGAAATAGAGTTCCACTTTCGTTCGCGCGTGTCTCAGATAGCGAGCAAACTTACTGCGAATCGTTTCTAACGAACGTCAATCGAAGGTACACCTGTGTATTAGGAATATTCTTTGCGATTACGGCTGAAAATTACGCAAGAACGTAAGCAGACGCGTCGTGAACGAGAAAATAGAGGCAAAGGCTGGGAGAAAGAAGCCTCGTTTAGGATGATACGCTGATATTATCAACAGAGGGCGGGGTCCTGAGAGTGTTTTCATAAGTTAAGGGTGACTCGAGGGGAAATCGTTTTGAGGGAAACGCTGGTGTAAAGGACAAGAGCGTCGTTCCTGTCGACGTTTACGAAATATGTTCGGATAAAACGAATGGAGGGGACACGGTGCCGCTTTCAATCTTGTTCTCGGCGGATATTTTACAAAATTCTCATCAAGAGCAAACACGGCGACAAAATCGTGGCTGTTGGTTCGTTCGCTCGCATCGAATTTAATCTGTCCGCGGAGCAAGACGAAGACAAATTTTGATCAGAGGGAAAACGACCGCGAGATGCGGCAACTGTCTCGCAGGATTTTGATGGATTGCGCGGATATTATCTAGGGATGCGCGAAAGTTTGTACTCGCGATCGTTACGAAGATCCCGTCGAAGCCAATCACGGTCCGCGACGGGTTTTCTAACTTGTCGAACCTTCCATCTGGAGGCCGGTTACCCGTCACGCGGCTTTGCGTTCACGGTTCGAGCGTTCGCGGCGAGTAATGGGCGAAGGGCGCAAAACATTCCCGCGTCCTCGCGCGTTCCCCAAGAAAACCGTAATCCCGATCCTTCAATCCGTTCTGTAATTAGTTTTCCGCCTGGCCAAATTCCGTTTAGCCCCGTCTACGCGCGGAATCCTGTCAAAGGGGAGAAATTTCACCGAGCGCCGGATCCGTGAACGCGTTCTCAGCGAATCCGCGATTGAATCCGACGAAAACGAAGTTTCTTTCGCTGGCGGGAGCCCCTTCGTCTTTCTATTCGCTCGAGCCTCGACCAGGGGCCCCGGATTCTCCGATCGTTTTGCGATTTTAGATCGAGGCGAAATTTTAAACTGCCCCGCGGATGATGAAATTCTTCCGCGTCTGAGCTGGCGAGCGCTGGTCACAGAAACGTAGCGGAAGATACTGCGCTACGGAAATGGCTGTTTCGTTCGATATTTTCGCTCGCTCGCGACTCGAGGTCGCAACGAAACGGTGGACGTGACGACGATAAACTGGCTTCGGAAAGTGGGACCGCGTTTCGAGAACGCGTTTCCTCCGCGTGGCCTACTGAACGTCAAGAAATTTACGAGACAGCCAGGAGACGCGGTCTGATTGAGCGCGCGCGGCGAAATTAATTTATGCTCCTCCCGTTAAGGGCAGCTACCGTTCGACTGGCAGAAAAATCGGTGATGGACGGACACTGGCGAGGCTGGCAGGTACGATCGCGAAGCGAGCACGCGCGACAATAGACTCGATCTATCTTTCCTCGCCAGTTTCCACGGCAGTCGATAAATTGCTGCGAAACTTTTATGATTTCCGTTCGGGACCGGAAACAAACTCTGAGCGCTTAGAACGTCGCGTAGCCGCCGCGCTGCGAATCGTTCGTCGAGGGGTTCGCTCGTCGGAAATGGAACAAACGAAGTGTCGTATCGATCAAGAGCGGCGGTTCTCCTCGCGATCTTCTCCACCACGGGCTACCGCGTTCATCGAGACGATAGTCGAACGCTTCTCAGGCTTATATGAAATTTTATTAATCATCGCGAGAGCGGCCACGGCGACGAATAGGATTGAAGATGGTTGAAACCCGCTATCGATCCGGGAAGCTGTGAAACAGCTGAATCAAGAACTGAGAGCTCTCGTAAAGAACTGTCCGTTTGTAGGACAGGCCCTTTATCCTTGTAGAAAGGTCACGATAGCCTGGAGTGAAACTCGTTCGGATAAATCCTTCTTCGGCTCGCTCTGTTCTCTTTCTCCTGCGCGCAACGTCTGTCGAGTAGACGTCCGTTAACGAACAAAGCATAAGTGCATCTTATGGATTCGAATCCACCTTGTGCTCTAACGCCACGATACACTCGTTATTTCATACTGTATCGTCAACAGAAAATTTTTTATCTTCTTTCCGCTGCTCTTGATCGCTCATCTAAGTGTACAGCTTTAATACGAGGAGTTGAATGGATGATTAATGACACGTATGAGTTTCTTACCACAGCGTTTGTATGCAAATTGTGCTCTGAAAGTGCGACTGCACGCCAAGTCACGGCTCTGAAGACAGAATTAAAATTGAAACGCTGGCTAAATCCTTCGTGACGCTACGGTTCCATTAACTAGTTCGGTTCATAAACAAACACGCGATATCGGGCAGCATCGATCGCGTCCCGTTCATAATTAGCTAATAAATCTGGCGCGGAGGTGAGACAGGGCACCGCGGCGCATCGTTCGTTGCAATTTTCGTTGATCTGGGTCGGCCGGTGTGCCGCTGTGGATCGCAATCTCGGAAATGGCGCACGTTCCAGCCCGTTGTATGTCTTTCATGCGACATCCATTCGCGCGACGTCCGTAAAAACCGTGTCCCCGGCTTTGAGCGGCCTCTATGACGGCGTTGCTCGCTAATCGACGTGAAAGGGCTCGGCCCAGACACGCGAACCTTTCAATTCGTTACCGTGTCACCGGATGGGATTAATGTAAACAGTCCACAAGCGAGCCTAATCAGGCTTATTCTGAAAAAGCTACACGTTCAAAGTTGATTGCGAACGATTCAAGCTGGAACGCTCTCTGTCATCGACAAAAGACGCGTATCTTCTTCTCTTGAATCGTAAGACATCGCGAACCAGTGGTCAAGAGTCGACTCTTTATAGCAGCAACGATTTTTAAATGACGCGAGAACAGAGTGCCACGCATGGAGAGGATCGAGTGTACAGTATCAAATTTATTACGATGGACGTGGGAACCATGGGGTGAAATGTTACCAGAGAGTTGCATGGAAAATAATCTGCCAGCGATTCCAACGTCCCAGTCGATGCGAAACCGCTTACCAACAAGCTTAACGACGAACAACTCGTGGCAGATGTCATTATCCTCGTCGCGTTACGTAGCGAGCCCAGTAAAAACCGAACCACCCTCGAGTAACCACTCTCGAAGCAGACGCCTGATTGAATTACGCACTGTTTTCGACGGGCGACGATACGCGAGCTTGCAACGCCTCTGTGATTAGGAGTAGCAACCGGAGAGGGCTGCCGTTGGCCTTAGGATACGAGTTAATAGCGTTGGCAAAGTTGACGCGCCAGACCGCCCTGCGCCGGAGAAACGATGTTAAATGCATTCCGCGTCTTCGTGCCCGGAAGAATTAAGTCGGTAATTCATGAAGGCTCGTCCGACAGCCACTCACGGCCTTGTTATCTCGGCGTTAAGCAAACTGCATCGTACGGGCAGCCTATGTTTCCACGATAACATTTTAACAGGCTGCATTCGGACGACTAACAGACTCGCTAGAGTTAGACCGTAATTGATCCACTTTCGCATTTCTCACGGTTATTGGATCAATTCCTTCTTCGTACTCTTTTACTTTTTTCTCTTTTTTGTTATTCACCCTGACAGAATCTGTTTTTGTAACGAATTTAGAACAAACAGATGCTTGCAGGATTAATATAATTCAGCGAGGATTCTACATTTTTTACTGGTTCCACTCGAATTGCAACAGTTACCAAAATATACCGATCCCCGTTGTAACATCGAGCTGGTGAAATACGAGCGTCATTAACAAGTTTTGTTTAACGTACAACGCGGGGGGAATTAATTATGCTAGAGCGGAGTGAGTGGACCGTGGAATTTCTTGCGCAGGGTTCCACTAGTTCAGGGATCGTTTCCTACCCGAGGAGGCATGAATAACGTAACGGCGCGAGGGTGGTACGTGTATGGCCGGTCTACATCGCCATCCAATTCGACACGTGTCCCCGCGCAAAAAGGGCCTGGGACATTCTGTTTTTAAAAAGGAGGGGCTTAGCGTGCGTCGAAGTTTGTTAACGAGGATAACTAGCGGGGCTAAACTATGAAGACGAGGTGGTGTTGTGCATCGCGGAAACTTCACGGGGAAACCGAGCGCGCTTCTAGCAGTCATTCTTCTCTAAAATTCTCGTTAAAAAGTTTCTCCCTTCGCCGGCTGGGGCTAGCTGGCTGGTCGACTAATATTCCAATTTTACCACGCGCAGCTTCACTATTTCTTCCTTTTTTTTTTTTCTACTTCGAGACGATCCGCGTAACAACGTGATCTACGAGAACCAATAATGTACACGTGCCCCATCGAGTTGTCGACGCGGTCTCGTATTGGAAACGAACCACAGGAAGGCTTATCCGGGAATATTCGCTTCGATAAACTATTTCGCATGCTTGTTGACGATGCGACGAAAACGAGCCTGGAACTGTAAAAATTGGTGGAACGTTCGTCGAGTTGTCGAACTCTCTTCCTTGTTTCGGTGTCGTTCTCTATTCCGGACAAAGATTAACATTTCACGTGGCGCGGGTACACCGTTGGCGTTTAAAAATTAACGATAAGCTGGTGTGCAGTTCCGCGCTGTTGATATCGAACGGTGCATTTTGGTAACGTGCGTGCGCGGATCTATTATTAGGCAGAGCCAGAGAGATTGAAAGCACTAAAGCTGCCTGTTGTCGATACACGTTCGACGTTACGTCGTTAACAAGAGATAGCCATTGTTCCGTCGCATTAAACGTCTGCCTGTCTACGTGGCAATCGATCTTTCTTTCGTTTCGGTTCGTCCTGTATTCGGTAATTTCGCGTCCACCGTCGAGAGGTATAGAACGATAAGAGGGACGAGGGACGGGTGGCGAGGAGGGAGAATCGTGCGCGGGTTACTCTCGAATTTCGATTTTTGGAAAATATCGGGAAAAATTTCAGCAATAAAGTCCGACGCGCGTTAACTTCATCGAAAATGGATGCAAGCGGAGCCGAAATGGTTCGCGGGTCATAGAGCACTATAAGGACTTGTTTACAACATAATCAACGAGAGTGTACACGAGGTATCAGGTTTTGTTTGGTAACTGCTAAATGGATCCAGTTATCCTCGTTCGACTTGTCAAAAGGATCGCATCAATGCAAATGTGATTATAACTGCAACGCAGTGCGAAATCCGATACGCGTTTGGTCAATCTTATTGCGAGGGGCGTGCAAGATTTACGTCACGAGCGGCGATCGGTTTTTATCCATCACTCTCCACCCTTTCAGATCAATTTCCAAAAAATTGTTACAGTCATCCGTTTACAGGATTAGTGGATTACATTCGGTAACGAATCGTTTGCTTGTCACGCGTAAGACCAGTTAATTCCTTCGATATCTCTACAAAATTTTTAACAATCCTCTCGATAAGAACAAAATCGTAACATTAAACCCAAAAGTCCGTTCAACAAATCGTTCAAATTGGTACCACATTTCTCGCGCGTCACCTCACAGTAGAATCAGACCATCCGCAGTCCATAGTCAGACTGGCTGGGAACCTGAGACTCGAACCAGGATCCCCGGCACGACATCGATCCGCCCTACTGTATCGACGCGTTCGCGGATTTCCGCCCATCTCCAGAACGGTGTGGGAAGCTTTGCGCGACGCCTGCGCAGCTTCATTGGAGCTTACTCGCCTGACGCCAGTCTGTCCGAGGTTCAAGTAACGGAAAGATCGGCTCCTCTGGTCTAACGCGTTCCGCGTCCGCGTCACCGCGACCTGTTCCCTTCAGTGCGCGATCCGAACCGATCTATCCGCGGGATCAGGATCGCGTCGCGCGGTTGTCCACGTGACGAGGGGTAACCCGTGTGACATCTGAAAGTGTGCAGTGCGTGAATAGAAGAGTGTTCCCGGTCCAGTGTCGCCGCGTGTGCCATCCTGAGGCCTGCTGCGAGCGGTTCCAAGGCGGTTGCGTGGGATCCGCGCGACATAATACGTCCGTGGCCGCCCGTACGTAAACGAGGGACGCGTTGCTTCGTACCACACCGTATGCTCGCGAGTACAATTGGTCCATCGCGTCGTTAGGAGTACGTCGACCAGCGCTGATACAGGGGCGAACGGTGGGACGGAAGTCGTCTACCAGAGGCGATCCGTTGGATGGGACACAATGGAGGGACACGTAGCGTGACAGTGATTCGACTGGCGGTGGATTTTTTGTCAGCCACCAGTGATCGATCGGTGTCCCGCATCTTTGGATGGTGGTTCGTCGATGTTGCTCGAGTCACCGGTATGCTCGCGTACAGACTGGATCCTTGGATAGAATAGAGACTCACCCCTGCGTCAGGCTACGCTCGTCCTGGTTGCGTAATTTCGCGATAGACAGGTGTAGAGCGAGAGGGGCTGGATCATGTCCGCGTGAGAGCGGAAACGAGCCGTTTAAGAAACTTCGGTCCGTCCAAACGAAACGAGAGAGGGGTAGAAGAAAAGAGAAGGGGAGAGGATCTCGTGGAGAGCAGCGGTAAAACGGTGGGCGCAATCCCACGGCATCCGGTGCCTTGCTACCCCTATCCGCTCTGGCGAGCTGGTTCGCAAGGATGAAGCGAACCGGTAAACATCGCTGCCGCGGCTTCCTCTTGGGCATCATAAGGGCTGGCGCTTTCTATCTGTATCGCCACATCAAGCATGCCATCAAGAACGAGATCGTCTTCTTGTAAATACCTGGAAAGGAAGGCTCGAGAAGGAAATGGTCCCGAGCACCGCCTACGTGCAACGAGCATCGCAGTCGGGAACTCGATCCGCCGCCCTCCTGTCAAACCGACCGTCCTCGAGACGGCTGTCGAAAAAGCTGCGCCTCGATTAACCTGAGGGAGAACGGCGAGCCGCTGCTGCGAACTGTCGCAGTATTTACCTTCCAGAACGCTGACTCGGGAATGTTTACCGCGTGTTGACTGCTCGCGGAGCGCCGTCAGCAGGTTTTCCGAGCGGAGTCTAGACAAACAGCGTGAAACGCGGCGAGGAACTAAGTTCGAGCCGGGTATCTCGACGAATAGCACCCTCCTGCTAATGCTGGATCGACTCTCGCCTATAACTACGCGAAACGTACGCTCGTGAGGCTCGAGGATGACGAGGAACTAGTGTTGACACACTAAAAAAAATCGCGAGAACTGCTCGCATACCTGAATCGAACAGTTTGAAACTCGTCTCGAAGCCGATCGCCTACTGATGCATCCTGAACGCGCATCCGACCCTCGTGGCGGCGAGGTGGGCGCGATCGCGCGTGTTCCAGCTTCCGGGGGCGGCTAGAACCGGTTTCAGAGGTGGTGAAGGAAGAAAATGATACTGTCTACGGGGGACGAGTGGTAGCTCGTAAGGGGGTTGCAGGCGTGGAGACGGGTTATCATAGGCGCGAACGAAGATGACGTCGTCGATCCTGGCGGTGCTCGGCCTAATACTGGCGAGTGCCAGCGCCGAGCTCAGCTCGAGGATCGTCAGGACAAAGTACGGGGAACTGTCGGGCGTTATCGTGACCCTCGATCGGCACCTCGAGGGCGTCGAGGTGTTCCGCGGCGTTCCGTACGCGTCACCGCCGATCGGCTCGTTGCGTTTCATGCCGCCTGTCAGCGGCGCGCTCTGGCACGGCGTCAAAGTGGCGGACAAGTTCGGGCCCGTCTGCCCGCAGAGGCTGCCCGAGCTCACTGACAAAATGCCCAAGGGCAGGGTCGAGTATCTCAGGCGGCTGCTGCCCTACCTGAAGAACCAGAGCGAGGATTGCCTCTACCTAAACATTTACGCGCCGGTTCAAGGTAAGGAGCGACGTTCCCTCTTCAGCATCTCGCGTGTTTATTGCCACGGCTCGCTGCGTGTGACTGGACACGGAGAACCGCGATCGGAGAATCGCGGATGTTTATGCGAATGCAACACGCGGAGAAATTCATGGGAGTGTGTTCGTTCGTTTTCAAGGGTAGCACGGTTGCTTCCTGCTTAAGAGGAACAATCGAAGATAGAAGAGCTATTGGGTTAACATTGATAAGCTCGGTACGCGTGACACGGTGTACACACGGAGCGTACGAAAATATATAGAGCGCGTGAAATATATGAACTACGTGAACGAGAGGGGAAAAAAAAATACGATAACTTCCTAATAGCAAAACAAATTTTCGTATTGATTTTAAACTTCTATTTGTTCTCGATGGAGAAATATGCACGCGCGCATGAAAATCCGCAGTCCAGTGACAGGTCAGCTGTATTAATAGAGATACCAGATGGTACGTGTGTGCAAAGTAAATTTCTGGGAGCATTTCGAATGTAACTAGCGCGTGAACGGTTCCCTCGCGGTACGATAACTGTAAGGATGCGTTTATCGATTCGTCCTTCGGCTATAACCGAAGGAATTCTTGCCGTTTTCCACGAGTATCCGCGCTGCTTTTCATTTCGGACCAGAAATTTCTTTACATCCCGTATCTCCTGTATTTGCTGTATTTTATTTCGTCGAGAGATATGCCGGAATTTCTCCGTGAAATGGCTGCCACGCGAATGTATCTAACTGTTAAGAGAAAAACGAATGGGCCACGTGTTTACATTTCGCAAAAGGTCGTCTCTCGGACGAGTCGTGCTTTTTCCACGGCACGATCTTGCGCGCTCGCTCGAGGATCCAACGGATATCCGGGAACGGATAATTCACGCTAAATGCTTGCCCTGGAATATTCGGGACGCTGACAGCCTTGAGAGATCGTTATTAGGGAAAGATCGGGGATTAGGCCAGGCACGTCGAGCATATCGCGTACCTTGCCTCCCGTTCCTCGCGTTTTCATTTCGACGACACGGTCCTTTGTACCCGACGACTGCGACGGGGCCTTTTCGAACGACAGAAATGCACGTCGATTCTTCGACGGGCTTTCATCGATGCCCCGCCGCTGTAAAAGGAGTCCTCGATGCATTTCCGTGCGTCTAAATGGCTGACACGGATTAATTTATAGATGCAAAGGGGGTAGGAAAATTGAAACGGGTGGAGAGAGTCCTTTTCTTTTCCTCGAATATTGGAGCTCGACTCAGAAATGAGCGTGCCTTCGTCGACGCGTTTGATACACGCGTCACGAGGCAGCTGTATCGTTCGAAACGAAGTATTTGCTTTTTGCTGAACCGTTTAATCCAAGTCTGATCGAGGTAGATATACGTGTACATGGTATTCAGATAATTTCGCTGCGTCAACTTGACCCTACGGTCGAAGCTTTTTGCGTCTTCCGCAATTTGTAGTCGGCAAGTATTCAGGATCCCATTAAAATAGCAGGAGAGAAGGTCACGGATACGCGGTTACCGAAGCATCCGTCCTTTCCGCAAGGAAAGCCTGTTTCTAATTGAAGTTCCGCGGCGCGGGCAGAAAAAAGTTGTCGGCGAGAGCCAGCCACGTACGTTCTCTGGATTCTGCGCCAGCTCGTACTACTATTTCAGAATAATAACCTAGCAGCGAGCCATTGTCGCAAACAAAGAATCCATGAAAACGACCATTAATTTGCCGATTTGAATGGGAAGTGTTATTTTACAGCCGGGTATTCGCTTCCCATAAATCGTTTTGCACCCGTGGAATTCACCTGATCACCCTTCCCCCCACCCTGCTCTCCGTCATTGCGATTCATCCCTTTAGCCAGCTTGTTTTCACGCCCCGCGTACCATCGATTTTTTTGTATCCCGCATGGAACTTGGACCTTCCTAGCAGCGACTGAATTGTTTTAACGAATTTTTTCATTATTTCCGAATTAACTGTTCGCCGATCTTTTTTAATATCACTTCGATATTAACTTTTTTTTCTCTTTTAGTCCAGCGCACTATTGAGACTCTTTGTAAAAATTTCTCGATTCCACTTCTCGAAATACTAGTTCCAGGAAGAATTAAAAGTGAACGGACACTTTGCAGGAAATTGATGAAAAAAATTTCATTGTTACACGGATCTCATTGTCAGCGATATCTGACAAAAATATAAAATCGAATCTCGTTTTTGTAAGGCGCGCACTCACTCTCGTTGTACGTGAAATATCACAGGATCCAGGAAGTGCAATCCTCTTTGCCTTCAACGACGTCACCTTACTCTCCGCTATCCCTTACAAATCGCTCGGTAAGCGTCTCAGAACCAGTTGAAAAAACAAGCCTCAGCGGTGCATTTGCATCCCCGTCAAGGTGGTGGGCCGAGAATCTCAGGTTGGTCCATCAAGGGTGAGCGCGCGCTTGTGTGCGCAAACGCCGATCCATCGAAGCTGCATCTTGGCGAAGTTGTCCGGTTCGATTCCGTTTCCACCCACTTATTTGTACCATTTACGGTATTTACACGTACTCGCCGACGCGATACGTGTTTGCTGATCGCTTCAGCGCCCGAAAACTTACCTATGTACACACGCACGAGCCGACACGTTGCGGACATTTGTTTCGAAGAATCCATCTGTCGATTTCTATTTTTCACGACATTTCTCTTGGATTCGTTCATCGATTACCGATTACGGTCTTGAGAAACAACACAAATGTCTGATGGAAAAGCTGCCCTCACGGTTCAGCTGGATCACATGGGTTCTCATCAGACAGTGTCGTTTACTTTCAGCGGTGGACAAATCCAAAGACTTCTTGGATTCGTTGCGAAACCATTTCCTCTCGATTCGAGATAATCTCTGGATTTCATTAAGCAATACGACCAGCGAAAAGGTATCTCGTTTGAGGGAATATTTTGCATCGCTGCGTTGGCGACTAAAATTGCCGAAAGAGCGTTTTGATATCGCGTCCGATCGAGCGTAGTCCAGTTCTACTTAAACTCGTACGACCTCTTTCAATGGTTCCTCCACTGGTCCCCGAATTTCTCTGTCCTTTGCCAGACTCGAGCTGCGCCCCGTAAAATTGAAAGCAATTTTTAAGCATCGCTCGAACGAGCTCCTTGGAGCCGTCTCTCTGGTCCCCATCGATGAGGACGAATCAATTTCCTGCGAGTGCACGAGGCAACAGTAATTCCGCTGTTAATTAAAACCCCGTCCCGTCACAAAGGACCGCTCGAACAACGAGGCAACTCTTTCCCTCGCGTAAATTGGTCCTCTTGCGAAAACAGAAACAGAAAAGGAAACGAGGTTGACTAGCCGGGGCGAAAACCGGGGTCGTCCGCCGTGCACAAACGGCCCGACGTGAAAGGCTGCGCGATTAATATACAAGCAGAATTAATTAGCATGGGACGCGGGGACGTGAAAAAGGCGAAGGAACGTAAAGCGGAACGGTCGACGGTGAATCGTCGGGTTTTTCTTCGGAGGGCGGCTTTAATGCGAGCCCCTTTAATCCACCCCCCCGACGCTGCGACCGCGCAACACATCTCCAACGAGAGGCTCATGGGGGCGGGAGTTGGGGGGGCAGAGAAAGGTGGTTCCGCTCGCGTATTCACGTAATTTCTTGATCGAGGGAAAAGAAATTGTATTTAAATGGACCATGCAAATCTGCGGCAGGCCCGTGGCGTTGCCGCATTACGTGCACCGTGGAATCTTGTTATGCTAATTTTCCCAGCCAACATTTCGCGTTTTCTCCACGGTCTGGCTTGGCAAACGACCGTTCGGCTACCGGTAAAGGATGCCACGGGCTGTTCGATCGATTCATCGGCTGTTGTACAAGTTGTTGCGACTCGATGGTAAACTGGTTACTTCGCCGTGCGGCAATTTTTACCCCTTCAACCCTGGAAACTTTGTAACGCGCACGTATTTCAGCAAATCTTTCGTCGTGCATAATTTACACGAGATCGACGTGTAACCGTTCAACATGCGCTGAGAAGTAATGTATCTGGCTCGATATTGTATCGCTTTTTTCGCGTCCAATAGCGAAACCAGTATTACACATCGTATAAAACCATTGCTTTATATTTGTGCTCTCAAATGAAATCGCGAGAAGCGAGATGCGTCATTCGAGCGTTGTTCTTACAGAAATAAATCAGTAATCAGTATAAAATGGACACAGTACATCGGTCAATTCGTTCGATGTCTTTGGCGCAACTTTTCGAAATGAACTCTGACTGAAATCCTGCGTCGTCTAATTGCGTGAGAATCCATACTATCCGTGGATGCGTTTAATCGACTGCGCTTCTGTCTCAGCAGGGATTCCACCGCAATCGGCTGTTGAGATCGTTCGGTACGCGGGTCTGATTTACAGGCGCGATCATCGCGGCGCATGACGGCTGATGAGTGGCGAGATTAAGGCGCGGCCAACCTCGTAAACGGTCTTACACGCCGCGGCTAATTATGAAATTTAATTAAAACGCCGCCCCCGTACGTGTGCGGCTTTTGAAGGTGCGCGAACCGACGCTACCATTTAGCGGCGCACTAATTCAGCCTTCATTTATCTGCCGCTGCAGGGAATTAGAAGAGTAGAGAGTGAGTGAGAGAAGGATAGAGAGAGAGAGAGGGGGGGGGGGCTGGAAACGTGTATGAGGAGAGTAAACGGTAGAGAACAAGATAGAGAGAGAAAGTCTTACCATTCTGTGTCTGACCACGAAGCATCGTCGAGCTTTGCATTTTTTGGCACGTTTAAACGCCCTGGGCACGTCACGCGTCGCGCTGACCTAAGAAAAACAGCCCCACTTCACTGCGCGTCTCGTAAACGCCGAGTAAGTTAGAAAAATCCGGACCAAGTGGGTGTTACTCTCGGTTCCGTGAAAGAATCTTAGCCGAATACAATTTCAATATCAACTACGTAGCGTTGGAAGAAGCGAGTACGAAACTGTGAGCTTTTTACTCTCTCGCGTTTGATTATGCTGCCAAATGGAACGCTCGTAGCGTTCCATTTACGACCAGGAAGCTGTAAGAAAATACTGTCCAAGTTCCACGTTCTTAAAGCAAGGTAACACGCGTGTACGTTGTTCGCCTCGCGGTCAGAAACGCGGACGGAATAGCCATCGATATTTTCGGATCACTATCGAACGGAATCCGTGGAATAACATCGTAACGTTAAGAAAATATGTGTCTCGCCACGGACGAGAGGTGGTGGTTGGGCTTTCCAATTTTGGCGGCGAGAACTCGTTCCAGAGTGTTTCGCTTTAGTCGTTACGCGAAGCTCGTGATTCAACAGCGGCCAGAGAACTGGCCAGCAGAGGTTGTAAGGCTCTGCTCGGTGCCTCCGACTGTTTTGTCACGGGCCCTCCTACGTCTTTTTACGGAGATAGGAGTGTTATGAGGGTTTCAGGCCTGAACCTGATGATGGATAGATGGTAGTAACTGGTGTTTTATTGAGGTTCAACAGCGACCAGGTAAACTGGCCAACAGAGGTTGTAAGGCTCTGCTCGGTGCCTCCGACTGTTGAGACCGATGTGTAAATAAGCGATTGGATGAAAATTCTAGTCGGTCCACTGCAAGCGGTGCTCTTTGGCGCGGCTGAGGGGCTCAGGTCGTTGGTGGTGAAGGCAGGGCTTCCGACCGTACTTGCCACACGTCTCGTGAGGAGTAACTCCTGCTCTCACGGCATGGCGATAATGTCAGACGGCCGTATTCGAGAGACTAACGCTGACCCAGAGATTGTCCGCTGTGGGGATCAATTCTGGTTTTGGGGTGGGTTTTCAGGGATTGTGTGCTGTAGCAAGACAATCAAGCTGAAAGAGCCCGACTCCTGGATAGTGCTTTCCTCCTCGACTAGGTTTTCTGCCGATCGCTAATGATAAGTTGGTGGATGGTTCGTTTGAAGGAAGGTTCGGTTCGAAGATGAACGTTCAGGCGCGATGCTGAAGTTCAACTGATTTCATTTGGAAAATCTCGCAAGCTTCTAATCTTGGAGAGGGAAGATCTTTCTTCTAATTGGACTATGTGAGTCCTGTTAGGGGGTGGCTATTGCGGACAGTAACCTATAAGGAATGTCCGTGGTCTTTCGGGAGGTGTGCTCCAAGACGGAGAAAGTGGCCATGAATTCTACGTCCTGTCAGGCATGTGTCGACAAAATGACATTGTCAAGGGGCGCAGTCTGGTTTCTTCGGAGTTTGGAGTTTTTGTTTATAGTCCGAATGCGGACTAAGTGGGCCTTCGTCTGTTGCGGCCATAAATTCAAAGTCAGACAATGAATGTTAGCATAAATGAACTGCCTTTCGAAGGTAGTCATTGAGGTTTGTAGATGCCAGAACGCTAGTTGGCATTTCCAGATGGGGACTGAGGTCCCTGCCGAACTCTTGGGTAGAATTTATGCCCGTGGTCGACAATGGCAGATTGGAAACATGCATGACAGACGGAGCTGATGGGCCAGAGAAGAGGGGTCTGGAAAATAGCCTAAGACCCGTGGGTGTGCCACGGAACATCCTCCCCCCGTTGAGAGGACTCCGATCAATTAAGTTATAGATATCAGACGTATGTGGTACGTCAAGCTTGATTATCTTGGTGTCCAGTATGAGTTAGGTAGTGATGATAGAAATGGTGCTAAGTACTCACCGAACGGCGTTCTTTGAGATACATTAAATGGTCAAGATTAACAGGCTTCCCTGGTGGAGACTGATGTCGCCAGGTCATCCTCCTCGCCTGGTTGATATAATAGAGGTGCGAGTCCCTTCACACTCCGATTGAGCACACTCGTGGCAGTTTTGACCGTCACAACGCGAACAACACCGTCGGAACCGGGATGAGCCTTGAGCACCCTGCCCAAGATCCACTGCATCGGAGGAACGTTATCCTCCCTGAGGAGCACGATAGTACCCTCCTTGATTGAGTGGGTCCCGTTCTTCCATTTGCTTCGTTTGGTTAGCTCGTTTAGGTACTCGAGGTGCCAGCGTTTCCAAAAATGTTGTTTCAATTTTTGTATATGTTGCCACGCTGACAAACGATTCGTGGGAACATCCACGAAATTTCGCTCTCGTAAGCTCGTAAGTGATTCGCCAATGAGGAAATGTCCAGGAGTTAAAACGATCAGATCATTAGGGTCTGATGAGATAGGTGTTAGTGGGCGGGAATTGAGAACCGCCTCAATTTCTATTATTAATGTGTTAAAGTTTTCGAATGTGAACGGCTCAGTACCCGCGACGCGTGTTAAATGGTGCTACCCTTGATTTTGCTACGAGAAGCTGTACGTGTATGTGACCGTACTCGTCTATCGTGCGCACGTAGAGACATGCTCCATAAGCCTTTTCGCTTGCGTCGCAGAATCCGTGTATTTCTATGGTTGTTGGTGACCGCGAGACTGTTCGCCGCTGGAAAACGAGTTTGTTGAGTAACGGAAGTTGTTTATAGTATTGGTTCCACTCCGTGTGAAGATCCATGGGAAGCGATTCGTCCCAGTCAATCTTAATTGTCCAAATCTTCTGCAACAGCATTTTGGCGAGAATTATAACTGGTCCCAGGAGTCCCAATGGGTCGTAAATTTTAGCGATTTCTGACGTGATGAATCGTTTGGTAACCTTTGAAGCATTGGGTCGCGTTTGGACCTCGTAGGAGATGGTGTCAGCAGAAGAGTTCCAGACGATTCCCAGAGTTTTTAATGTTGATGATTCCCCGAGATGAAGTCGTTTGTTGATGGATTGTTCTGGCAATCCATCCAGTAAAGTCCTGTCGTTGGCTGCCCATTGTCGGATGTTCAATCCCGATGAGTTCAATAATTCGGTCAATTCCTTGCGTACCTTTAGTGCTTCCTCTAGAGTTGGAGCTCCGGTTAATGCGTCGTCTACATAGAAATCTCGGAGTAAGGCTGTGGCCGCAAGCGGAAAGCGATGCCCTTCGTCTTGCGCGAGTTGAGTGAGGCAGCGGATTGCTAGGTATGGTGCGGCGGATAGTCCAAACGTCACTGTTTGTAATTCATATGTTTGGACTCGACCGGTATCATCACGCCACAAAATGCGTTGGTATTTTCTATCTTCCTTGCGGATGAGGAACTGTCGGTACATCTTTTCGATGTCGCCGGTTATTACGTACTGATGGATGCGGAATCGGAGTAAAATGTATAATAGATCGTCTTGAATCTTCGGTCCGGTGTGAAGAGCGTCATTTAATGAAACGCCGGTGCTTGTTTCTGCGGAGCCATCGAATACCACTCGAAGCTTCGTAGTCTCGCTCGTGACTTTGGTCACCCCATGATGCGGCAGGTAATACCCATTGTGTTCTTCTTCATTCTGTGAGATTTGGGTCATGTGTCCAAGTTGGAGATACTCCTGTATGACTGCGTGGTATTCTTGTTTTAACGTGGGATTGCGTTGCAATTTTCGTTCGAGCGATTCTAGTCGTCGTAGAGCCCTTACCTTTGATTCTCCTAAACGTGCTTGTTTGTCATTAAAAGGGAGTGCGACGATGTATCGGCCTTCAGCGTTGCGTGTGACGTGTTCTTTGAAGTGCGTTTCGCATAAATGGTCGGAATTCGAAAGGTGTCGAACTTGAGGACCTTCTTCGACTTCCCAAAATCGTGTCAGGTCGAACTGGAGCGCGTTAGTTGTGTGGCATGAAATGTCGTGTATCGGTGATGTGGTTGGCGCGCTCCCCCCGATGACCCATCCGAACATCGTTTTTTGCAAGTATAGGTTGGGTTCGGTGGGAGTGGACAGATTGATTTGTCCGACGGTGATGAGTGACAAGGTGGTTCCAGATCCTAGTAATATGTCGATCGGTGCTGGTCGATGGAATTCTGGGTCTGCTAATTTGATGTTCCTTGGAATATTTATTAATGATCGGTCGATGGGTTGGTCCGGAATTAATGATGATATTTTAGGTATTGTCAAAAATGTTAACGTCCGTTCGTAGCTATTGAATTTGGATCGGATGGTCGCTGTGGCGGTGTGTCTGGCCACCGTAGACAATTGGTTGAGAGCCCCCACTGGCACGTGGCAACCCTTCGTTGGGATGCCTAGCCGTTTTACTAGGTCCTCTGTTATGAAGTTGGTGGTGGCACCTGTGTCGACTAAGGTCCGGCAATTGACGGGTTGAAGATCCTTGTCGAGAATGTGGACCTGTGCTGTTACAAGGAGTTCATTTTTAATTGAGTCGACCACAAATGCGTTGACCCGACTCTGGTAATTGGGGGCTCCAGGTATTGATTGTCATTTGTCATTTTCCACTTGCGGGGCTGGTGAAATTCTGGGTCGTTTCGCTGCAGAAGTGGTTGCCCGATCATGAACCTGTTTTTCTTGATGTAATAGTGTGTGATGGTGCCGATTGCATCTGCGGCATGTTCCTCTATTGCACGTATCTGACTGGTGACCGGGCCCCAGACAATTCGTGCACAATGCGGCCCCTTTTATTGCCTTCACGCGACCTTCCACTGACAGGGTACGAAACCTTTGACATTGCCATATTCCGTGTAGATTACGGCAGAATGGACACCTTGAAGTCGTGGGTGTTCCGCTTCCCCTGATTTGTTCGCGGGAAGTATGTGTTTCCTCGGGATGGGTCGAGGTTACGAATGCATGGCCTTGTAGACCGCGCTTGTTGTTGTTAACCCTTCCTGATGTGCCGCGGCTGGAGTGTCCTATTGGCTGAACAGGTGGTTTATGGCTCGCAGGTCTGCAGTTTGCCCTTTTTTCTAAAAAGTCGAGCAAATGGGAGTACGCCGGCATTTGCTTGTCCTTTAAAGAAAGCTCCCAATGCCACGCTGTGTCGGTACTGATCTTTGCCAATATGAGAGAGATGATCATGCTGTCCCATGACGAAATGTCGACCCCCAGATTCTTCAGTGAACGTAGGTGTTGACGCACGGTGTCGACGAGGTTGCCTAAGGCTTCTGGCGTATCCCGTGCCAGAGGAGCTATGTTATGGATCGCATGACAATGTTTTAGCAGAATTTTGCGTCTGCAATAGAACTTTTCCTTGAGCAGTTCTATTGCATCCGCGTAGCCTGACTCGGTAATGCTTAATGATTCGATACAGGCGGCTGCCCGGCCGGTGAGTGTGGACCGTAGATATTGAAATTTCTGTACTGGTGATAAGTCATCGTTTTCGTCAATCATCGATGAGAAGGCCTCGAAGTATGATGTCCAGTTTTCGATTGTTCCGTCGAAAGTCGGTAAACGCATCTCGGGGAGTTTGATAGCCATCGGCGCAGCGGTGGTGGCCGTGGAGGAGTTCGAAGGATGGTGCCGTAGCGGAGCTCTTGGACGGTCTCCCTCGATGAGTGCGTTCGCTCGTGCGACCACCGTCATGTAATCTCCGTGAATCTCGAAGCGACGCGGTTCCTCGCCACTATCGGCTTCTTCGATTTCAAGTTGGATCGCGTCGAAGCGATCCCAGATTTGGTGTAGGCTATCTAAGTGTGCCCGAATTAGACCTAGATCGCGGCGATCGGACTGTTTCGCGTTGTCTAATAATTTCGAGAACGCGGTGATGTGCCCTACTATGTTGCCGCGTTTACGTCGCAAGGTACTGAGGCTGGTGCCGTGTGGAGCGGAATGGCTAGAGGAGCCTTCGGATGATTTTGCCATTGTGATATTGGCTGATCGAGAAGTGGACTTGGCGAACACAAAACGAGCTTACCTTGGTGGACGTATTCTCGTGGTGGTGAATTATCGTATGCTGCTCTCTGTCCTTGGCGTGCTGCCTTAGTCTTGATGTGATGTTGAATCACGGATGCGGCTGTCACACACAAGTTTAATCCAGATTGCACTGTAAATCCAAATGCACATGCACCTTCACTCGATATTTCGCACTGTACTTAACCCGTAGGTCGCTGAGTATCCGGCTCGAAGGACCAAAAATGTTTCGCTTTAGTCGTTACGCGAAGCTCGTGATTCAACAGCGGCCAGAGAACTGGCCAGCAGAGGTTGTAAGGCTCTGCTCGGTGCCTCCGACTGTTTTGTCACGGGCCCTCCTACGTCTTTTTACGGAGATAGGAGTGTTATGAGGGTTTCAGGCCTGAACCTGATGATGGATAGATGGTAGTAACTGGTGTTTTATTGAGGTTCAACAGCGACCAGGTAAACTGGCCAACAGAGGTTGTAAGGCTCTGCTCGGTGCCTCCGACTGTTGAGACCGATGTGTAAATAAGCGATTGGATGAAAATTCTAGTCGGTCCACTGCAAGCGGTGCTCTTTGGCGCGGCTGAGGGGCTCAGGTCGTTGGTGGTGAAGGCAGGGCTTCCGACCGTACTTGCCACACGTCTCGTGAGGAGTAACTCCTGCTCTCACGGCATGGCGATAATGTCAGACGGCCGTATTCGAGAGACTAACGCTGACCCAGAGATTGTCCGCTGTGGGGATCAATTCTGGTTTTGGGGTGGGTTTTCAGGGATTGTGTGCTGTAGCAAGACAATCAAGCTGAAAGAGCCCGACTCCTGGATAGTGCTTTCCTCCTCGACTAGGTTTTCTGCCGATCGCTAATGATAAGTTGGTGGATGGTTCGTTTGAAGGAAGGTTCGGTTCGAAGATGAACGTTCAGGCGCGATGCTGAAGTTCAACTGATTTCATTTGGAAAATCTCGCAAGCTTCTAATCTTGGAGAGGGAAGATCTTTCTTCTAATTGGACTATGTGAGTCCTGTTAGGGGGTGGCTATTGCGGACAGTAACCTATAAGGAATGTCCGTGGTCTTTCGGGAGGTGTGCTCCAAGACGGAGAAAGTGGCCATGAATTCTACGTCCTGTCAGGCATGTGTCGACAAAATGACATTGTCAAGGGGCGCAGTCTGGTTTCTTCGGAGTTTGGAGTTTTTGTTTATAGTCCGAATGCGGACTAAGTGGGCCTTCGTCTGTTGCGGCCATAAATTCAAAGTCAGACAATGAATGTTAGCATAAATGAACTGCCTTTCGAAGGTAGTCATTGAGGTTTGTAGATGCCAGAACGCTAGTTGGCATTTCCAGATGGGGACTGAGGTCCCTGCCGAACTCTTGGGTAGAATTTATGCCCGTGGTCGACAATGGCAGATTGGAAACATGCATGACAGACGGAGCTGATGGGCCAGAGAAGAGGGGTCTGGAAAATAGCCTAAGACCCGTGGGTGTGCCACGGAACACAGAGGAATAACGCTGCTCCTTTTGACGCTTCCAGGCGAGACGTTGAAGTTACGCGAGAATCCTGTTGCGCGCGGCTATATATCGGATCATCCGGATAATAGATTTGTCGAGGATAAACTCAGCGAAATTTTTGTCTCTCGCCGTCGCCGTTGGGAAATTTAAAGAAAGCAGCTAACCGTTTGCGCCTCTGCTTTGTCTGTCGAAGAGTTTTACCAGACTGCAGTTAATCTCTTTCGAGTTAATCCAAAGTCCATTCGGTGATTGGACCTGTAAACCCACTGTGACTTAATGAAAATGTCGTTCAAACAGCGAAATTGTGTCTCGAGATGATTAAGCGGATGTTTGATGACGTCGCGTAACTCGAGTGGCGATTAATGCGGAAGAGAGGGACGGTTTTAAAGCGTCAAGCATTGCAAGTAGCGGAGGCGCGACATTGGTCAGACCGAGTCGGCGCGGCCGTAAAGTAAACGAGGGAAAATGAAAAGGTCTAACGTTTCACTTTACTTCTGAGCAGTTTCTCACGTTTCCCCCGTCGACTGCAAGCAACGAAGCACAATTACGGAGGAGCGCGCGATTTTAGAATTCATTTTAATGACTCCCGCAGTTATCGACTCGATCCCGCGTAACGAATTCCCCGTAGCCTTCGATCGATCGTTCGATGCATAAAAACTACGACGGAGAACTTTCGCTGCGTGTCATAAATATCGTCCGTTTCGTAGCTAGTACTCGTTCTTTCGTTTCTGTTTGAAAGTTCAGGCTCCTCGTTCGCGGAGCGAAAGGATACAGGAAAAGCATGAAACGCGATAACGATGTCCGCAATCCGAACAATACAGTAGTAGCCGTAAATCGATCGGATCGAAGGAATAACCATGCGAATACGTGACCCCTGAAACAATTGAAAAACATGAATTATACATGGCAGCAGGATGATTTACGGACGCCAATGCAGCGAACCTTTCGCCCTCCGTCCTCGGCTCCCTGTCAGTATTATATCGCGGCTGGGCGTGGAATACCAAAAGATTTCTGTCTCCGTGTCCCCCCCACCCCCTCAGCAACCAACCGGAAACACAGCCCCTACGGTTGGCCCGCGGAATCGTTCGGCTGAACGTGTTCAGTCGGATCACGAGTTTCGGGTATTCGAGGCGAGAGGATGAACGTGTCGGCTGGTTGAATTGCTTATTTCGAGTTTCGCGTTCTAACGCGAAAAGCAATTCCCATTTATACGGTGTAACGCGGCTCGCGACTGCGGGTGATGTCGTTAGAGAGGTCGGGGGGGTCGCATTAGATAATACAAAGGCCGGAACAGTTATTGAACAAGTTGCGACGTTCCTCGACAATGGCCGGAAAATTCCGGAAGTTATTATTATTGTCTGCAACGAGGAGCCATCCCCGTTGCCCTCTCTAATTTCTCCGCCGGTCGTTAAGATATTAACCGATCGCGTTTCGCGATAAACTTTCGCCGTTTCTATCCCCATTTTTGCGATTCCTCGTTGGAGATTCGAAGGGCGACAGTGATACGCGCGAGAGAAAAAGTCGCGATCGAAATGGAGTTATCGATGGCGCGGGAAGTCACGCTGAACCGGAGAAAAGAGAAAGAAAAGATAACACGACGGAACGGAACGTCGATTGTAGATACAGAATTGTGGATGTAAGGAATAATTGAAAGCCGTTATGAATCGTGTGAATTCCAATCGAGATGCTTCTCTTACCGGTCAAGACTCTCCACGGACCAATCATCCAGCACGGCTTGATGGAGCTGTCAGCTGCAGAATCGGAGGCGAATAGACCGTAATGGATTTCTCTGTGGGAACCAGCCACGGCTGAGAGCGTGAAAAGAGTATCGGACAGATAAATATTTAAATTGGTTCGACACTTAACTACGCGTGGTAAGAACTGATATCGTATTCTTCTGTTACGTAAAGCTTGGTCGTTTAAGAGGAGTTTGTTTTGTCTTCGACAGTCTCGCGCGACATGCATATAATGCAGATCGATATGATCAGAATGGCACATTTCATAGAAAAACGCATGGAACGCACTCTCATCGTTAGTCTGGTCTACAATTCATCAATGTTTAAGTATAATCCAATCGTACAAGATGGCGTGGACACTTTTTCGCGAAGAACTCAGCCGACTGTTAATCATGATCGACGGGACCAGGCGAGGAATTAATGCAGCCGAAGGATTCATTCTCGTGAATACACAAGAGGAGAGAGGGAGATAGTGGACGTGTCGTAGCTAGACAAACTTCGTTAGCTGACGATATTCACTTCGACGAGGAATTATCGACAGATTAAGGTATTCCGAGACGGCGGCGTTGTTGTCTTTCAGTTGCCAAAGTGCTTTGGAAGTCAGCTTACACGTCGAGCCTCCATTGGAATTGTCTCTGCGAGGGATGTAGAGCGTCATCGTGGTGCAGAGTGTTACGCAAGATTATCATTTTCTCCCACGCCTCGCATTTTTCATATTCACCTAAGAAACATAGAACGCATTCAATAAACCATTCGTCTCGATAAACTTCTCGATATTTCTTGAATCGAGTCGATGGAACGAAATAATCAGGCGACGCATTAATTCCGCTGTGAGAAGCGTCCACGACAAAAGGGGGTAAACTGTGAAAGTACACTTATCGCGTCTACAACGCGAAACGGCGTGCATGCTGAGGGGATTACGCGGCCAACAAGGGTCTGATATTGCAGAAGGCCCGGCTTACGTAGAGACGGTGGCTTGATCATGACGAAGACGTTGTTGTCGTTTCTAGGGCACGTTACACGAGCCAGCTTGAAAATAATAAGGGTAACTCGAGCGTCCCCGGAAATTGATCGTAAGCAGCGGGGCTGGTTCCCTGCGATTTATCGCGACCAAGAGATTAACACGAGGACGGAAGGATCGCGCCCGTTTTGCGAACTCGAGAACTGATTTATCGATGGCTCGACGATGACGTTTCCAGCCGAAACGTACACGAAACGTCTAACTCCGCGCATAAACGTCGATTCTATTATAAATACACGCTCGAGAGATCAAAGCCTGGTCTGGTCTGTACATCCTGTGTCGGTTCATTTCTACTCGAGCTACCAGCTTTTTTCTCCCTTTCCCGTGGAAATTTTTGTTGCGAAGCAAACGAGGTTTTCGTCTGCCCGACCGAGTACGGCCCACCACTACTTGCACGCTGTTACCACATTTACAATATATAGAGTACGTAGAAGTTTCCTGGAACGAACGACGCACCGAAAGTCCCCCGTCCACGGAATTAATAGCGGATCGAAATTTATGGTCGGCTGGCACTCCTGACCCGGAGACTATACGTTCTCAAGTTCTCGCGGAATCGTTCAGCACCCCGTTTCCCATTGCTAATACCAGTTAATTCTCGCGAGACGTAGCCGCAACTAATCGAGCCTGCGAATTTTTTACACTTCCTCGAACAACGATCAACCATTCGTTATTGATTTCCTCGTGCACGTTGTTGAACATCTCTCGATTCGTTAACTTTAAAAGCAATGCAAGTTCAAGAATTTCATTGTCAATCTTTAATCGTAACGCTGGAAAGACATTTAAAACCGTGGAGGGCTCGAGTAGCCACGCGATGTCGGGCGTTATACCGCGAAATGGCACATGCAAATAGAATGCCAGATAAACATGCAACGCGCGATTCCAGTTTATTGATTTTACGGCGGCTGAAACGGACGAGCGACCTTCCAGGACGTCGGAGGGATGCTGGACAACGTGGCGTGTGAACTCGATCAGTAAAAGTCATGATCCGAGCTCGAGAATCACACGGTTGATAGAACAATTTCAAATAAATTCGTAGTACACTTCAGTGAAACTTGTTAAAAGGCTAATTCGAAGCCATTTACATCGAGCGTACAGAAAAGTAAATGCACGTCAGAAGAATGCCTTTAAACTTCCTCCTTGATGTAGATTCGTCGTTCTGTCTCGCTCGCAGCCCTTACGAATCTAATTTTTCTCCTTCTCCATCTAACGAAGCACCCTTTACGACACGTTGTGGCACGTAACAGCGCAGAGTTGTTTGACGGTTCGCCCTGGGCCGCGTTGGACGAGTCTCGTGATTACACAAGCCTTACCGCGATATCTCCGCGTCTCGAGCGCGCAATCTCTTTGCCGAAGGCTCCTCTTCGGAACATCCTCTGGGCGATTTATTACGTCGCTACTGGCGGCTCTCTCCTTTTTCTGTTAGACGCGCGTACACGAGAAGAAGTTCCGATAACCATTCCCATTCTGAGGAGAAACCTAACCTCGCCAATCATCGATGTTCGCGTTCCCGTATTTTCGTTTCCCCATGACTCGAGTCATAATCGAATTCCTGTCGTTTTCGAACGAATCGTACCAGCGAATCAAATTAGGCGCCTGATATTGATTCAGCGAGCGACAATCCGGATAGGATCGTGTGCAATCTGAATTATTTGAAAGCTCGTAACCTGGAGGCGGTTCGAATCCAACGCGACACGCGTCTATTTTCGACATCGAAACTAGCCTGCGCGCAGCGCGACTCTTCCACCCTCTTCAGCGAGTCTGTTTTCAAACCTTGAAACCCAGGGTTCCATTACTTAGCCAGGATTCAGTGTAACAATCACTGTGGAACGGATAGACAAAGGCTTCGCGGGGCGTTCGAGTCCAGTCACATTTTTAATCCGACTGAACTTTTTAAATTACGACCGTGCGGCGTGGAAAGGGGTGCGAGTGGAACGGCATAAGGCGTCCCACCCTCGCCTTCTTACCACCCCCGTACGAACCGCCGAGAGAACTCGCGCGAGGGGTGAGAAATAGAGAAGGTTCGTATTCCTGGCCGTAATGGTTCCTACTCGCTTCGAGAGTCTTGCGAGTCTCCCACGAACCGCGGAAACAGTCATTAAAAAAGGCTTTCCAGCAAGCTGGACCAGCGAATGGTCGAATGAGACCGCCGCGGGACAAGCCGGAAATGGTGGACGCGGTGAGAAAAGGCCGCGATGGAATTCTTTGCGCAAGCCTTCCTTCGTTCCCCGCCACTCTCGCAGCTTCTTCCTGTTCTCGCCTTCGTTCTCAAGGCCTTCCGTCCAGGGCCTATCTCTGTTTCAGTCTTGATCCACTGGCGAACGGTTGCAGCTGACGTTTTATACGGGGCTTACCATCGCCACGGTGGAAATAATTGCGGTGAAACTCGTCGCGAAACGCTTACTCGAGGAGGAACGGTATACCTCGGACGTTTCGATCGACTGCAGCAATTTGACGAACTTTATGAACGAAACGTTGCGATTGGTCGCTGAGAGGATTGTTAACTTGGCTCGAAGTGGAAGATTGACATCGCGCGGACTTCGCAGTTGAGAACCAGATTCCCTCGAAAGTGATCTCGAGATCACAGGGTTGCGTAGCGTGGCAACGACGGGGGTAAAAGTTGCACGATCACCGAAACTCCGACGCGGCTCGCGACACAGGCCGAGGGGACGATCGAAATGGTAACAAAGGGCTTAACGACGCAATAATTGCCGGTACGCGTGAGGGCGTAACGGTGCTCTAAGCTGTAAGGGCTGCGGCGTGATTCAACAATAGCTCGGTTACCGCCGGGGACAACGCTCTTTCTCGTTAATCTCGCAAAACGTGCCGTGGCTTAAAAGGAGGGCAATAAAACCCGTCCGCGGCGCTCGTTACTTTCTCCTCTAATGAAATAACAATGACTATTATCGTCTCTTATTACTACACCCCTGGACGCCCCCGCGAGAGGACGACTCGCGTCGAAAATCGATAACCGCCCCGTTCGCCGATCGAGCTCGCGAGCTCGGCTCCCGAGCCAGGCCATTGTGGATTTTTCTTCCCGTTCCCACGATTCGAACGTAATTGCTCATCGTTACAAACAACGAACGCCTCTCTCGTCTCTCGCGGTGGATAATTTATGAAAACTCCCTCGAAATGAAACGCACCCGGCGCACCTCGTTCGCTGTTTCGCCACGGATAAATATCATCGAAGCAGCATCTCGAAACGTCACGGTAATTTATCAGACGCGGTGGAAAAAGCCAGGTCTCGGTTTACCGCGAATCGTATCAAACGACCACCGATTAATCTTGCACGGGCCTGCCAGGGGAGGAGGAAACAAGACGACAAGGCCGCAGACCGTTCGCCTGGTGACCGTACCCGACTAGCTGCTTAATGCCCGATCTCCCGGGACCGATGCAGCCCGTTGCACCGCAGTCGTACTCGTCCTTTATCCCCGCAAGGGATCCGCTCGACGAACCAACCCCCAGTTTTCTTACGAGGACTACTTTATCACCGTTTACCTGCTCCACCCTGTGTTTACCTGCTCGTAATTCTCGTTGATTGTCGCTGGAAAACTGTCTGGCGGATGACGATCCGTCTGTCGTCGATGTCTGTTAACGTTCGATTAACGAAGAGCCGAGGGATCCCCTGGAAATTGTTCATCGGAACTTCGATTCGATCGAGGAAATTGCTGGGATTTTCCTCTTGGGTGCGATCGTGAAATAGAAAAGAAATTGCAAGATTGCTTCTCGAACTGCTGTTTGTTTTCATCGAGCTCTGGTGCGGGGGGGTGGCGAACGATTTTATCACTTCGCCACGCTCGGTTCCTCTTCCGCGGCCCAATTTTTCCACCCGTTGTTACTCACCAACGACACATTAGGGGCTCATAGTCGCGTCACGCCTCGTAATCGCGTTCGCTCGTTTCATTGCGTTATTTAACCGAAATTACCAGGGGATGGGTTGCTCTGTACGGGGTTACATCGTGTGTTTGATGTGCGGCGAAGCGCGCGACGTTGATCGCCGCAGTAACGCTGAACGTATTCGAGCCGGCAGCGCTGCGAGACTCGCGAAGGAAACTTTGAAAAAGCTATTTTGCTTGAAGCGCAACGCCGTGCCGAGAGTGGCTGTAATGTTAAGTAGCTGCCGGGGCTTTCGTAACTAGCTCGCAGAAACGCCATCCCTTTGCGAATTGTTTTCTTTCGGCTCGCCCCCACTTTCCACCCTTCGGCTATTTGCCGTTCTCCTTATTATTATCCGCCCGCGAAAAGTAATAATTCCGTTTCAACGATTGTTACCTCGCTATTGTGTAACCTGTGAATATCTTTGTGTCCTTTTCGTTTAATACTTCGAGTTTCTTAATGGATCACGTAATGCATGGTTTAAATAGTTTAAGTTTGTTTGGTGAAATTTTCTTACAGGGTAGTTAATAACAAGAATATCTGGATATTTTCGCTTATATATTTCAGCTTGCGCAGCTGGTTCATTAATTAACATGAGAATACTGCTTTTTCTTTTTTACCACATTCCGTTGTGGAACCGCGATATGGCTGTACGGTTCTAGCGCAACGTCAACGCTAAGCTAATAAACCAGGTAAAATATAATAAAATTGCAATCCTTTGTTTGCAATTAGTTTTCGTACTGTAGGTACCAGAATTTCATCAAGTAGTCCTTTGTTTAGATACCTTACTCTACCTAGGGGATGAGAAGCAATTGTAAACTAGGGATGGTATTTTCATTATATTGTTCCTCACGTGGAGCTTCGCGTTGACGCAATTCTACGAGTGGTCTGCTTTGACGGTTTCACCAGTTGGTGGGCAAAAAAAAAAATAGAACTTTTGCGTTAACTGATGAAGCAATTACATATGTATGCATGCGTACTGTTAGTTTCGCAGCGGAAAGTGCAGTCATTTTAATTACGCATACGCGCAGTCGTTCTCCTTTACAAACGAACATTTCCAACGCACTTGGTTTAAATACTTAAAAGCATTTCTATTCATTTTTACACTCTCGCCTAGCATGCCAGAAGTCGTTCAACTTTTCTTAAGAAACGCGACTTCCATTTTTTATCGTTCACAAGCCGGTTCTTGAAGAATCGAACTTTCAAAGATGGCTTCAGTTTAAAGAATTCAAGTCATCTTAGCTAAGAACGTGTACTCGTCTGTCTATTATTTTTAGTCGTTCTTCAAAGCGATAGAGTTTCATTCAAATCAGAGTCGAACCGTCGAGGACGCAGGCTTTATATTGGAAAGCACCTTTATTAGGAATCGATGCGACAATGGCGGCCTGACTCGTTGATATCGGGCGAGGAGTATAATTCTTGGGAGTATTTCGCGCTTCGTTCGCGATTGAAAAATGCTTCTCCGTCATCGCCGACTTTTCTTCGCCGGTCGACGCTCCGGGCGGTGATTTCCACTTAATCCATCGATTGAGATTTCATCTCTACGCTTTGAAAGGCGATTAGAGAGTCTGAGCTCCCACTTTCGCGACGCCTCCGGCGGATCCGAAGTCTTGTCTTTGTTGTTGCTGCTCCTTGATGTCCTAGCCGTCGAGCAGCATCGATTTAAATAATCGCCCTTTTTCCACCGTCTCGGCCGCGGCCGGAATGCTTATCGCGTAATCGAGAGGGTTTTAATATCGAAACGGAGCTTCGAACCAAATTGTCGAGGAAGAAAAAAGTCCTCCCCGATAGGAAACTTCGTTCATCACGCTTCAAAGATACTCCAACTTGTAATTGTCCCGAAATGAACGAACAACGTTACGGTCGCCGAGCGCGTAAACGTAATCCAACGAGCGCCTCATAAACGCAATCGAACCGATCAATTAATACCCCTCGTTACACGTACTTTGACTGACGGTTATTAGGAGAAGTCCACAGGGAGTTGTAGAGTTAATTCGAGGAACGCTTTCAAAGTCAAACTTCGATCAAACTCAAAAAGGCAACTACGCGATCATGTACAGTCAAAGTTCGCTGCCTGGATTATTAGTTAATTCCCCTAGCAGTGACCAACTCCTGGTACAATTCGCAACTGGACTGCACGGGAAGGTTCAATCCCCGTCGAAATTGCTGCGCTCCTCGATTTTTCTATCAATCGAACACCACTGCGATACACGCCGCGTACAATCTTCCTGTTCGCGACAATGAACATCAAAATCGCGCCATCGAGGATGCTCGTTTCTCTGTTCCCCGCTGAAATTCCTCTCTCCATCGAAGTGGCAATTATCCGGCGACCTGCACCACACCCGGGGAATTGAATAAATTTCTACGCCGCGATGTGTGCGCGCGCGTTGCACAACGGCGGGCCGTTAATTCGCCGTAAATCGAATCCTATGTTCGAGGGGGCAGGAGGGTCCATGGAAAAACAAACGCAGGAATTACAAAGTACCGGGCGTCGCGAATTGAGCGTGATACATTAGCGGGCGGCGCGTTTTGTTCGCGGCGCGGCGGTCATTGTTCCGCGAATTAACGACGCGCGAGCCTCGAGGACCCTCCGCAGGGACAAGGGCCGAGCGGGTCGCGCGGACGGACGCGAAATTATTCGCGCAAAAGCGGCACGCGGCGTTGATTTTTCAATCGAGCTTGACGGATAATCCCCGCCCCTCGCTCCTCGCCACCGCCACTATCGATACCCGCTAATTCCTACCCGGATCGCTCTTTACACTTTCGATCGACCGTCCATTTCCATGGGAATTATGCCAGTAATCAACCGGGACGATAGTTTACCAGCGTATCGCCTTCCGGGCTTATTTTATATCTCACGATTTTTAACAGTTTAGCCAAGAATGACAATCGAATTCCCTGGACGACCAGGTATCGGCACTCCCTGCAGTAACGAGCTTGTAATTTTGTCTATAATTATGGTTGCGCGTGTTACAATTAGTGTCAGTGTAATCTGCAAGTCTATGAAGTCATTTCGATAAGTTAGTTATTGCGAGAACAACAAAAACCTGTGTTAATTGTGGCAGAAAATTAAGCAATCGCGTTGATATTTTCTAAAATTGAAAATAGTCCCAAGGAAGGAGAATTTATAGCACAGCTTTTGGATATTCCTGAATATCAATTTTAGGACCGTTTCTAGAAATGGAAGCACCATTTAACGCAGTATATAAATGCAAAAGGGAATCACTTCGAAGGCAATAGCAACCACTGGTGCACTATTACGAAGATATACCTTCATGGACGTATTTCGAGATTTAAATCGTCACACCTCGTATTTCTCGCATCGCGTGACTCTCTACTGGAAATAGATACAAATTAGCCGTCGAGGTTCAGGTGTCATTCGAGTTTTAATGCAACTTTCCGCGATTCCTCCGCGGGGTGTTCGCTGAAATTTTCGTTGTCACTTGGAAGACGGAGGATCCGCGGGTATAATTTAGCCCCGAGGTAGAAATAATTTTTGCCCTGTCCAGCCCTCGCTCCGCCAGCGGCCAGGACGTCGTGACTGTTTTACAGGCGCCTCGCGAACGTTTTAAATCCCGCTTGTGGATTTACCGCTACCCTTTCTTGCCCTTTCATTCTTCTCGTCTCCGCGGCAGCAGGAAGAAGGATGGGCCAGGGCTGTTGGCAAAAAGTTCCGACGTTAAGTGTGTCTGACGTTGCCCTCTTGTTTCTCCTTTATTGCGTATAATGCTCCGCTTTCCTGTTCCACCCCTCTCCCTCGTCCTTCGCGCCATCCTTAAGCTGATGCGCCCCTTTTTTCCCTTGGACCGTAGGAAAATTCGCAGGGAAATTTCGTGCGAGAACGAATCGTGGATACTTTGGATCTCGCGGAGATAATTTTCGAAAAAGCGCACTTCCAGGATATGAAAAATTCGAACGACGAGCGCGGAAAGTTCGAACGATTCCCGCGGGTCTGTCCAGGTTGAAGTTCAGATCAAAGCGACGCTTGGAGTTTAATCAACGCCGTGTCGAATGTTGTAGAAATTCGACTACGCGCGTTTAACCGTATCCGATACCGTTTCGAGTTGTTTTTCAGGTCTCGCGGACTTTCAGACTCGGAAAATAATTTCGACGGGTAGTAATTTATATTCAACTTCGAGCGTGGCACGCTTGTTACAATTGACGCGCCGCGCGTTACCCGGCTGTCGGAGAAAATTAGATACCGTGTAAATTACGGCCTCTGTTCCGCTTCGATTCGAAAAATAATCAGTGATACGAGCCAATATTCTTCGATACTCTCGCGATTCGCTGGAATTTGATTTCATTCGCGTTCATTTCGCATTTCCATTACACCAATCCACATTCTACCGAATATTTTTAATCCTGGAAAATATCATCATCGACGCGAATTTTCCAGGAACGGATGAAAGGATGACGATTCGAAAACAAGAGCACGCTTAATGATCATTGCGCGTACACAAGGATGCAGTTTCCTGCGTCTGCGATGCACAATGCTTGCGATACGAAAGGCTAGCCTCTAACAGGACGACGGTGCAATACTTAGACGGGTCAAACTGGCCTGCGCATTCCTGACTAAGCCGAAAGCGTAGCCGCAGCCAGCGTTGCAGCAAGAAACCAGGTCGAAATGGGCACAGAGACGAACGAGGAGCAGAGAGGTCGAAAGAGGAAGAAGCACGATGCACGGTGACTCGTTACCTCGATTTTCAACGAGCTGCGCAATCGTTGCTCGTCATACCAGAGGAATCACTTGTTTCCGTAATCCATCGTAGCTGCACGTAACCGTGGTATCCATGAAGCAACGCGCTAACACGATTGCAACAACAAAAAACCGAAAACAGAAAGCCATTCGTCGATATGTCGCCAAACATTCTTGTAAATTATGATTAATTCAAGTGTAGAAGATGATTCAAGAAGACGTTTGGTTTCAAAGTCTTTATTACTCTTAGCCTTTCCAATGCTACCACCTTCCCTACCCAAACTGTATCCTGCTCAAGAGGACACGGTTAAGGACGAATGTGTCCTCTTGAAGAAGTTTCTCCAACTTGCGTATAAGTCATTTCTCACGCGCACTTAGCTCTGGTCCATGTCACCATTTCAAGACGAGCAGACATTACCATAAATCAGACCCCAAATACCTACACAAGCGCTACAGTCACATGTAAAAAAGACGAAACATCAGATTCGACGTCTTCGTCCACACGATTTCCCTCGAAGAATCTTAATTGGACGTTCGCGAGTCCCGCTGTGTTCGAATTACATAATCCGTGGAGGGGCAGGACCGCGGATAAGCGTTTTAACGGGCGAAGTTTCGGGCATTCACCAGCAAGTGGCTTTTGTTCGTCACCGTGGCCGAATCGATAATCTATAAACGGTCAACCAACCGGCTCGCGCCCTCGACGCTGGCCGCTTTCCGCGACACCGGGCTCGCCTCTGCTATCGTTTGTCGCGGCGCAGACGTGACGATCGATTATCTTCGTGCATAACTGTTCGAGTTGGCATCGAAACGGCGAAACGTCGAACCCCTGGCCCTCCGTGTCCCGAATCCACCGCGTTATAACGTCTCGTTGACGTGTCCCGCCCGTTTTTATCCTCCATCGCTGTTTACCAGCGACGTCGCGAAACAGCCGAGACGATGCGCGAGCTTCGATTCATCTTCGTCGATCGATCCTGTCGGTCTTCGTTCTTCTGTATCCAGCGTCTAGCTTTTGTACCCGTCGTTCCTAAACGTCGCATATTGCTTCCTATATGAAATTTCGAGTGTTACGTACATATTTTATTATATTACGGCTACAGTATACCTGTATTGACTTTAAAAGACGCTTAGACGTACGAGAAATGAAGGGAGGATAGTCTGAAAGCTAATAAGCGAAGGAAGAAATAGTGCGAACAGGATACAGGCTATTATTCGAAATTCTTAAGCATTATACATTAGTTTTTCTATGAAAATTTTAGCTATCTTTGAATATTAATCTGAAATGAAGGTAAAGTATACGAAACAGAGAAGAAAACTGGTTGCGAGGCTAGTAACTGAAGGAAGCAGCGTAGCGCAAGTAGTAAGGGTCGTCTATAGTCAGACGCTGGCGTCTCCGTTCGAGAAATCCCTGTTTCTTCCCCATATTTCGATACATACAGTATCTACGTATACTGTGCTATGTTTCGACTATGTATCGTAGCACGTACTTTGGCTCACAAGCAAAGTAGACAAACACAGACGCTACAGGGACAAAAAAAAAGGTAAATTTAAGCCAGCAGCATATGAAGCTTCGTTACGAGCTTGCGTAAAGCTCCTGGCACGATATATCTGTTATACCGGACATCGTGAACTGCGGAAGTCTTATCACGTGCTGTAAATGTAGTCCTTAAACCGGCTTAGGAGCCCGTGGAGACAGTTCGTTAATGTTTAATAATGGCCAGAGGTGCGAATATAATTCCGGGTAATAAAGTCGATACCACGGCTGGAAGAACGATAACGCCTGGTAATTAACTTTACGTAACTCGATGGCGTTACGTCTAAGAGAAAATTCTGGCTCGTTCGCGAGCTCTGGTGCTGCGAGTTTCGTTGATCAAAAGCGAGAGATCGCTGGGGAACTAATTTTTCGCCTCGCAACAGAGCTAAACAACGCTGGAAGCGATTAAAAGCGCGGTTCAGCAACGGCACCAGCCGCGCTGTAATACCGGATACGCGTACATCGAGCTTTCGCGGCTCGCGTTTAATATCCGACGGGTCGCGCGCGCTTGCTCGCTCGCTTATTAATACAGGTACACGCGTAAACTCCCGCGAAATTCGCCGGATCGATCATGAACGGACAACTCGAGTGTGTAATGAGTGTAGATTGTTTATAACGTTGTTTATCAGCCGGCCTTGTCGACCGTATTCCAGCTTTATTCCTCCCATAAATTGTATCTAGTAGTACGCGTCCGTGCCATCTGACAAGCAATTAATGTAAACGCCCGCGCGTAGTCTGCTCCGATGTCGTTAACGGCTGGACACATTCGTTTCGAATAACCCGGTGACTCGCTTGTTCCTCTAACGAGACAGCTTTCTGTAATCTTATATTAACGAGCTCTGCCTTTTAATCGAAGCTTACGAACTAATTTCAAGTACACAGAGTCACTAATTTCTCGTTTACGACCTTGCGAGGGGATTCTCGAAAAAGAATCGACGAGCAGTCGTTCAGTGCGAACTCGTCAATATTTGGCTGATAGAGTGGCGGAAAACACACCAGGAACGATCAAACTTGCTACGATAATATTTAAATTCGAAGTCGCGCTGTTTGTTGACGGAGAAGAGTTACCCGCGAAATAACACGGCGGGCGTGAAACACGACGGGGTGCCGATGAAAACTGGCGAGGGAGCCTAACATTTTCCGTTGTTTACCGCGCCAGGCGATTCATCTTTCGTGCACGCGAACAACCGCGCCCTCGTTTGCCTGCGCTCGTCGAAATCGATCCGCGCTCGGTTAATATCCCGATCGATGGGGCGGAATCGCAAGCCGGGCTGACCGTCGTTAAATTTTTCACGCGATACAATATCGCGACCACCTCCCGAGGGACAGGGCGCTCCGATAAAAAGGCGACGCTCGGCCACGATGGCGCTTCCGATCTCTGGCGATTCACAATTTTATCGGCGAACCGTAGCACAGCTCCGTCCCGATTCGACACCGGAAGATGAATTATCAATTTTTCCTGTCGCTGCCATCGATTACGATCGTGTTCGACATCTGTTGCTGGCTCTTTTTTTTTTTCTTCCTTTTATTTCGTATCGATTACTGGTTCGATCTGAAAGTTGTCGTGCTTTGTCGCAACCGTTCGATTCGAAGAAATTACTCCCACGATATCATTGATGATTGTAGTTCGATATAGTTCGATCAGACTCGTTCTATCTTAATTTCTCGGATCGTTAAGAGAGAAGCGAATTTCTGCTTAGGCAAAAATTCTTTTTACGCGAGTTATTGGACTGGGCTTTTTATCGAAGTGAATTTGTTTCGTTCGTTATTATTCGCAAATGCATATCGCGAACGCGGTAACAATACTGGTTATATTAGCAATAGACTCGCGAACTACAAACATCGAGACAGTATCAATGCGTCATCGTTTTTCGAACCTCAGAGGGGGATCGATTTATCGATTCTTCGCGGTTGACGTGCACTTTTAACCAGAGGATAGAGTAGATTCTCTCTTCTCCTCTCGTATTGTTATTTAACAAGATTACGTTACGGAGAATTCGTATCGTGATTCGCGAACGGGGGGACACAAAAGAACGACGAAAAGAATAAAGCTCGTTAACCTAATTATCTCCACTTTCGACCGAGAACAGACCACTTCCAGTATCTGAAATCACCCTGTACATAGGCGGTATCGCGTTATCCGGTCGCGGGGAGAATGTAATTCGCTCGTAGATCATCGAGATGAGAAGGACGGAATAAATTGTTTCGAGATTTTTAATTCGCAGGAAGTAATGGCCGGTCAGATTAGAGCTGAAATACGATGTCGCGGCCGTTGTTTCCGTAATGAGGAAACGTTTCGTGCATCGTGAACGCGCGTCTACCCTTAAATGTTGGGCTGCTGCACGATTACGTGGGCCGCTTTATAAATTTTTACCCCCGTGACAGGGTGCCACGCGCGATTCCTTTTTCTAATTTCAAAGAGATTAACAACCCCTTCATTTTCCACTTTAAATTGGAAATCGTACAGTATAATTATACAGCACAGTAACTGATTAGAGTCGCAAGGATCTTCCTACTGCTGTATAAAAATTTTATTGTATTAACTCATTTCAGAACTACCCTTAAACTGTTCTCAAAGCGTGCACGAATCGAAGAAGAAATCGTCGCAACTAGATTGAGCAAAAATCGCGTAGGCGAATGAGATTCTCGCTGTTGATCGCGTAAAATATTTGAAATTATCGCAAAATCCGCTGAGACACTTTCGAAATTTACATCGGTCCGCGTGCTGCCGGAAGGATAACGCGAACGGCGGTGGCGCTCGCGATACAGAAAATCCAGGACCGACCATTCTCTCTTTTTCCACCACCACCGCTCCTGTTTCCCGAAAGTCGGAATTAATTTGACCGCGCGTACATTTTCTCGATGAAAAGAGCGCGGCAAAATACGAGGCTTTGTTCGAAATGATGTGTGCGTTGCAGTGACAAAGGACCCAAAATATTTTCCGAAGTGGAACGGATAGAGAAAAAAAAAAAAGTCAGAGGAAGTGGAAAAGGAAAACAGAGAGGCTGGGTGTAATTGCCGTGCAAACATAACGTCATCGAACGAGCTTAACTATATCGCGGATTCATGCTGCGGTGGAGTATGATTTATTACAGTGGAGTACATTCAATCAACTCCATCTTTCCCAGACCTCTTCAAACAGAGCTTCTATTTCTATCGGAAAAGTATAAAATCGTTGTTACATTTTTGTTGCACGGAAAGATAGAGAAACTGGACTTATGTAGGTCAGCGTGGCTCTCAGGTACAGCGATGAGACTCGAAATTGAACGTTGAAAGACTAACTTCTGCTCCTCGTCGCGTCGTGATGTAACGCGAGGTGAAACGATCCGGAGGGGATCCCAAAGCTCGCCAAGAATGCGCCGTTGCGCTTTTCTGAGATTGAAGTTCATCGGCTGCATGACGTTTCCGCTCGATTCCACCCTTCGATTAAATCCAGCCATTCTCGAATAGTTTCGCAGCGCGCTAACGGCCCCTCGTCGAACTTCGAAATCGTCGCACCGGCGAAATTTAGAGCGCAAACATTGGTTCCGCGTCGTGCAGCAGCGCAGCGGCCACGATAAAGGTCGGTCCCGGTTTAAGTTTTGAATTTATAGAGTTACTTGGTAGTCGCGCGCTGGTCCAGGATCCACTCCTTGCCGCGGTATTGACTTTGAGGACTGGTGACGCCGCCGTGTCCCGCCTTAATGCTCCATCCATCCTGAAATTCGACCAAAATTCGTCCCCGTGTTTGACTTGTTGTCGACGCGCGAGCGGTTCGTAAGAGGGTTCCGAATAATATCTGGAACCGATTCTGGGAGCAATCTGCGTTGGAATAAAAAAAAGTCGCGGAGTTCAGCTCCGTCTGACCAATGGCTGGGTTTACTACTTGCTCTCTTTCGAATCGTTTCGTACAGTTCTCAGAATGGCGAGCGTTTCCATTCCTCTTACAGTTTCTAGCGTATTCAGCACCCCGTTTAACGATATATCATTGAACTTTATATTTCAATCATTTTCCTTCTTAAATTATTTAAGAAAACTTTTGGAAATCCTCCATGCGCGAGAGTTCTCTTCGCTAAATAAATTACATCGCGAAAGGCAGTTAATACAGCGAGGGTATGAAATAATTCCCTTTCATATCGAGGAAAAGAAGAGTCATGAAGTTTTCAATGCGCTTTGACGTTCCATCCGCGTAATATATCCGCTGCTGTATTCAAATTTTCTTTTAATGTTTGTAAACGATGCTCGCCGTTTCGAGTCCAGCGGATTTTTAAATTCCCCCCGCGTACGTACCCGATTATTTTTCACGGTGGTTCGTAATAATTCCCATTTAATTAAGAATGAAACGGTAGAGTAGATAAGGGAAGTAGGAACGATATTTCTCTGAAGCTTTGAAACATATATGACCAGGAAATTAGCGTGAATATCGCGCTCGGCGTTTAGGAGACACAGCAGAGTTGTTGCTTATGAAATATTCGATCGTGCCTGCGCACCTCTGTTTCAAGATACGATTTTACGCTCGCAACGAATTGCGAAGAATATAAAATAACGATAACGGCACAAAGGGCACCGATATCGGTTGAAAAAAAAAAAATAACGTCGCGATGAAAATTGCGGGCTCAGTCGCCAACTGATACGCCGGACATAATACAGCGTTAATACAGGATATCAAGTTCCAGCGCGTCGACGAGATGCATCAATGTGCAATCGTGAATTATCGATCGAACCTGTCACCTTTCAAAAATCGTTGATTGCAAATTGTCCAACTAACTCTGCGCTGCGCGTGACGCGATATAAATGTATTGAATCGTTCGAAAAAAAAATCAGACCTATCCCTGGGGACTGTAATCTGTGCAAAATTTTTTTTTTTATTATTTTTACATGGAAACCAGTCAACCAGCCCGTTCGCGATCCACGTTCGTCGCCGCGGTGGAAATTCAACGGAAACGCGAGGCGGCAGATAAGAGCCGAGGCGAGCGCAGATATTAAAGAAACTCATGGATTATGGAGCCGATTAACCGCAATTAGATAGGTGGCCAGTGGCAAAAAGTTGCGCTGCTATCTCGCTGCACCGACGATCGACGTGTTTTATCTCGTTCCAGCGGCGGCGCCGCCCACGGATAAGAAAGTTTCTTGAAAAACTGCGAAACTTACTTTTCCTCTCTGGCCTGGAGTGCGGCTGTAACAAGTGGAATAAGGCGGGACGTTCCGCGACGGAACTTTCTCCTTACAAATGCCCTGCGTTGTTCCGCCGGCCGTCGATTCGTTCCGCCGTGGCGCGCCAACCTTTTTGTATATTTAAATGGCCAGGCGGATGCGAACGGGACGACGCGGCGGCCGTCGAATCCGAGCCCGTCGGGCGGAAGTGAAAATTCGAGGATCGCGCAGTTCCGGATTACGTGTTTACTCGGACACGAAGGTACACGGGCGTGGAACTTGGAATGCAAACGGCTGGAGAAAAATTGTTGCCGAGGAACTCTTCTCGAGCGCCTCCGCGAGACCGTCTCTAACTTTTTAATGAATTTACCGTTACATTGTTTCGGAACTCTGTTTCCTCGCCCGGCTAACTTCGCCGTGGAATAATTTTTCCTAGGTGGTTTGTACACGCTGAATAATGATGCAGGCGGCAGCGTTGTTCGATTTAAATACAACGACAGGAATGGCGCGTAGAATGGCGTCGAGTAAGTAGTAGCGGTTCGTATATAATCGGACGAACCAGTTCTCTGTCTTCTCGTAACTCTTACTGCGCTTATTTCCATCGAGAAGTTCATTGAATTTGCATTTACCGCTTGCTCTACTATTTTTCAATCGTGCTAATAAATAAATCGCGTTCGAGAAACTTACGAGGATAAAATACTAATCTCGAGGCACTGTGGGTAGACTCAGTGAATAGGTTCGCACAATGGTAAGGGGAGGATACGGTGGAAATCTGTATCGATGTCCCACGTTTCCGGTGACAGCTGCGACAGGAATTTATTTCGCTTCAAAAAGTTCCTTTCATCGATTGCCCGGAAACTAATGGCGCGAGGTAAGTTCGCCGTTTCCTGACTGACGACGAGAGGGCCGGCAGGCGGGGCGGAAAGTGAACGTAGCAGAAATTGCTCGCAACTATTCCCTCTTTAAATCACTTTCGGTGGATTGCTTATAATTCTGGCTGGCGATAAATTCTGACCCCCGCTGACGGTTTAGTTAACGAGAAAACGAACTCGCGAACTACACGCCGCGGAATTAATAACAAATTGTAACTCTTTGTTTCTTTCTAGTCTTTATTTCCGCACCTCCGCCCCATTGCGCCCTACTTCGCTGACCTGAACGATGTTGCCCACGGCGATGTTAGTATTTATCGCGTGCAATCGTTTCACCAAACTCGAAAAGCTCTATTTGAATTTCCTGCTGGTACTTACTGAAACGTTCGATCGCATACAAGTACATATACCAAAAATACATATCACATTGTATCTTATTTTAATTCGTATCGTTCTCAGCTATTCACAGACTTCATTAGAACCAATTAATTCCACTCATTATTTCCAATCCTCCGGAAATACTCGAAACCTGGCTGTCGTCCTCGCAGAGGAAAGCCATCGAGGAGCCTTCGAATTCTCTCTAGAGCGCAATTCGATTTGAGGAAGGACAAATCCTCTGCAAGAGGTAGATAGCGGGTGGCGTCTGCCAGAGCTTTGCTCGTGTTCACAGGTTAATATATCTGTATATATCTATATATATATAACCCAGCAGCGGCAGGAAGAAAGTTTTTCTTCCGCGTGGCAACTGAACCGAGACAGACTGCGGGGCCACGCGGATCCTGACGGGCTGCGAGCCTCTGGAACACTTTATGACGGCCTTTAACGTCGCTCGGGAACTCAGTTCGCGCGATCCACGAGACGAGCAACCGCAATTTCGACCGCATCAATATCGATAAACGCGCGCATCCGGCGAACTTCCTTCCGTATTTTATCGCCGTGTACTCTTCCGCCGGTATTTTAGTTCGTACGTAGCCGAGGTATTCCTAAGCCAGCCAATCCCGGAGTTCACCGGAATATTCAGACGGCCGGTAGTTCACAGTTTCCGGTTCCCGTACCAGAATGGCAACTATCGAACTCTGAAGCACACCGTCGGCGCTCTAAAATCTCCAGCTCTTTATTGAGATCGATTCGCGCGGTAACGTCCGACATTTTCGGGAGGAGAATATTCTCGCCGAGAGTATCGCCGTCCAAGAATTCCAGCAGCCGTAAGTCCACCCCGAGAAGGATCCTTAAACGGAACAGCGAACGCATAAAAAAAGAAAACTGACGCTCATTCTTTACGCGTTAGGACGCAATTTACGATCGGAGCAATCATTTTTTTTTATCCGAACTCGTCGGAGAAAGACAAGAGGAGCGAGGCGAGGTTAGAGACAGCTCGATCAAGGGAATTTCATATTTTTTCGCTGCTTTGCGAGGCCGCTAATGTGACTCTCGATTTTGGGGGCGTCACAACGGAGGGGGATGTCGTTAGCGCGTCCCGTCGTGAAATTCCGTCGCATTATTTCGCGGTGGCTCCTCGTGATAAATCGTTTTTAGCCTGGCTCGTCAGCTGCTCTCTTGGCCAGACGCCTTCAGGATCCTCTGCCGCGGAACGATAGAATTCCGCTGCGTTTCGTACGCAAATCTTGCGCAATTACATTTTTCTATTATCAGGAACTGTAAAACGTGTACATGGTGGAAGGTTTTCTTGTCGCGTTTCAAACATACGAACGGTTTGATAAAGGGGTTTGATTGGAGATTAAGTCGTGCAGAAAATTAACTGCTTCTAGAGGAGTAAGAAGAAATATCTTCTAACTTCTTTCTCCGCGTTAATTAATTCGAATTCCAAACGAAAACAACGATAGTCTATCCACTGGCTGGTTGTACGTTTACGTACGACACGCGAGGCTGGCACGCGCGTGCAAGAGCAACGAAATTACGCCGCAGTTGCTTTAGAAGCAACAGCTTTAATTCGAAACGCGCCTAGTCGTCAAAAGGAGGGCGTACCACGTTTGGAACGGGAAATAGTTGTAGGAATATCCGGGGAGTAATTTGCGCATCGATCAACAACTCGGAGGCAGTGCGCGTGACGTCGATGTCAGTATCCATAATTAATTTCGAGGGTAATCGGTGGCTGGCTAATTAAAATATATATGTCGGATGCCTCTGCGACGTTACGTTATCGATACATCCGATGAGAGCCTGGAAATTGATCGAATTCATCCTGTTATTCCTTTAAAATCCGCGGAGGGTAAGCACAGGTTGACACGAAACACGACACGTGCTGTTAAAAAGGAGCAGACTTTTTGTGCAAACCAATCTTTCACTTCAATTTAATAAGATTATCTAAGGCGTGAAAATTGACGTCGTTGGAAAACTGGGATGGGTAATGAGGAAACTAGAAGTAGGAATAAAAACCACTCGAGCGAGTAACGAGTTGGTGCATAAACCAGACTATAAAGTCACAAAGCCGGAAAATCCGTGGGCCACGCGATCTGAAGGATAAGAAAATCTGTTATGGCTAATTGAATATTCCATCGAAACGATATCCCACATCACCGTTGATTCATTACAATTATGTGCCTCTTAAATCGAGTCCCTTCGAGCAATTTCCAAAATTCCATCTGCTGCAACCATTCAATACTAAGCCACGATCTAAAATGAATAATCTCCGTCGAAGAAAAACCACAGCAATTCGTTCTATCCGTTTCCATCGTCGATAACTTGCTCGCGAGTACATAGTTCGAAGGAACCGCCGTTTCGCTTAATTATCAAATAATTCCCAGCAGCGCTGGAATAACAGGAAACATCCATCTACCAAGTTCCAGCTGGCGGGTGTTACCAAAGTGAGAACGAGCTCGTAGCCGGGCCAAACGGAAGCGAGGCACGAAATCCGTCCCCTTTACGAAATTCCTGCTCTTTCCAGTCTCTTCGTTGGGTTATCGGATCGGGTTAGCTCCGAGGGGAACCCGTGTGTTCGGCTGGTGCTCCGGGAATTGTCAGAGCCTCGTCGTTCCTCCGCGAACGTATGACGCGATAGCGCACGCCAAGTACGACCAGGGGGATGCCGAGGCTTGGATGAGTCGTAAAATCTTCAGCCACGTCGTGACGGCGTGGAATTGCCGGTGGCATGCGCTGTCCATCGCGATTCAAGCACTTCGTTTTGAGATTCCTGGCTGGAAAACGCCGCCATCCCGATCATCCGCTATCGGTATCCCTTTGAAACTCGAGCGGACATGCGTGAAATCGTTGCGGGTAATTACGGCGAGAATTTCGGGAACCAGAGATATTGTCGACGATGATTAGGATTTCCAGCGTAACTGCATAATCCACAGCTCATGGATCCTCTGTATATTTAGAAGGATTGTTTATAAACGAGTGTTAACATTCTTTCGTGTATTTTAAGAGAGAGATTTAGAGAAACAAGCGGAAGAATTGGAGCGTACAAAAATTAGTAGTATAAGTCAACCGTTTCGTCGACTTTGTTGAATTCTGCTTCAGTCGCAGCTGGTATTATTAGCTGAACAATTTTTTACATCGACTATATGGGTACACGATACTTCTGTACGTGCGCCGCCATTTTTCAAGCAAGAGGACGCTCGGTCGAGTTAAGCCGAGGAAAAATCCCGACGGTGTGTCATCCGGATCCGTGGAAAGGTCAACGTAAATCATTAAAAGGCATCGATGCGAGAAACATTTGTCACACATCGTGACCTACCGGTGTTCCAGCGAACGATTAATAATTTTATTACTTTTATCGCGGACGAGCGATTAAAATTAGCGACGCGGTCTCCGTGCACGCCATTATTATCATCGATACGTTTATCAACATTGAAACTGATGTTTTAAACCGCGAATATTGGAGATTATCGAGGTACTTTCGCCTACCCTTTGTCCGATACGGCCTGCGCTTCCCGGTGGAGGTTGCAACAAACAGCGTCCGTTGCTAAGGCCCTGGATAATGCTCGATCTATTGTGTTCGATGCTTTGTCGTCCCACGTATTCATTAGCCTCGCCAGACTTCCCGTCAAAGATTCAACGCAGCTCTCGAAACATTTTCGTTACAGTAACAACAAATCCCCCGCCCCCCCGTTCCGTGTGGAAAAAATGGGGAATTCAATTTATCTTTAACGCTTTGAGAACGCCTGGACCATACACGATACGCGGTTACAAAGGACGGCACAATGAATCTATCGATCGAACAAATACTCGATTAAAATAATTTTTTAAAGGTGACACATCGAAGGTAGTCATTTCTTTTATATTAATTCACGCTTTTATATTAATTCAAATTGATGCGTTGGTATTGAATTTAGTCGTGATTAGGTCACGCACGGGTCACTGCGTCGCGTTTCAATATATAAAGGAACAACTGGATCGTATGGTAATTAACTGTAGTCGTATAACAGAATGCGTTTTGGAGTTCCATCGTGCGCTGACCAGAACTGGCCAATTGTAAAACTAGAAATTTCACGCGTCAAATAAGTTTACAAGTGTACCCTCTCGTTTATGAAAAAAGGAAAAAAATGTATCGTTCGTGGTATTTAATCCACAGGCGATGCGTCGTATCGAATACGGAATCAAAAGACTCGTAAGAAGAGATAAATTTCCTCGAAGATGTACCACACGGACGGTTAACAAACGTGACCGACCGGTACGTGCTGAAAATTTCACGTAACAGCCAGCGCTCCTTATTTCCCTCGCGTCCTGCCACTCCGTGGGGTTGCTCGTGTTTCATTCATAATATCTCGTATTCTTTTATACCGCTCGCATAAATGCGTAACACCGCCCCGTCTCTCGGCCAGCAGCAAAAAATTTACGCGGTCAATCCTTCTCAGAGTGGACCGTGCGCCTCGAATAGACGATCGAAACGTTTCACTAGCCTCGTCGATGCATCAACTTACCAGGACGATCGCTCCAGCAATTGAAATCACCTACTCTCTCTTCTATTATTCAACAATCTAATTACGCCTCGAGTTTTCTTTCATCATTCCCTTTCACGAACATTTTCTCGCTCTGTGAATCGTCTTTTAAGAATATTGACTGGGGTTCAAACGCATTTTCGTTGAAGATGCGCTAATTAAATAAATTATTCAGACAGTGTTTACAGGACTCATAGATTGACAATTCGTAATGAGTATTCTTCTCTCTCTTTATGACATTATTGAACATTTATGAGTTTGAAATAAAGAAGACGAATCGATATGATTTTGTAAAGTATAAAAAAGATCGATCCAATCGATTCAAGTGTTGTGGTTCAAGCTATCAGTGACACAGAATGTAGAGAGCATCAAATACTTTGGAAGGTTGTCCAATCCGCTATCAACTTCCTTCCATGTCCGATCGATTCTCGACTTAGATCGCACGTCGTTCACAAACGACAGAGATCAGACGTTCCCGGGCCAAAATCAGGATCCAGACGGAAATCACTCGTGGAGACGTCTCAGATTAGTCGACCAGACGAGAGGAGGGGAGGGGGGGGGGGGGGGGCGAAGTAATTTTCGCCAGGTCAAAGGGAAGCGGTTCTAAGACCCTGGCCTATCGGTTCTTTCAGCGCCGTGGCGCTTTCATCCGTAATAGAACCAGAAGCGGGAGGCATCGATAATGGAGTTACGAAAAGAATCGCGGCGGCTCGTCGATAATAAAGTGTCGATTAACGCGGTGGCGGTTCACGTTGCACCCCTATCCCTTTCATTCCGTTCGATAAATAGGAGCGAGCTGGAGGAAGGGCGCCTGAATTCGAGGGCGTCCCCTTTATCCACCAAACGATCCTATCGCGACATAATTCCCAAAGCAATCGAGTTTACGAGGAACACTTGGAAACGATAATTGCCAGCGTGGCCTTAGAAAACCGTAGCGATGCATACGGATCTGTCGTTCGATCGAATCGTCGTTGCCAATATCACCGGACGCGTTCGCGGCGATCTCGCCTCTTGTCACGAGGTGCTAAAAGTAAAACTAGTAGCAAGGAACTAACTGAGTCCACGAGAACCATAAGCGTCGTTCCCATTTAAAAGACTCCAGTGTATCCCTCGAATCACGACGAGCGCCCATCGGAATTATCAGACGAGCATACGTAAATGGCGAACGCTCCACTCGTTGGGAGATACAAACTCGAGGAATAATTTCATTCTCAAGCATCGTATCGAACGCACAGTCCAAGTACACTTCCATCGCTTCGAGGAGCCAGCTTTCAGCACGCCTTTAACCTCGATACCGCGCTTTCGTGCGAGAACAACAGCGGGAACGTAACCAACTCGATATATACAATTATACAGGGTACTTCGAGACAGGGGTTGGCCCCGCGCGAGGCATAAATTCCCAGTCACGTTGCACGACGGCTCGCTTTTTACGATCGTTGAACGGTACCAAGGCAGCCGCCTCTCGTCTTCTTCGAGGATCGGGTCATCGCGAGGAGCTCGTAAAGACATCGTTGGAATGCTCGCCTGCGGGTGTTCGCGGTCGTGCTAGCAGCCTTCGACTTCATCTCTCTGCGAAGCGGCCGTAATTCGAGTTAATGGCCGCCGGCGAAGAAAGCCTGCCGCAACGATTGATCTCTCGCTGAAATATTGAGCTCCATACTCCCCCCTGGTCTCGTCAGCCGCCAATCGAATCGTTGCCTGGTGGCGTCGAATCGAGGGGGGGACGGTGAACGGATTAATCGTCTTCTCGACGAAAGTCTGGGGGTGAAATCAATGGGCCACGCGCGACTGTCGAGAAGCTGACGATCGTTTACCCTCGAATAAAGGGACGTCGACGGGCGAGGTATAACGACCCGACGTATTCGCCACCCCCTGTGGCCGAATTATTAAACGATAGTTTATCGTCGAGTAATATTTCCGCGGCTCCTCTCGATACCAGCGAAGATTCATTTCGCGGCTGTTCGAACGAATAATAACGCGCTGGCTTCGACGATAAATTCGAGGCTCACAATGATCAACAATACGCGTGCGCGGCTCTAATAAAACCTTCGTATTCGGTTAAAGCAGCTTCGACCACATCCTTCGTGGCCTGCCACATTATTGCCGGATATAATTAATCGGCGAGGCCATTCGTTCGAACAAGACCGCCCATTTAACATACAAACAATTCAACAGGATCAATCGTCCACCGTTTAATCGTCGACGTCACGGCCAGTCGAATATACGTAATCTGTCGTTTGTCGATAAACCCGCCGTTTTGTCACTCGTTCGTCGTTGGCCTAGGTTAAACCGCGGGTATCGCGCGAGAATTAAAATAGGAGGGTGTATCCGCGGATACGCGAGCGTGCGACGTTCGAGTGGGTCTTCTTCGCGCCGCGCTTTGAATTTAAATTAGCCGGATGAGAGAAAGAGAGAGAGAGAGAGAGAGGAATCGCGAGAGGGGACACGAGTCCCTGGGCGTATCATTGTTACAGGTATTTCCCGATAATTCGCGCCAGGTGCAGGAGCCTCTGATCCGACATCGCAATTATCCCGACGACACACGCCAGCATCGTCGTCGCCTCTGAGGTTTTGTTTAAAATTCCGCGCGGATGCTTTATAGCGAACGGGGGAGAAGTTATTAGCTGATATGCATTTTCTTCTTTCGCGAGCCGGAGGAAAACGGACGCGGAGAATTCTAATGGAGTTCTCGGATCTAAATCGTGTTCGCGTTGAAAGGAACGGCGGGGCTGTGCGCGTGTAATTGCGCCTGTAAGTGAAACTTAAATCTTCTTTTAAATCTCCCGGTAGCGACTCGAAGCCGAGATTGCAGCTTCGCGGATGGGTACTCGGTTCGATATTTCGCAATATATACGATCGCATGCAAATAAAAACATTTGATTCGTATTAACATTCACGTGGTTATATTAATCATCGCCGTAAAAGGTAAAAAGTGTGTCGCAGCGAGGTAAATTTTTTTTTTCCTTCAAATGTATGACCTAAAGTATACGTAAACTCTGACAGGTTCTTGGAATTCAAGCTTCCAAGGTGTACAAGGTAAAATTTATGAAACGATCGCTGGATTTCATATATCAGATCCAACGAAAGGCGTTCGTGGTTCTCATTTCGTTTCGCTTCTTTTTTTTTTTACGAACGAACCAACCTTCCGCGAGACTCCACCGCGCGATTACCTCACGCAGGTGGATACAGTTTCGTCGAAAGCCCAGGGTGACGCGCTCGAAATTGTGCGCTCGAGAAACAAAGGCTGGAGGAATCGCTGCGACGTGAAAAATCTCGGATGTCGCCGGTAATCGCGGGCTGGGAACGTCGCGGGAGTGGCGTCGCGACGCTAATTAGTTCCGGCGACGACGGAAAAATGTGGCAATTACGTCGGTCGTCGGTGCGCTGCGCAAAGGGTGCTGCGAGCAACGAACACGACAACCTGGCCGGCGATAAATTTCGAGGCAGTAATCGCGACGTTATGTCCGCCTTCGCCACGAATTCTCGCCAAACGGACTGGAATACAAGCGGAACACGGTGCTCTACCGAAACGCGAATCCCTCTTGTTTCGAGCGTGGAACAAGCTTGGAAAATATCTGTTGCTGGCCATCGGTGTTTCTGTGTCCGAATTCGTCTTCCGTCGATAGAGTGTCCTCTAGATTTAAAGACCACTGGTTTCTACAAACATTTTATTCGCGTTTGGTTCGTCACGAAGTTGCACGCGTGCAATTTAATTCAGAAACAAGTAGAACCTTAAAAAAAAAATCGTAACACATCGTGAATATCACACCTGTCGTGTAGTAATTAAAGAGAACGAAGATACAAGCATCCGCGAGGGAAAGTTTCGCGAGATCCGAATTTCGTTCCTCGAAAACTTTCCTCCTGCTGCACTTTCGCGGTAAATCGTCCGAGTTTACGCGACATCCAAAAAAAAAACGTGACCCCCTCCTTCTTTTTCCCTTCCTCGCGTGAAACAAAGAACGTCCGCGGACCCGCGCGGTACCGCTAACTTAGTCGCTAAATGGGTCCACGGCGTGGAAACCATTAACCCGTATTATCTTCGTTCCGAGGTGACGCGGGTGAAAAAAGAGCGCGGCCACGAGTGCATCTGTAAACGAGTCGATTTATCGGGAAACAGTCTCGAAGCTTTGCCGCGTTGCAAGTATTTAACGCCGCACGGAGTGCCCCTGCACCCATTGAAACGTTAAATTGCCGTGATTGCGTTCGAAAAATCCGGACAGAGCAGGAAATCCCAGTCGCGACGCTGTCCTCCTCCTCTTCTCCAATTTGCTCAGGGAAATGGCGGTCGAGTCTCTGAATCGAGGCGAATTTCGTGGCTCGTTTCAATTCATTACACCCTGCAGGACGATGCAGAAATAATACGAACGGAAATTTCATCGATCCGAATTCGCATCGCTATGTATGATCGAGCGGAAACGAAGTCTGCGAGAATTTTAATCTAACCGAGATCTAATCCAGTCGAACGAGGACAAGCTCGCGAGCCTAGCGCGAGTGAGACTCGAATCGATTCGAGGGCGAAAATCCGCGTCGCCTCTCCGTGGGGATCTCGAGGAATTGATACGAGAGATGGTAGCTACAAAGCTCTCGCGTCTCTGAACCGTGGTGGGGACCAAGGCGATCTCAAAGGGTATCTCCGACCGTATCGTCGCCATTAACGAAATTCATTTTTATCGAATTGGACGGGGACCAAAAGCGACGTCGGCACAGCTGCGCATAAACATGTTTCCTACGAACGAGATAATACACTGGGTTGGTACAATGACTGGGTGAACGTGATAGTCGCGAAGATATCAGCGCGCGTCGTTCGCATGATTTTCCCGCGGCAAACGCAACGGGGTCACTGATAATCGCGCGGCTTGATAATGTTTTCTTCCTAATTACCAACTGGCAGGCGAGAGACTCGCGATAATTACGCGGCTAAACAATCCAAAGTATGCGAGCGCGCAAATTAGATGATACGAAGCGTCGATTTATTCCCTGATACAAGGACACTGTTATGCAATTACACGAAATTGATGATAATACCAGGCCGCAGGGGGGGGGGGGGTTGGACAGGGGAGCGTGCGCGGACGGGACAGCCAGGCCCGGTTTAACTTCGATCGTTAATTACAAACGCTTGTTCCGGCGACTAGAAAAGTTTCTATTGCCGTTCCTTGAATCACGAGTTTAGACAAAGGGGCACCAAAGGCCGGGCGGGGCGGGTACGCGGCGAAAGAGAGGGCAGAGAGGCGAAGAAAGTTGGTTAACTCGATGAACAGGAAGTTATTGAATTCCCTGTTCAGTGCGTCTTTTGATGCCTCCTTCTGTGTACACTTCGATCGGGAATTCTAAATAGAGCGCCGCTCTTGAATAATTTCTACCCTTCCGGGGGGCGACGCTGCCGGCTACGTAAACCTTCTTAACCTCGTTCATTCCGACGAGATCGCAGTTTTTTTCATCCTCCACCCTGTTTTCCTCCGTGTAATTGCAGCCTCTTACATCAACGCACTCCCTTCGAGCATCGCGATGATTTTGCGGTGCAAATACTTTGCGCAAGTGGCGGTGCGATCTATTAATAATCATCCAGAACTCAAGACTCTCCATAACAACAAACCTATATCTGTCGCAACAACAGTTTCATACATTTCATCAAGATGTTCGTTTCATCCAATCCCAGTCTCCTTCCTATTAGACACAAGAAACAAAAAAGACAATCGTGACGGCCAGGTGGACAGCAGCGTACGAAACGAATCTATCCATCAATCAAACCCTCGGAAGTCGAATGGTACGATATCTAAGTCAGAGAATACACGAAACGCAGCCGCGTGTATGCAGACTCTCTCCTCTACGTTCAACAATAAAGCCCTATTATTCGGCTGGCTATTCGCCGTGCGCGTGGTCCGGTGGTTTGTGTTCAACCCCCATTGGCCGGCGGCCAGAAGATTTCTGATATTTTTTGGCAACAGCTCGTACTGCATATAACCGGCTAAAATGTTTCTCTACCCCGCTCCACCTCCAGCTCTCTGTCCCCGCATCTCCAGGCTGCCTCGTTCTTCCGGTTCGTTCGTTCTATTCCTCTTTCGCGCTCGCGTCCCGCTCTGTCTTCGTCCCCTGTTCCGCGTCCTCGTCGCGCCGTTGCTCCACCGCCCGCGCACTCTTTCCCAGGCTGTGGATACAGCTCGCCCACGGTCGTTTCTTTCGACGATCAACCCCGAGCAAAAGCTCCGTCCCTTGTTCGCGGTTTACGGCCAGCCGTATAAATCTGACGGAACACACGCGTCTGCCTGGCAATTAATCGCTCGCTACGAAGTTTCCTTCGCTAATGCGTCACTGCGCTGCTCGAGCCCACCCCCGAAACAGGGGCGAACAGAAATGAAATTCCGCTGGCGAGTTCCGTGTAGATAAATATGCCAATTTCTCGTCGCGAGTCTCGTCCAAGAGTAAATGTTATCCAATAAGAACGGATGTGCTCGTGGCTGGTCGCGGTGTTGGAATATATTCATTTTCCGGAACAATTCCCCTGTCCCGGGACGAACGACGGAATTCACCGGAATTCGAAGGCGTTCCAAGGATTGTTTCTTCAACCATACGCGGCTTAAACACGCCTGGATTCCCGGCTTACGGATAGATTCGTCGTTTCGAAAGTTTCTTATACCCTCGCTGTTTGAACAGCGTTCGCTCGCGGAAATTAATAGCGGGATTAAAGTTCGACTACGAATAAACGAGCCGTGGGAACGCGAATCGCGCCCCAACGGGCCACTCTTGACATGCCGATAGGCGTGCTAACAGACCCCGGATGCGAATGGCTGTGTAAACAGAGTTCGCGGGCAAATAATCGAACCGATTGCGGCGAATGTCAACCGACGTGCCGGATAAAAATCAATCGAAATGAAGGGCCCTGCTAAAGTTAATGGCCGAGCACACAACTCTCTTCTGACCGGATTGCACAGTTTTTGCCTTTCACCCTTCGCTCTCGTCCGATCTCGCGGAGCTCTTCAACCGCGGTATTTAAGTTCGTCGCGATGAAAGTCGAAAACGTTCAGCCGTATAAATCACGTTATGGCATGTAAATGGAATAGGAAAAATTGTGTAAAGTGTAGGGAAGCAGCGAACGAACAATCGCGGTCGAAATTTTGATCTTACCCCGCGGGTCTCTGCCGATTTCCGCGGGTGTTCGACGCAACATCGTGATAAGTTTCTGAATCACGTAGACGGAGCGTCTCCGTGGCCGGATTGCATCGGAATTCTTCTGTTTCGCGGTATTTTCTATATTCCCTGTAGCCCGTCGCGCCATGAAAGAGGGAGAGATTGGAAATCCTTCGGCACCGACGGTATTGCGAATCTGAACGCCACAGAGAGAGGGGCTGCGTGACACGTGTCAAGAATACGCGGGAACAACACGATCGAGAAGCACACGACCTCTTGCCCTTTCTCTTTTTCCCCTCGCTTTTTATTCCTCCTCTCTTCCTCGGAGGCTGAGAAGTAGCTCGACGTGGAACCTTCGCGATGGGTCTGCTTCAAAACTTTCAACCACTTCTTCCTAGAATAAATACAAAAATTATGAATTCGAAGTTTCATAATGTAAGGTTGAAGCCAGAGAGAAGTTTCATACTTTCTTTAAGATCTCGAAGGAATCTTCTTGAGAGTAGAATTTAAATTCGCAACAGTAATGTCTTAGACACTAAGCAGTTCCAAATTACAGACAATTGCCTTCTTTCTGCGACGAGAAGTAAAGCTTGCTTTCGAATCGACAACAAGCTTGCGCAACGAGCATTAATCCGATTAAGAAGAAAAAATTGGTCGTCTGCGGGGTTAACGCGTTTCCTCGTTGCTTCGATTAATTCGCCTTCGACCAGGCTCGTGTTAAATACGTTGTCGTTTCCTGGTAAACGATCCGTTACGCTCGAGGGGGTCCGTGGAAATCGGGACGAGAACGTAGCCATTTCGACCAGGACGAATCTCACGCTGGATTGACGATCGATTTTTCCGTGGACGGATGGAAAAGATGGGGTTGGGGATCGCGTGTTTGCTAAACGGCTCGGAAGTTCCGGCTAATAAATTCCCGCGCGAATTCGGGCGCCCAGGAGGAGCAGACTTTCGCGAGAAAGGGGAAAGTTTGATTCTGGAGAATCACTTAGAGAGAAAGGCTGGTGGTCGCGCAGATTGAGAAAGTACGGTCGCAAAGGGGGATAGGAAAGCTGGCCTAAGCTTCCGTGGCTTACTTCGATCGCGCTGCTTCCAGGGATACTTGCTTAAGTACACGAAGCTGCAGTCTTGGCCACGGAATTCTAAACAGTTAATATTCTGTGCCCTAACGTGGCTAACGAAACCTTCAAGCTCGTACCGTTCGAGGGTTGGACAAACACTGCCACTGTTTTTTTTTCTGTCCACATTTTGTGTGTATGTAAAGGTATGATTTAATTTTGCGTTTCGCGTAACTGCACGAAAATGGTGCCGAATGTCGATAGCAACAATGGTCGCTAATGATGCGATCAGTGGACTACTCAAAAGCATGTAACTGCTGTAACGCTTAAACTAAATTAATTATATATCTAGTAATTACGTTCGATGAATATTACTCGTAAACTGTAAATCCGAATTTCATTTAATAGATAATCATCGGTACGATTAAATTAGAGATTAATTATTCGATACAATGAGGCAAATTGCAGGTTTTAAGCTCTACATAAGCTCTCATCAGTTGCAATTTTCTCAAGAATATTTAATTACTCTTTGTGGATCCTTCTCCTCGTCTTCGTCACCGTCGCCTTCGTTCTCTTCTTCTCGAGAATCACCCTTATTGCCCGTTGAAACGGAGACCTCGTGGTAAGCAATTTCGATTCCCTCTTCGAAGCCGCAACTTCGCACGCGAATACATCAAATTCACCGCGAATAAACTGCGTCGTGTTTCGGGATAAACGACTTCGAACGCTCACAATTAGACCTGCCCCGGTGAAATATGTATCGATTGAGCTCGACGCGTAACACAGCTCTCTGTGAAGTTTCCCTGAACCGTACACCGCGCGTAAATCACACCTCGATAATTCTGTGGAAATTGCAGCGACGCGGCCGTTCCGGGAAAAAATTCATTTTATCGCCAGAGACAATCGATTCTATGGATATCTCGCTCGAGAAAAGTTACAACGCTCGCAACGATTAATCCTACAGAGTCGATTCGAAAAAATAATTACAGTTACATTCTGGAAGGCGACCTTTAAGCACAGAGGAGATTCTCATTTCTCATCGAGCAGAACTTCACTCTCGTCTCTGGAATACGTGGCTCACGCACTTCTTCTTACGTAGCGAGCGAGAAATACACGCGGCAATCGTGAAAAACGAATGCGTACGATGCTCGAAAACAACTGGAAGGCATCCGCGCACCTGCAAACGGTCCAAGAGGGTGTACTCCTCGGAGGATACCGACGAGAGGAAGTTTCGTCGACGAATGCAACGCGGCGCTCGTTGCCCCGTGGATTCGTTGCGGCAGGTGCATTCAGGTTTCCTCCTGGAGCATCTTTTATATTGGAATTCCCAGGATTTTTCGCGGTGAATTCCTCTGCCGTGAGAGCCTCCGCCACGCGACAACCCTACGCTACACCAGCGAAATTGCAGCTGCGCTATTCTGCAAATCGAACACGGGAGAAGGGTTGGTCGGTTTGAGAGACGCGGGGAGATTGAAGCGGATGATGGAAGCGTACCATGGGAATCTTGGATCCCTCTCGACTTTCATGATCGTTACTGTGTGCGATCGTTGTCTTTGAGATCTGAGGCTGAAGTTACCAGTTGAGTAACGTCTGTTGGTATCAGAAATTTCGAAACCTCCGTGTTAAAGTTTCGAAAGTAAAAACTCCAACTTACAATGCTTTCGTGTATCAACTTCAACGTGAAATTCTAAATGATTAGAGTCGATAATGTTGAATCTTTGAAAGGGTTGAACCGTATATTTCGCGTGCAGGTACGCAGAGATTTAATAGCGCGTATTCACCGTGATTAATACGCAAACGCAGGCAGACTCTCTTTCCCTCGTGCTAATAAATAAACTAATAAAATCGCAGGTGCAACGCGATATCGTTTACGTAAGCGGACGCGTTTCGAGTGCGCGGTCGCAATTTCGTTGGGCTGAAGATCATTTTAATAAATTTGTGCCTCATGTAATATTCAACGAGCCTAATTGCGCTTCACGAGCCATTTCAGCTTCGGATGGACGGGAGAAAGGACGTTCGGGAGAAAAGAAAAAAAGCTGTTCGGTACTTGGTATGAAAAATACGGGATACAAATATTCTGTCAGAAACCGGCGCGCACTTAACGACGCGTAAGAGAAGAAAGAGAACGACCCTCTCGGTTTTTCAAATAATTATCATTCTTCACCACTTAATATTTGAACGCGGGACCTATTTCAACCGGTGATTCAATTTCGAACGCGTGCTTCTGCTAGTTTTCACGATGTACAGCTTCAATTTCCATAATTTTGCGCAATAGCGAGGCGCGAAATTAAATTTGCCGCCCCGTTTACCCTGTTCGATCGCGCTATTTCGAAATTACTCGGCTGCTGCTATTAAATCGGAGCGTCGATAACAAAAAGTATGATTCAAGGCGATACGAAGATCCTCGAAATTTCCTCCGTTTCCGCAAGAATGGAACGGATCGTAATTTCCAGGTGCACGCGCGATAAAAACTGACAAGAAAAATAAAACAACGTATCCCGCGGCGAAACTCATAATTCGACGGACCACTCGCTCGTCAACCCCGTGTCTCGTCCGAATCGCAAATGACACGTTGCTGTTTCGCGTCCACCGCTGGTCAGATGGTCCCAGCGCGGGTCCCTCTCTCTCTCTCTCTCTCTCTCGAATAAAATGAACTTTTTTCCTTGTACAGCTTCCGCGTATACATCCGACGTTAATTGCAAGGCACCACAGGTAGCGGCCTAGTTATTTATTCTCCGTTTCGTCGCCGTGCCAACGCCTACCCTCCGCGCAGCTCGAGCATTTTTAAATTTGCGCCCCGCCTGGGAATGCGCTCGGTTATTAGAGAAATAAGGGTGGAATTGCTGTGACCCCGGGGGCCAGTCACCAAGATATTCATTCTCCCGTGTTTTGCGAAAAATATTTCATTAAACCGTGAAAACTGCGCACGTGTTTTTGATTCCGGTGCCGAGCATGGATCGTCCATTTGTTCCGCCCTGATTTCAATATACGACATATTTCGAATGCATCATAAATGCATTGTAAATTATAGAAAAACAATAGCGTAGGAATAGTATGCATTCTGTGCGTCGCGTGCTGGAGATAAATTTGATTACCTCCAGCCATACCTCGAATAACTATACACCTTTCACTTGCATCGTAACCTCATACGCTCAGCCTTCAAAAAACAAATCCTCTTCTCTCATATCTCTATCGCCCCTGTTCAGGTACCCATCGTTTACCAATCGATTTCCGCAGAAATCAGAGTAATAACGTCTCTAATAAGAGGTCGCTAAGTCGTACTTTCCAACCCTCGAGAGAAATCTCCGCAGCCCTTCGACTGTCGGAACGTCCAAAAGCGAGCGTCCCCGAAAACTGGGCCGCGCGATGAAATTTGAACAGCCATAATCCGTTCTAACGAGCCTCTATTGCCAGTGAAAAAGAACAACCGCTGTCCCGTAGCCGGTAGCCAGGCGGTTTATGCTCCCAGCGGATGTTTCAATAGGGGGGTTCACCTTTGGGGTCGAGGCGCATTTGTCGCGCGGGGCGCACAATCCAGCTCGTTCGTGAAAAGTGGCCATAGCCTGTCTGTGTATCTCCTCTGGTAGCTATCGACGTTGATAAGGCCAGGCATCGGGGACAGGGCTGCGCCCTATTCAACGGGGCTTACCAACGTCTACATCCTTCATAAGTATTCCAGGGCATGTTCGCAGAGAGGCGCGCGGCTGTTTCACGTTGGAGACCGCTTCTGGTTCATCGTGCCGAATCTTGGAGACGATGTCTGCGTCGCGACGCTTGTAATAAAGGGAACGAGATCGACTGTAGTCGAGCGAACACCGTAGAAGGGGGCGTAAGCGTTCGTTAATGGGGTTCTCCAGGTTGGATTTTAATGGACAACCGTGCGTCGAGGTAGATGTTGATTCTCTCGCGGTAGATCGGCGTCACCGTGATTTCCCCTAAGACTATTATCAATGTTTCACCGTGGCTGACTTGGAGGCAGGATTGTTCCCTCTCACTCTATCTCTGGCTGTAATTTGTCTGGCTCGCAGCTGTCTTTATAATCCCCCCTCCGTCTCGGTCCATTTGCTTGCTCTTTCAGACTATCGTCATCGTTGCGGCTCCATCTTGCACTAGACACCTCATTCGTTTCCCTTATCAGTTCAGTCTTTTCGCTGTTCCTCACAAAAGACCTGCTCCTCGTCCTACTTACCTCGCATCTCTCACGTCCCGACGAGCCAGACCGTTCCGCCAGACAAAAATAACACGGAACTCTCGTACAACGACTCGCGAAACTTTAAGGATCGTTCGCGGAAAAACTGTTCGCTCGGACTTTCGCCAATTCGATCCGCGTTATCCAACGAACGAGAATGAAACGGTTCGTCGAGCTTCCAGCCGTCTCGTAGCCTTCGTCTAATCGACGAGGTAGCTCGAATCGTTCTAGTCAAGCCAGAAGGAAATGAGAAGAGCAGACACATCGATAACCAACGATTCGACGAGTACAGCGCCAGGAAAATGACGAGGAACTCGCCAGAGGAATGGAGGGACGTGACGAGTCAGCCACGGCTTACAGTTTTCCAGAGTGGGTGTCGCATCTAAATTCGCCGACGGATTTGACGGAGAGCCGGGGAACTTCTTCCCCGACCGGATGTTCGCGTATCCTCCGGGATTAAGGCGAGACAGCGCTGCATCCAGGAATTTTCTCCGCCACGAAGTTTCCCCAAGACCGCGTGAACCAGTTTCGTTTCACTCGTAGCCACGATCTCGCTCGACGCGCGGCGCACGATTGCAAAGCGATTACGTTCGCTGATAACGATCGATCGTTAGTGGAACGATAATTAACGTGACAATTTTTACCGCGCTTAATAGCCCCGACCGATCCACACGGCGAGCTGGTAATTATCGTCGATCGGAATAATTGGTTTTGCTCGGTTTTCACCGGGAGGAATTACTATATTGAAAGCCGGATAGTAAATTTTCGGGAACATTTATGGCGCGATTCATTAGAAATTTGGTCAGTTTATTTTTCATTGTCCGAGTGCCTGGCCTGTGTAATTTGAAACGGCGCGCGCTGTAAATTGCGCGCACCACGGGTGCTTACGTTGTAAAACAAGCTATTGATTTTATTGGTCCTCGAACCGGCGGCAAGTTTTGCTTATCTGTTGACGATGATTTTATCGGGAGTCGAGGGACAAATAAAAGTGGACGCGCGTTTCATTAGAAATTCCCTGCCTTCGGGTGTAATTTGAAACGACGCGTGATGACGTCTGTGTACGTTTGGTATTATTTGATATCGTAAATTCATCGGTTTCTGCATTATTGAGATTCTTTAAAATCGGCTGTCGAGCTTATTTAAATTTCATTAGCGCGGTAATACTTTATGTTGACATATCGACGACAAACCCAACGGACGGGATCGCGAATTCATCAATTTATTCGCCTCGTTGCAACGTGGAAAGGACGAACTGCAGGAAAATTCCGAGGCGGACGTCGATTTGGTAATTGGACAAAAACGAGCTGGCAAATTAAACGTATCGCGCGCGGACGTTCATTGGCAGAGACTAATAAACCACAGACCGACCCGATCCGATTTCTCCGTTCACTTTTCCCGGAGTGTTTCCCTTTCTCACGGCCGGTGGCGGATTAATCCTTACCAGTCTCTCTCCTCGAAGAAGGACTCGCGATTTTCCGTGTGATTTCCAGCAGAGAAAAGCCTCGAGGAGAGAAAGGGACAGCCGCTTTCAATTCGAACATTCCCCTTTTAATTATCGCGGTTCTCGTTTCATAAGGGTTTCAATTAATTCCCTTGGTCGCCTTGGGGAGGCACGGCTAATTATTTAATTCCCCGTCATCGATTCGGCGCTTTTTGTCCCGCGACGAAGAAGTCTGTTAATACTGTGCGATGAAGAAGCTCGAATCCACTGGCATAATTAGTCGACGACCCGGCAATTAAAACAATACCGACTCGTCCTTCATTTTTTCTCTTTGTTGTCCCTCGATCTTCTAACTTCTCTTCGATTAACGCCCACGAATGGAAATCACTCTCTTCACGTCGATGGAAATCCTTTGCTCGTCGTCGCGAGGAACCACTTCCGTTGTCTCAGCTATTTTACTGTTTCGCCATTAAGCTCCCAGCGTTTCCTTTACATTCTATTATTCTTACGTATGCAAATATTTCATATAAATGGCACGCGTCTCGAGAGCCGTGAATTCTTCGTCCTACGAACTTAAGTAACAGAAGGATGGAATTGTACTTTTGAAATGTGTCACGGTGAAAGGAATTCCTGAGGATCTCGAACTCGAGAAATCCGGCGAGGAAATAATAAATTCCAACGAAATACACCGGCGCAAAATTGGCAACGGATGGTGGAGGAGATGATTGACGAAAAGCAGCCTCTCGCGAACGAGGGTATAAAACTCGAGACAAACGAGAGAACAAGGGATGACTGTGCTCGTCACTCGTCTACTGTACGTCTGCTCAGTTCCAGCTTGAAGTTTGGTGCATTAGGTCGCTTACAGATGTACCAATCGAGACGACTCGAGTTTCTTCCGTCGCGAGTGAAACTCGGACGTTCCACGAGCGTGTTGAATTCCATTCGCCCTCGAAACGTAAAACGGAACGATCCTCTGTGAGTATCTCTTCATTCACGCCTCGACTAATGGCGACAACGGCACGCAGACAGATCATAAATAGAACGAGATCTAATTAGTAACTGATTACCAGCTGATAGCCATTTGATTGCACCGCTGGCCGACTGCCAGTTGACTAGCAACTGTTCAGCAACTCGCACGGCCGACTTGCTGCGAGGGTGTATCGATTTCTCATCCCCCTCTGAACAGTCGCGCGATGTTAATGTCGTGACGTTCCACGTCGCGGAACCGTCAAGCAGTTTCTCGACGAGCAGACGCGCTCGCGAGCGTTCTCAGATGCTCGCGGACTTCGCAGTCGGAAGTGTGACTTATCGTTGCCGCTTCCGCTGGAATTCCAGCGAGGGAGCGTCCCATTTATCAAACCTGGCGCGGCAGGACTGAATCGTTCGCTCGCTGGTTAAACCCATTGCGATTGTTTACGAAGAAGGAGAGCCGCGCGATCAGAAACGCGGAAGAATCTAATGAAGAAACATCCAGGAACTGGCGCGAACTCGCGACGTAATGGATGCCGCGCGTTGGCTACGCGAGAGTCGAACAAAGTTGCGGTTTGCACCCCCTGTTCGTGCTCGATGAACCCGTCGCCCTCGACCCACCCCCGTTCGAAGCTTCGAACTTCGCCAGTCGTCGAAGCAGCGGCGAACGAACTGGTGTCGAAAGTTTCCTTGGGATAATCAGCATTTGTTTAAATAATTTCTGCTTCATCGTCCCGTGGAGTTTGAGTTAGCTCGTGCGAAAGGGAATCACCGCCATTCAGATATCCAATTGACTTATTCAACGATGGAGTTAGACAGCGAAAAGCGAATTAAACGTGTATGTGTGTATAACTGTAGCTTACTTTTTATAGATTATAAGCTAGTCGAGCGAATACACTTGTCGATTATAGTCGACGTCTGTCTAATGAAACGTGGACACTGGCGATCGCGGAATGATTAATTATCTGTAATGATATCGTCATAGACGAAGGTACGATATCATGTACAGCTACCATTCTCTATAAATGTACCGACAAGGCATCAGAGAAATTGCTTTCTCTTGTGTACGGAGGATCATGGTACAACGACTAATCGTATCAACTTTATCCATCAGAAACTTGATCTATCTCATCAATTTTATCTTTGAAGTACCCTGTACGACGCATCCTCTTCTATTCGTTATCGTTTGTTCAATGAAGAATATATTCGACGAATATTTACTCCTCTCGTTGTTCTTCGTTTTGGTGAATCGACGATGCCATCAAATCGTCGGCTGTAAACGTTATTATATCGAAGGTGTCGTTCTTTATACTTAGCGGTGTCCCGTGTCATCAGCAAAATGGCGACTGCTCCCAGAGCGACGTAAGTACCCTTTTACAGGGGTGGCTGCGGACATTTTATAGCGCTGTGGCGACCAGCTCGGTCATAAATCGTTGGATCTGACGCGTTGCGTCGGCCTTGTTGCTGCGAGATTCTTTGACGCTCTCGCGCAATTTGAAAAAGTCAAACGGAACAGCGAACGCGAGGAATATCGCGCGGAAGATCTTCCGTTAACGGGATAAAAATGCTCCGCCCTCGAGCGTTTCCAGCGGACAATTACAGAGCCTGATGTGGCTTTTCAATCAGACTAATGCACGAAACAAAGACGATCCCTTCGGCCATGAACTCGCACAGCCGACTGCCTCTGGGCGTATATCTCGATCGAACCAGGCCAGAGCACCCGGTGTTAATCGTTCACGCGCTCGTAGGCATAACGCTGCTCGCGACAGACGATTTGTCACCGGAGTTCGCGACACTTCGTCGAGCAGCCTTCGGCGAAACCCGTCGGCGATCGCGAGTCGAGTTCGATAAAGCCTCCGCCAGGACAACGGAGGTGGTCACCGTGTCTCCGTGGTCGTAAAACCCAGCTCGAACCCAGCGCCTTGTTCCGCGCGCAGCGAAGATCGACGCGTCGTCCTCGAGGCTCGATACTATTGAAAACGGGACGAGTACCAACGTCGAGTTTATCGCTCCGCTTTTCCTTTTAATTTCGTCGTCCATCGACCGTCTCATCGTTCGAGAGGCAACGCTCAAACGGCCACGAGGGCGCACGCGAGAGATTCTGGCAGTCGCGATCAAGTGGGTTAAGTGTGTTGCTGTTCAGAGGTGGTTCGAGGTCGTAATAAGGGAAGGGTGTGCTTGGAAAAGAAGTGATTCAGAAAAATAATGATCGATCCAGATGGAGTGTCAGAAGATCGAATATTCGTAAATTTCTTCTGTGTAAATCTTATTTTATCTGGCGAGAACACAATTCTTAGCATCGAGTCTCGTGAGGATTGAAGAGTTCCAGTCGAAAAGAGGCGATCATAAGTGAACAGCGTATCGCTAGTCGCGTCAATCTGCACGCTAGTTGGGTTATAAAGTGTATCAGGCTGGAATGATCGGCTAATTTCGTATAGTATGCTCGCGAGTGTTAGCCATAACGAGGGTCGGAATGGATCTGTAAAGTGGGCATCGTTAACGCCGCGGAGGAACGTGTTAATAAACGAGCGTGGACGCGTCGTCGGTGTTTGCCGACCGAGCGTACTATTCGTTAACGCGCGATATAATTACACGGAAAATACGCCCTCGTACAAACGCGCGCGCGATTTCCGGACGGCGCGACCGATGAATATTTAATGTCGCGTCACTGGCGCTCGCCGTCGCGATGCCGCAAATTAAGATGGATTTATTTCGACCAACGAGTTAATGACACCGATATCGATCACTGCTAGCGGCACAGTTTCGTTCTGTCGTACAGGAGAAATCGATCAGAAGATTTCCACGGAAAATTGATCGATTCGAGTCGCATCGCGCGAAGGAATTCGCGCTGTACGTTGATAACAGTCGTTGATAACGTTAGTAGCGACTCCCTCTCTTTTGACAGTGCGTAATCCGTAACGTGTAATTAGAGGGAGAATAATTGAGTGTTGTACGTGGCGAGTATGTCGGAGGGACCGTGGTCACAAATCAGTATCAACGTATGCTAAACAGTGCCGCGACAGCGTGTATATTATCGTAGATAGATGATCTATCGCTGGACATTACCAAATTCTAATTGAGGTAGAATATAAATCGACCATCCGGGTTTCGCTAATCGGACAGAAAATACGTGATTTCGTTCGCTTTTATCAATTCAACCGTATCTCTGTGTCGTTTTGTACGTCTCTCTAGTTGTGTAACGCGAACTTATCCGAACTCATCCTCCTTTCCAGAGTCGGTTGTTGGTTCTGTCTTTCGTTCGCGTCTGTTTACAATAAGTCAGTCGTTAGCCCTGCAGCTTTCGTTCAGAGAAATCCTCTAAATTGCGATGGAAGTTTTCTGATTAAAGTAAAGATTCGCCCAGCTACGAGGAGGGGCTGAACTTAGAAACGAGCGCGCAGACCCGATCCCTACTGGAGCTCTTGTTAGCGAATGGCGATCGCGCGAGACGAACGAAATTGCAGACCCACGGCACCCCAATTAATTAACAGAGAAATTATTACACGTGTTTAAATATCGTGCACGTTTATTGAATCAAAGACCAAAGATCTACATGAAAATATAAAAAAAAACACGTGCTGCTTGTCAAATATTTTTCGTTTCAGAGAAATGACGAGAACCACCAGACGTTCGTTCGCGTTCTATGTTTACTCATCAATGATGCTAGACTTGTATTCCCCAAAAGTTCTTCGTCTAGTCGCAAACTATCCACGTAGTTGTATACCTTCGTCAATCCTTGTTAGCCACTATCGAAAACACGCAAATAAATTACGCGACGATCCCATGGAAACAACGGTTTCGCGGGCCTCGAATCGATAGGGGCAATAATTAGCTGACAGAAACGAAGGTTGGAGGTAGCGATTTAACCCAAGGACACGCGGCAAACGGCTAATTCGAAAGGACAATAATCCAGCTGGCGGCGCACAAAAGCGCCTTTTCCAGCACCCGGGGAATCTCGCTGGTACGCACGGGCCGAGCTTTCAGCTCGGTCGAAGGGCAAAAAGTCCGGATTAGCCGGAGGGGCGACGCGCGCGCGACACACAGTCGCGTTGCAGGTGCATTTGGCAAATCAAATTACAGAAGCTTTCGCCTTGGCGGTCGTATAAGCTGGACAAAGTACGGACAGGAGTTGTGCACGCGCGCGCGCGCGCGCGTGGATAATGCAGTTGCTCTGGTGTTATGGGGATTCATTAAATTTAATTCTCCTGATACATCGTGCCGACACGGGGCGCTGCGTGGCGTAATTCCGGCGTCGTGGGCTATGCGCAAACATTTGGCCCCCTGTCGCGTCGCTGCAGCCCTTCTTGAGGCGCGTGCATCGTAAAATTATGCGTCGTCGAGCGAAACGCGCGCAGACCCGCGCACACAACTGGCCCGCGACCCCATCCATCTCTGGTTTTACTGCTCCTCTTTTTGAAAACGAGAAAGGTCCGCGGGTCGGTGACGAGCGCGGCGCGCGCGCACCCCCAGGCGAACGATAATGACGAACCGCGTTTCGGCGCGAAGATTGCTTCCCGTCTTTGCGATCCACTGTTTCGTGGCTGGCCTCTGTGCAATCGACACTGGGGGAGAGAGATTGGAGCTCGAGCCGGATTGACGCGTTATAGGGTTGGTCTAGGGAGGTGTTGCACGGTGCATTGTCTGTTTGACGAATGTTCGCGGCTCGCAGGAGCGTGGAATTAATTTGTATCCTTGAGATGAATTGGTAGCGGTGGGGCAAAGTGAAGCCATGGATGGATAAACTCGAATGATGGCTTTTTCTTCTAGCTGTGTGCAACTAGTAATCGGTCGACGAAATCCAGACAATGTGAAATGGTTCTAGAGAGTGTGTAGAAGCTCAGAAAGCTTTATTCTCCATCATAGCGGATCTACAGATTCCTGTTGATCACGATGGATCGTGCCTGCCTGGAGACGGCTGCAATCCTGACTTAATGATCTTAATTAAGTCGTTGTCAAGTCGATGATGGTAACTATACGGGACTAACATGGTAGATGGAACTTGGGATCGTGATACGAGGCTCCCTTCGTCATCGATCCGACGAGACAATACTGGTGTGAAGGAACGGTTTGGCGAGAGGGGTGAGGAAATGGAGACGCGAAGCGCAGACAGGGTGGCGGTGTGCGAGGCAAGAGAAAAGGGGTAACACTGTGCGAAGGCTGAGGGGACGCAGTAACGCAGTCGGTCTTCGAAGTGTGGTAAGCGACAGGATACAAAGGACCTCTTTTCCTCGCGTTCCCGTCTCAATTCCGTTCCTCCGTGCGAGTCAACTGCATTCTCTCGATCGCTGTTTGAAGGCGTCGAGATGAAGTGATCGCGATGGTAATGCAGAAGAATTTCAGACGGGTCTCGTGAGTTTCTTCTCGCCATGAAAAAAACAAATTGCTATTGTGTAAGGAACAACGATGACGATTTTGTCTCTGGTGAGTCACAAGCACTCAATTTTGATCTTATCAATCCTGAAGTGAGTGAGGAATTTGAAAAATTGGATTGGCCTGTTCACAACTTTGCATTTATATGGACTGTTACAAACTAATGAGTACTCATTAAGACACGAGTTTCCTTTGGAAAGCGTAAGGAAGGTGAACTCGACGATAAAATTTTTTCGCAGACAAGTGCCTTGCAATTTAACGCGCAGAGAGCGTAGTTACTTCCGGATGTTTCTATATACGTAGAAACTGAACAGTTGCGTAAGGATTACTAGGAATTCTATCCTGTTACGGTCTCTCTAACAACGAGCGTAGGAAGCAGTCTCATTCTTCTCTCGGCTTAATTGTTCACACTAACGAGATCCCATTAAAGACACGATGTAAGTTGCGATCCGTAAAAGGAAAAGAAGATATAACTATCATCTCTTCCAACTTGGCAAACACAGTCCAAGCACTGTCTCAAATTATATCACGAACGGCTGGTTAAAAACCATTTTTACGTGCAATAAGGGGATAAAGATCGTACGGAAATTTATTGCCCTGGATCCTCCAAGATTACTCTGAATGGCGAATTGGTGCAGTTGAATTCTGGTGAGGCGAAGTACTTTTATACGACACTTTGGTACTTTCGATACTTTAACAATGCGTTATAAAGAAGAGTTCGCATTCGAGTATCTCAGACTTTCATGGTACGGTACGATCGTACAATTATGTACCACTGTCATGATTTTCGACTGCGAGCTGTCTTAGACAGAAGTGGGACGACAGTCGTTTAGCGTCAATTTCTATTAGCTTAACTTTTAGCTTAACTACATCGAAGCCTCTTATCGGATCCGTCGAACCCATCACGAAATCACTTACGCCCACTATTTCATCCTGAAACGAAGAAGATTCTTCATAGTTCCAATTGTTGTCAAAACGATCAGTTTGCACGCGATACCAAAGAGAATTTTTATTGTGTCGTGAAATTCCTGTTGGTGTCAACCGAGCAACAGGATGGTGGAGGGGTGAACGGAAGAGATACCAGGGACAGTCAGCGGGCAATAGAGTATTTTAAAGTGTCGGTGGACCTCGTCAGCGGCACCGTTCCCGTCACCGGGGCTGGCGTTTTTCCGCCACGCGAGGCGCGAGAATAAATTCGCGAAAAGGGCGAACGCCGGACGTCCGTTCTTGGTAATAAACTACGGTTGCCGCTCCGGAAATATTCCCGTCTACATTCAACGGCCGCGCCGGAAAACAGCCGCGTCCGCGGGGCGAGCGCGCGAAAAATAAACACGGCTCGCTGGAAGGCTGGTTGGCGGTCGAAAATTTCCCCTGTCGCCGTTAAATTATGTCGGCCACACTTCAAACGTCCTTGTCGCCCTGACATTCATTGCCACCGCTGCCACCTTTTTCTCTTTTTCACTCGCCACCACCCCTTTCATCGTTTTTTCCCACCCCCGCTTTCCGCTCGCTGTCTTTTTTCCCTTTCATTTCGTCGACACGCTTCCATCCATCGACGAGTCCGCGCGAGTTTCCTTTCCCGCCCTCTTACGTGTACACAAACCGAGCGGAAAATAGCCGAGGAAAAAGGAGGAATGCTCGAATCGTTACGTCCGTGGTTATCGGAATGATTAATCGCGGTTGGCTTCGGAATTTTCTTCGTTTTTTACATTTTTTCTACAGAACCACCTCGTTTGGTACCGTTTTCAGAATACTCGCGGTATTTGCTCCTGCTGGTCGAATCAGGTATTTATTAAATCCACATTCGCACGAATGTCGCGCGTTGGAAACAATATTTACCCGTTCGTTTGCTCAAAAAGTGGCCCGCGTTGTCCTAAAAAATGATGATCGCCTCGAATCATGGCAATTGCCGTGTAATTCCCTTTTTCAGCGGTCGCGACGTCCGAAATACGTATTTATTATGCCACTTACCGGGCCGGTACACGAGTGAAATAAAAATGGTACCCGCGCGAACCGACCGCCTGGGGATGAAAAGAAACCACCGTGGAGGATTTTGTAGCCGCTCCTTTAGGAACTTGCCAGACAGTCGTGCGGTTGGTTTTGCCTCCTCGGAGAAATGAAATTCTTGTAAAAAGCGAAGTGCGAGCTCTCTGCCTCCGCGCGAAGAAACCACCGCCTCGCGTCCCGTCGTTTCTTGCACCGCTCTCGGCGAGTACGAGGCAAGGGGATGTAACCGACCCGGGGTGAAGAAGAACTCGCTGGCCCCGGCCGCGGGACACGCTGGGAGAAGTATTAAAAATAAGAGTCACGAGTTCCTCGACATCGTCTTGAATTTACAAGTTACTCCCTTTACGTGCCCTTACATTCTGCCTCGCGGTATCGAAGTTGTAACGCGCAGCTTTGAGCCGTAACGGAGCTACTTTTACGCTGAACGTATGGCATTTCAATTAAACGTCGACGATAGTCTACTGCGTCGTCGTAAAACTGAATCCTGCTTTAATATTTCCTGCTTCGCGTTCGTATAAGTTAGCAGTCTTCGTCTCCCTCGTCCGCCTCTTTCACTCTCCTCGCGAAACGGGAAACGAATGTTTATTAAATCGCGATATGAAATAGTAATTTCAATTCGGGGACGAAATGGCCCCGATAGCGGGCGGAACCACCACTCTACGTGCGCGACTTACCTCCCGCGACGAAACGGCACGAAAACAAGTCATTTCGAGTGCGGCAATAACAGCCGTTGCCTCGTTCTTTGTACCGTGCCATTATTGACGTTCTCTATGCCGCGTTCCAGTATTCAACGTAATAGCGGGATGTTTCAACTAATATCGCTGCTTCTCTTTTGTTTCAGGTAAGGGTAAAAGGATCGAATTGAAATTGTCGCCGGGGAACAATGAACCTTCGGCTCGCCTCTGCCGTTTGTCCCGCAGGTATTTATAGAGCGCCACAAAATTCCGCCGACATATCGATTTCACCTAGTTGCACGTATTCCAACAACAATCTTTTATTACCACCAGCCGAATGTACGAGTGTAAAACGTACTGTACGTATTCCTCTTGTATATCGCAGCCATAAAATCCTCTTGCTTCGTTTCGACGAATACACACTGCGCAGAGATTCGTTCATCGCGAAAAAATCAGCGCAGATTTTTTCCCCCTCGCGGTATTGAACGTCATTTTGATCGTCTTTTTTATTAAATTCCGTTTAATAACGCAAGAGTAACGACGGTTTTCGAACGTCGAGGATCACGCGAGAGCGTTCGCCGATGGCCGGGCCGCAAATCATGGCAAGCCACGGTTCAATAGTCGGCCAGGAAACAGCGATCATGAATATTTTAGTCTATTGCATAATGCATCGGTGGCGCGTTATTCGTCATTCAGCGTTATTATTGCGGCTCGCGAGCGTATACATGCCGCGATTCGCACGCGTCGATGCGCATCCCGCGCCCACCGATGCGTCGAACATTGAAACTGACCTCTGGAAAGAGAGCGAGCCGCCCGCGTTCGCACCCCTTTCGCGCGGTTCGCCATCGAGGAACAGAGCGACGCTTTTACGCATTATCGAGACGAGTCGCGTAGCAGATGGCCCTCGCGTTGAATCGCGATACCGCGTTCCCAGATACCCACCAGGACTTATTCGTCGGCTCTTTTCCACGCTGGAAATACAAGAGCCCAGCGCTAGCATCCCCTGTCAACGGAGCCACGCGTCGCTCTGACGTGTAATATATTTATAGAGTTTCCTTAATGCGAGATACCTGCATTATTTATCACGCCTCCGTGCATTATGCCAGTCGGATTGTATCTGGCCGTGGTGCATTATGGCCGCGTCTCGAAACTGAATCCAGGGGGTGGAGATGAAAAATGTCAGCGAACCAGCCCGGGTCCGCGGTTAGGTTCGCAGCGGCGGGTGTCTGGTTGCTCGATGTTTATTACCGAGCGTCAGTAATTTGACAAGCTCCCGTACGACGCGATGGACCGGATCAGAGAGGGTTTTGTTATCCGCTCGCTGAGAATTTAGATCCCACTATCCGCGGCTCCGGTGACACGCCGTGCCAGCCACTCGCGCGCGCAAATGCGAGAGCTCTCAAGCATCTCGCCGTGAGTGTTTCGCGGTCCGCCTCGTCTACGAATCTCGCGTCTCCGATGCTCGACGCGCGGATCGCCTCGATTATTTCGAGGCTCCCCGGTATTGGGCGTTTTTATATTTCGCGTTGCAGGTTTTTAACGTGTCCCGGCCTTTGCCAGTATTTTACAAATTGCGTGTACTATCTTCGTCGCATCTCTTTTTCCCGATATTCCCAGGGCTTTGTTTTCATGCAACTTTGTTTCCCCATTGTTCCCGGGACTCCCTTTATCAGATATTTGTCAGTGTTTCGGTTTTATTCCGCGCTACACGCGCACGTTTTTACCGTCCGACAACGCACCCCCTCGTTTATTATTTTATCTTCCTCGATAATTAATTTTATTACATTTTATTTTTTGCCTGTCGACGGAATTGAATCGAAACAGATGAAAAATCTCCGAAAAAATCGAACGAGAATTTCTCTTCTCCTTTTTATTTTCTGTAGCCAAACCTACGTTTCAACGCGGAATCTCGATAGAATGCTTTGACGACGCTACGAAACGAAGGCTACAAGACAATTTCCGGTTACTTCGTTCTTACTTCATTCGTCGAATCGTTAGCGAACAACGATACTAGACGAGGGGCTAGCATCGTCCTTAAATTCTCACGGTCCGGCTGCGTCCTCGTACAACGTTTCGCCTAGGAAAAATCGACTCGGTCGAGCGGACTCTCTCTCGAGGAGAGAAAGGAACAACCGGGAGAGGACGTCGTCGCGGCTCACGATGGATGCTCGTGAACTGTCGCTTCCCCAACGAGGGTCGGGTGGTGGGAAAAAATGAGGCTGGCTATGTTGAAACAAATGCCCCTCGATCTCACGACGCTCGAAAGGGGACGTCGATGAAATATATCCGCGGTGAGCCGCGAAATAGATACGTTCGCCGCGGGATGAAATTTTTCCCTGGCAGCAACGGCGTGGATAAAGCGCGCGATCGGCCATCTTACGCCGTACTCCTGGGAAATAATAACGAGAGGCTTCGCTCGCGCCCTGTGATCGCGTAGCCGCCTTCTCAAGTACGTTTCAATTATTTTGAGTGTGGAATTTTAAGAGTATTACAACGCTTGTCACCTATCGCTTTTCGATATGCTTCCTCGTACGATGCAAAATATTATCGCTAAATCCTAGTGTACACGAATTGTGAGAATTTAATTCCCAGAACGCACATGTAAGGTGCATGCATCGATAGGACGAACGTGGTTTAAACAGAAATTAATTGGTGCTTAATTTTTGATAGATCATAATAATCCCTTTGATGCATTCTTTAATTCTGAATAAGCTACTTCGATGGAGCGATCGATATTTTGTTTAAACAATCCGATACGAGGTGTGTCGGTAGTCTCGCACGTATCATCGTTGTTTTCATAGCAGCTAGCCAACAAATGATTCGGTAAACTTACAGTTTGCAGACGTGTCGGTTAAAACATGTGTGCACACGTTCGCAAGCACAATTAGAATCAAATCATTACACGGATAACAGTATGTGGTCACTGTGACAATTACGCCGTCACACGTCGTAGTCTATATAGTGTACTCTAACAGTCCCGGATTGCACAGTACAATTATTTAAATGCTCTGTTGATTCGATATGTGTAAAATACGTGATGCGTTGGTCTCGTTACAGCCAACAATTCGCTTTAAATTCATCTAAATATTACAGATGGTACTATTAGCGCAAGACCCCTCTGCCATTTCGTCGAATTTTCGAAGAGAATAGCAAAACCCACGCGACTCGAAACGAATTTATTGATGTATCAACGAAAGACTAGTTAACACTTATCGTTGGACCACAAAAACGTCGAACAGAAATGAACACGCTTGTTCAGGAACGCGAAACCCAATCGTATTCCCCGATACAGAGGGACTCGCTGTTCCCACCGCGTTTTTCGCCTGCCAGAAATCGATTCGACAGCCAATAAGTGGCTGGGTGCAGAGAACGATAACGCTGGCCAATTATTTCTCAGCACCGTCGCGATCTTCATCGACAGGCGAGGCGAGGACGCGCAGGAGCAACGCGCGTTCGTCGCTGGTATTGTTCCAACGTCCTGGCGTAGGCGCGCTGTTTATCTCGCGTGGTTCCGTTCCGTTGGTGGCTGGCCCGCAATAAAGATTTCAGACGTCGCGACGAATGAATCCACCCCGTCGCGAGGGGGTTCCTAGGCGAATGAATAGACCAGGAAACGACGACGCGGGGTTCATCGCGTTCGCCGAAAACAACCGCTCGAGATGTAACGCGAGTGCTCCGCGCAACTGTGTACATTTTCAGGATTTTTAGTCTGCCGTGTTACATCGCGTCCCTCGACAGCTCTGGACGCCTTTCCGTGACTCCTGTCATCGTATACTTCACTTCTACAACAACCATTCTCTGCTGGACAGTCAAAAGAGATCGTTCTCTCCTCGAACTCGATTCAATAATTTTCAACCAACTTGCATGTGTCACACGTATCTCATAAATGCACGATATATTATACCTACGAACGATCTACATTTTTTCTGTGGGCGTGGTTATAATACTCTTTCCAGGTTAATTCAGGGAGTTCCCTCGTCATTTAAAACTTGCTCGCTCTCTCGAAGCTTTTGGATTAAAAGTACCCGCTTACAGAAGATCGTCGTAAATCCGTAACAGTTTACAGTGAATGCCATCCGCGAATCCAAGAAGGTTGTTTAATCTTTATAATACTTGACGTTGTTCCCCCGCAATCTGACGCGGCGCCCGTATGAAACGTTTTACCCGCAGACGCGCAATCCCGTTTTTGAATTTGAAATCACGTCTGCCCTGTATGTACCTATACATATATGTATATATATACATATATACTGGTAGAAGGGAACGGGTGGGATTATGAATACTCGCGAGGTAGGGCGTCAGGATGAAACAAGGGTTGAACCCTTCCGCGGCTCCGGATCGGGGCGGTTCCTCCATTGTTTTCAAGCGCTACCAATCTACAAATGTGAAAACACATCCGCCGCGAGCACGTCCGCGGCAATCAGGAACGGTTCCATTAAAATGCAGGCGATTTGAATCTGCTAATTGGCCTGGCCGGCTAATCCCCGGAACCCTGCGGAAACGTTCCCTCGACAAGCTATCGGGCTCGCATGCCGCCGGAAACAGCGAGACCAGCGCTCGTATAAATAAAGAAACATCCCCTTTTCGAGCGGCTATCGATCATTTCCCGAGTACCCAACAGGTTCGCCCGCTTAAGACTGCCTCCGCTTGGAACCTCCTCGCCCACGAGGCTCCGCCGCGCCCAGGCAATATGTTTCTCGAAATTTCAGAGCGTTCATCATCCTGCAGGGGAGTACATTTAGCGAGGGCGGAATTCCGCAGACACAGGTATTAGGTCACCTCGTAAGTAATGTTGCATTTTGTCTTCGTTCGATGAAACGCAATAATATATTAGCGTGTATAAATTGTTTCAGTTCACGTTCGAGATAGCCAGGGTTTTTTTCAGTCAAAATTAAGTGCGATTATTCGAATCGTACATAGTGATATGAAAATGGCAATTCAAACGAAAAGTGTTATGAAAAATATTTTTGTTTTCGAGTTTGTGGAGAGTGTGTTCTGTATGTGGAAACGGTATTAAAAGTGATTTTAATATTTAGAGATGGATATTTAAATGGGGGTTAAAAAATAGAGGATAGATCGCGACTAGCTATAATGCAACGCGAGTAATATTTTTATCCACTTCTGGAACAGATTTTCCTCCTTTTTCAACGGAACGCTATTAGTCCTCGACTGATCTGTCAATCTCCACCAAATCCTACATTTATAGTATGACCTAATATTTGAAACGCGAACTGGGTGTTCCCTATCCGGCGCGAAGTTTTCTAAAAGCTTGATCCGGCCAAACTGGCGCGGCCATTAGGAGATTGAAAATTGCTTCTCTGATTTCAAGTTCGCTTCGTTTGAAAGTTTCCCCTTCTCCAGTTTTCGAAAATGGCAAATAAAGAGAAGGGCGGATGTCAAAACTTCGACGTCGTTATCAAAGAAATCAAGAGTTGGAATTCGTTTTGCTATCATATATTATTCGAGATTGAAGTACGTACCTTCCGATCGCTCGGTTCAGTTCGATTTAAATAAATCAACCGAGGAAGGGGTCTCCTATTTTTACTTTCCTCCGCGTCGTCCTTAAAATCACACTTTAGCAACTCGAAGCGGGGGCGCGCGATTCGAGATTGCATCCGCGGAATTCGGAAGTTCGCGAGCTCCGATACTATCCGGAAGAGTGCAACGTGTATGCTTCTTCGTATATCTGCGAGTGTTTCGCGAGGGGGAGAATAAGTTACGGCAACAATATCGGCGGATTTCCTTCGAGCTTGCACGCGAACTGCGCCTTCGTTTGTCGCCTAGGTTAATGCGTATTTCATCGGAACTGTTCCTACCCTCTTTCGAAATATCGGTTTCCCGCGGTGAAACGTTCAACTTTCGAGAGAACTTCGAAATTTACACCGCTCCCTCCACTATTTGGAAATCCCAACTAACGGCTCTGATTCTGATAAACCGTACTTTTCGCAAATTGTCGACGATATTTCAGCCTCGTGCCGACGGATCGTACCCTCCGCATTTTGGAGGATCGAGTTTCCCCGATTCGAGATTTGTTAATTAATGACGAAACTGTACCTGCCGCCTCCCCACTGGCGAACGTATGTTTTACGAATTTAATTGCTCCTAATTTTAACGGAAACTCGAACCGAGGACAATAGCGGAAACGTCGACACGTTCGCGAAATATTTTTAGATTTCATTTCGTTATTCGCGAAACGGGATAAATATCAGCAAAAACTTGGATTTCATTGCATCGACGTAGTTCCTACCTTTGCCATGATTACTCGACACGGTGGCCAGCCCAATCAATGCCGAATACAAATGAAAATCGGTAATAAGTATTAATGTGGAACGTTCGATTGAAACACGAGGCAGATATTTTCGCCAATCTCCCAATTAATTCGAATACGGTACTGTCACGTCCTGTATGTTATCTCGATAGGAATGTAAAATAGGATAGCAATTTATTTTTCAACATATCCAGTTTATCTATACTCGATCCTTTATTCATAGAAGATCGCAAGCGATTGCGGCACTAGTACAAGCTTTCAGCGACATGAAAAAATAAATAACGCGAAAGGATCTTTCTTGTGCTATTTCAAAAATCATTTTCCTTCGCGCAGGATTCTCTAACTACGAAGCAGTTTGTCGGTGTAACGCGATATCGAGCATGAAATAATTACCATCAGGCTCTGGTTTCACAGTCGAGCATCCAGTTCCTTCTCTGGTGCGCCGCTGCAGTTGCATAAAAAATAAAATGGAAAAGAGGCAACGAGAGAAATAAAAAAAAAACAAAACAAAACGTCAGAGATATAAATACGATCCAGCAAATGGCCTGACACGAACCCGAGCTGAAATTCGCGTGTTTTATCAAACACGCGTAATTAGTCATTGCTTCGGACGTTCGCTCGCACCACTCTGCTCATTAACTCGCTGCACGCCGTGTCAACGCTACATTGTCGCTACAAGAACCCCTGACACTCCGCGTGAAGGATCAAAACATCGAAAAAAGTCGAGTAAAAAATATATATTCCTATATTCCAAAATGTTCAATGAATCCGTCCGACACATTCGCGAGATGTCCCTGTGAAACTTTTTAAAGAAGCCCAGCTTAATACCCGCGGCACTTTCGAAGATGGTAACGCGCGGCAGTAATTGTCGCTGCGCTAACGTTAACCGCCCCCTTCGCGTAATCGGTGGAGACTTAATGAATTTTTCGCCGGAACAACCGAAACTTTTCTTATTGCGGACGCTGTGGACGCTGCGGTGGTGGTCGTTAGCTAACTGCCGGGCGTAACCCAAATTATCCTCGAACCCAGGGTGTGTCTGGTCGCGTGCACCAAGAATGGCGAAAGAAAGTTCAAGCAAATAATATAACGACGCGGCGTCCAAGCATCCGGCCGGGTCAATTTATCCGGAAACTTGGCGCGCCGTGAGGGGGTGGTATTCCAGCCAGGGTGTTGACGAACAGTTACACGCCAGGGTGGAGCTGGCTGGTTCGATGTTGCGCGCTACAACTATTTCGAGGTCGCGCGGTGAAATTTCTGGGGTGATAGCGGGAGAGGCGGATGGAAGTGCGGCGAGTTCAGAATGAATCGTGCTCGAGGAATTCGTGACGCGGTTAGGGGGCGCAGGAAGTGGTGTACCGTCCGGTTCTTCGTCTGGATCGTTTCAACCGGCCGATACCCGTAAGCTTCGTCACCGTTCATCGATCTACCTCGAACTGCGCTCAGTGTCGTTCGATCAGGGTGATCGTTTCGGTTTAAATGAGCTTCCTCTGGATTTTAGATTGGGTGGTGCTTCGAGCTATCCTTTGGTGGAGAACATAGTCGATCGTTGACACCGATATAATCAGTCTAGATGTGCATTTTCATTTTGGATATAGCTCTTGGGATTATTACTGGTACTAGTGAAGAATCGAAGGAGGTGCGAGCGAAAAGAATAATAGAGAAAAGATGGAAAGGGTGTAGGGATTTTTAGTTTTAGATAATTGAAAATGGTTATTGTTAGAAATTGTTGGGAAAGGTAGAGGCAGCTATGGATGATTGTTAATGAAAAGATGACTGTCAAATCCTGGGTCTAAGTGTCAAACTGGTTGATAACCTTTTATAACGTGAAATAAATTTCATTAGATACGATAAAAATACCACGACGGAAGTGCCTATAAGTGTACGAGGGACTAAGAGCCTATGAAATTATAAAATGCAATTCCTTAAACTGATCGAAGGAGCTCATTTCCTCCTAGCTTCCTCCAGGAGTCTAATTACTCTCGAAGCCAGCGCAGTGGAACTTTATTTCCATTCTCTTCGTAATCGATGTCGTTCGCCGGATTTGATTCCCGATTCGTTTCCGTCCCGCGTAGTCACGTGCTGCTCGCCGCTGAGAAGCGGAAACGCGCGATTCTTCGGGTTGTTCGTTTTTATGAAAAGTTTCCGTGCGGTACGTTATTATTCGGGACGGAGGCGGAGGGGGTGGAGAAAACGTTCAGTCTGGTCGACAAATAATACTGGAGCCACGTTGCAGTGCACGTTTCTGGTCGTTCGATTAAGACCAAGACAAATGGGGCCGGATGTCAGTCGGAAATTAAAATCTCGTGGACGAGGTGCTCGCTAAGCTGCCACTTCGATTCGTCGGGGAATTGCTAGCTTTGGTACACGTGCGCGTATTAGAAATTCGTATCCAATTTCTTTTTTCTCTATCCTTTTGATACACTGATTCAGACTCTACTACTACGTAAAATATTATTATTCTCTATTTACAATAATCTTTTGGGAAGAATGAAGTTTAGTCTTCTCAACTTCAAGAGTGATTTTCACCCCTTCGATTTGGGGAACAGCGGATAAACTAAACGCGTGTCAAATACACTTTCAAGATTTATCGTATATTATAATTTTATAAAAGCTTGTCACATTCAGTTCAAGATGTTCCTTCGTTAATTATGGACAATACGTCTGTCGCGAGTGTATATACGTGGCGCCAGAAGACATCAACGAAAGGGAACGAAGAATAATAACGGAGATTTCGGTCCGTTTCTTCCCGTTCTTAACGAGTACGTGATTGCATTTTGAAATTGATTAAAAAGCGATTGGACGTTGCTTCGCTTCAGCAAGCAGTAGGGTGACGAGGAACGTGCTTCAGCTCCCCTGGGTCTCCGTCAAAATTTCCCGTGTACCCTGGATAACCGTATTAGTCGTACTCATAATTACTTCTTCGGTTTTGGTTCTCGTTTCGAGCAAACGCCGTCACGGTTTTTCACGATTAATGGAAATATAAGTTCCACGTGAAGCAGAGTGAAATATTTTCCTGACTCTCTTAATTATCCATACATTAATATGATGAGTATTCGTTAACAATCGTCGACGGAATTAATGGAAGTAATTTCTCGATCCATGTAGCATGTATAGGTTTTCTGTAGTGTTTCTTCATTATTAATGCGTGTTATTCGAGACGCGAAGCATCGATAAACAGTGGAGGAACAGAAACGCAATTAAAACGTATTTTCGAACCACACCAGGGGGGGGGGGGGGGGGACAAGAATTGTATTCGATCTGCAATCGTTTCGATCGTTTAACGATGAAGTCAGTCGCCAATGTTTAGACACGTGCAACATTAATTGCTGTTCCCGTTGACATCGTTCCGACCGCGATGTTTGCATTCAATTTTCTCCTCTCAATCGGTGATAGCGTTTTCCTTCGGTCGCCTAACTAAATGTCAACACAGTCACGTTTATCCGATTGCACGTTGCCCGAATGTTTAACCCTTCCACCTGTACACATGTTTCCGCCAAAATACTCGCGACTCGTCGCACGTAAACGCGTTCATTTTTCTCGTACAATTAATTAAGAGTATCGATGCTAGTGGGATAAAAATTTCATTCTGAAACGAGTACGAATCTCCAAGAATTTTTAAACATTCACCCTCTCGTTACGAAGACTGATTCAACCATCTCAGCGAACAGCATTATCGACGAACGTGGCAGCATCGAAGACCCTGGCTAGAAACGAAGAGTTCGTGACTAAATAATATTCCATACAAGTTGGAGGATCGGCGAAGACGTATTAAAGCGACGGCTAAGCCCTGTCCTCAGCTTCTTCTTCCCGACCTCTCGCCACTCACTTAATTCCCGTCTCATCCCTCTTCCAGCCTCTCCTCCGCTCGTTTCGTGTCCGCACGATCTTTTCTCCAGCCCCTTCGACTTCCACGCCGTCATCAGTCTTCGTCTCGGCCACAATCTCGACAGTCGGAACGGTTTTTACGTTCGATCGACCATCGTGAACAACGCTCACTTCCCCGGCGAGGGATGAGGGGACAGATTTTCTGCGTGACAGAGCCTCCACGTTCCGTTACAAATGTTTCTTCACGGTCCTTCGATGCTCTTGGTAAATCTCGTTTTTACCTCTATTAAGAATTAAGCTGCGAGCTCTAACGATACATCACATCGATAATTAAAATCCTGGCAATAGAAAATTTCAGAGCTTCGCTTCTGAAAGAACACTGATCATTTTTCACAATAAATGGAACCTAAGCGACGATATGTTGTTAACGCGCATTTAATGCGTGACGTAGATGTTTCTGGAGTTTTCAGTTTATCGTCTATTCATCAAATAACCACGCGTCAAACTCCATTTTCGATAAAAACAGTACGCGCGTGTAATCCCATTAACTTTATCCAACAGGCAAGGAATATTCGTTCGATCGAACTTCGAAAAAGAAATTCCTCGACTAGACCACCGAAGGGGTCACGAAGTCGCGTTCCAATCCCCGACCACGCACGTTCTCGACGTCGACCCTCTGTTGGACGCGCATCCCTCATGCCTGCTGCCCCTTTTCGACCGAACGGTTCATCCATTTCCGCGGCGGAATACTGAAAGGCGAGGACCTGGTTGACGATTCAATGCTGTTGTCCGCTTTCGATCCGTAGCTGCGATTATATTCCTCTGCCGTCTCTCTAAATCCACCTGGAAGACGTCTACCCATTTCGAATGGCCCTTTATCGGTCTGTTTCGCTTAATAAACAGTCGACCTGTGACGCTCGAGGTACGACGTCTACTTTAAAGGAGAAACTCTAACGTGTCACTGAAACGTTATATCATCGACAAAGTTACGGTTTCAGAGGGAGGAAGCAAGGTTGAAACGGATTCAGTTTCCGTGTTAAACCTTCTTTACAGTACATTCAGCAGCGAGCATGGCTGTAGATAATGCAGAGGACAATTAGCCACGAGTCTCACGGGAGAGACAACCCTCGCACTTTGCCGCGCATCGAGCGTAACACGTGCAGCTCTGTCACACGGTATACAAATTGTTAATTATTTTTATTGCTGACCGCGTTTTCGTCTCTCTCTCTTCGCGTGATTTAAAGGGCACGGATTTCTAACCGCTGAATATAAAAATCGCGTTGAACGCGTTCGCAGGTTTTAGCGCGGACGTCGACCACGCTCAGCGATTGAATGGTTAATATTTAGATCCCGATCGGGAAATCAGGTTAACCCCATTGAAAATTTCAGAACACGTGCCCTGGATACGCGACCATTCGTTTATTAATTAAACATCGTTTCTAGGTCGATTATAAATAGCGAATAATTCCCGGTAACTGGAATAGTTGTAACGCGATGCAACGATTTCGCGTAACGCGTATAAATGCATTCGCCAGGCTAACAAATGCAAATTTTATTTCCCCTATTGTTCCCGGCCGGGTGTTTCGACGGAATTGTCGGCCCGTGAAAAACGGTCATTACCGAACATGATTAACGTTTCGCCAACAAACGGCTTACAATAAAAACGTTGGGCCAAAGCGTTCGAATGGAAACAGAGAAAAAAGAAAGAGAAGTGGCGGGACAGAATGAAAAAATGCCTCGACCGTTTGTTTGATCAGCGTGTTACGGGACCGGCGATGTTATAAATGAATCGCGAACGCATTTCGTCGTCGACAAGAAAGGGGTTCCGGTTTTCAAAGATTTTTAATGTCGCCACGGTTCTATTATTCCCCCGCAAGTAAATTGAACGAATTGTGCGCGCCCTCGTAGAACAGAATAGAATTTAATTGCGCCCCCCCCCCCCCCCCTGCTCGTTCCCGCTTATCGAGGATAGCCGAGTTTCGCGCGGAGATTAAATAAACGCGAAACGGAAAACACCTTCGGCGTGACGGCGGATATTTCAGTTTTTTCATCCCTTTTATCAGCACGTTACGTTCGACCCTGTCCCAAAAAGTAGAGCGCTTCGAACGAAAACCTCGAGCTTTTCGAGTTGCGCAAAAAATACATCTTCGTTCTCTCTCTCTCTCTCTCTCACTCCCTCTCGATGCAGGTTTTTTATTTTCAATATAAGTTACAATACGCCAATGAACAGTGGCGCACAAATTTTTTTCTGGTTTTCAACGGGAACACGTTTCGTTGTGCAAAGGTTGACGTTCGACTAAAATCGTATCGAGAGCCTGTTAACTCGTGGTAGAAAATTTTCAGCGGACGCAACCAGAATTTTCCTCCGCGCGGTAGTGGTTCTGCAAAAAAACATCCCTCTCCCCTCTGTCCTGGGGAACATTTTCACCAGCACTCTTACGTACGTTATTTCGAATGAAAATTTCACCGTTTGCATATTTGTGTGTCTACTTAAAACCCTGGGTCGCGATCAAAACGGTGCGTTTACTCGCGATCAATAGCGTATGTGCGCGTGCGGAACGTGGCGCGGCGATTTTCGAAAAAAGAACGCTCCCTCGGGGAATGGTGCGCGCACCACGGTGAATGTAACGGGACATTGGTTAGGTAACCAATGGCTCGTGTTGGTTCCGAGTCAATATGGAGAACGTCTTCTCCGCGGCGGCCGTCTTGCGCCGTATTATTCATCGCTGCGCTCGATTTCCACTTCAAAAGCCCAAGTTCGCACAGAACGAGGAGACACGCTTATCTAGTTCCCATAGAGTGTTCGATCCTCGAGCATACCTTCCTAAAATTGTGATTCATACTTCATTCAGAATCAACACGACGACGGACCACGATGCAACCCCCTTATGATCCATCACAAATCCAGAGACTAAACATTGGCGAACAGATGGACGAGGAGTCATCTTCGCATTCGAAACTCAATTTCCACGCCTCTAATCCCTATTTCAGTGGAGCCAGTCGCTAACTGGAGGTCCTGGGCGTAACAATTCCGACCGGAAACTGGAAATCGCGACGACGACGCCGGCCATAATGGAACAGCCGCGCAAAAACGATCGGGAACGGAAGAGTAGGGAGGCGAGTGGCGAAGAGCGCGGAAGAAAGGGTGGAAAGAGAGTGGGCGGCCGAAAGAGAGCTCTCGAGGTGGTCCACTGGCGTCACGCTTCCGTAATTGAACTACTTCCGGCCAATTATAAAAACCGCTGACTAGCGTAGAGTGGCTAGTCATTGGACAAAGATGGAAACACTTGGCGTCCATCGTGCTGTCCCTATCGCGGCCCTTCCGATTCCTTTCATCCCCTCTGTTTGTTGCTCCCGGTTCCTCCTCGGCATCCAGCCATCACTTTCATCAAATTTCCGCTGGCGCTAGGCTATCTCGACCCCGTTCAGCTGCGGCTCGGCCCTACCAGGTCCGTCCCGCGATCGTTCAACGCCAAAGGATCCATTCCACGGGATATTATCGTCCCCGTGAATGGTTAATCTTCGCGAGAAGATCGAGAGCGCTCGAAAAGATTCATTGTGCCGAGTCGACGACGACGCTGCTCGCGGGAAAGGGATCCTGACTGCTCGTGAATTAATCAAGACGTTCGCGCACTTCGATTCCAGTTCGAGAATGATAAATGTCCGTGGGAAACTGCTATCCTTTTCGAGGCGTCCCGGTAATCTCTCGCCCTCGAAAAATGTGGAGCGCTTGGTTATTGCTAAATAATAGGCGGACGCATCTCGCATGCATGAAATTTCATTCGCGAAACGCTTTCTCGAAATTGCGCGCAGGTCTCCTGGCCGATGAAAATTCGCGGCTGTGCCTGGGAGAGGTAAGAAGTCGCGAGAGGTGCACGGCGCATCCGGTGACGCGCGCAACTTTCTCCCTTTATCGCTGGAAAATAATCTGGCCATTCTATTCGTCGACGATGCGGCGTTCCATTTACTCTGGCCGAGTCCCGTTACCCAGCTTCCTTTTTCGCCGACGTAACGAGCGCCGCTCATGAAATTTTCTTTCCACCCCGTTCTTTAGGGAATGCGGGCATCTCGCCGCGGCCGGATAAGTGTTTCCACCGGTAGTCGGGCCGGCGTTACGTTCAATTTCACTTCCGCCCTGTCCCGAAACAAACTGTTCGCAGCCACGTGAGAACGAGCCACGAAGGCGTAGCCGCTTTGTTGAAATTCCCACGGCGTAGACTCTGTTTCCTCTTGTAAGAGTGTTGGCGAGAACTATCTCTGGAATCGTTCGCGATAAGCGTCGCGAAGTGCCTCTTTCGTTCGTGTATGCTCTGTAATTACACCTTCGAATTCAGTCGGTGCTCAATTTTTTATCGTCTCGTGTTCGTGTTTCGCGCGAGCGTTGCGGATCGTTCCTTATTTCAGGTTCGAGAAAAAAGTACCACAAACAGAATCCCTGTACCGCGTTCAAATTAAAACGCGCGGACAACCATCGTCGAGTCTAAACGGCGAGAGCCAAGCGTACCCGCGTCGCTCGAGCGAGGGTGGAAAAAAAGGAGGACCCGAACCGTGGCGACGAAGTCGTAAATATTGGAGGCTGGGCGGCTCGCGCGAACGAACGCAAAAACCGAGGCGAAAGATTCATTCTCTCAGGTGGCCGGGCGGAAATAAGCGTGAAAAGGGAAATAGGGGGGAGGGCGCGCGAAGGGTAGAACAGGGGGGTGCAACGGGGTTAGCGCCCTGGCTGGTCCCGCGTCCTTTCAGCGGTCGTCGCGCGTGCACCACCCGCAGGGGGATGAGTTATGTGCGGCGTGCATACCATAAATTTAATATGCCCAGTAGAAAGGCTATCTGAATTGAACCAGCGACGATGTCGTGGCGAAGGAACGGGACCGGAATTCTGTTCGTCCTCGACGCGTGCAGACCGAAACCGCTGTGCATGTACTTCCGACCATCCAAAAATCGTCCGAGATGTTGCGCACTTCCGTTTCTGTGTTCAGGTTCAACTGATATGCATTTACACTAATGTAACGATGCCATTGGCGATAGAAAAGATTATTGATATCAATTAAATTAAAAATACATTATGAAATTACAATTATTGTGATTCAGTTTATGTGATAAATACGATAAGAACTTTTCTTCGTTTCTTCTTATAGAAATAAGTTGCTTTTAATATTCGTAAATAATTGTAAGATGTTATTTGATACAGTAACCAAACAGTCGTTCCCCCTGTGTCTCAGCGGAGTTATCGTGAATCACCTGTTCCATATCGAGTTCCAGGCTATAGAGGGTAAGGAGTGTCTGGAACAAAACAGCCCTTCACCCCACTTCGAGCTTCCCCCTCGCTGCTGGAAGACACGAGCAGAGAGCGAGGGTTGTTCGCTGGCGAGATCATAAGGGTTCACGTTCGTATGTCGTCTAACGGCGGCTTTTCACCCCTCGTTTCTGTCTGATCTCCGCTTTGAATTGCCTCGTCCGGTTTCCGCGAACGACGAGCGAAGATTCGACGATTGTTCGACCGGCGAAGGGAGAATCGAAGGGAACGCGGCGTCGTGGTTGCTTCCGCGATGTACCGTCGGTGCATCCCTCGAGAATCACTCGCATTTAAGCATAATCATCGACGTCTGAAGAAATCTGTGTCGTCCTCAGCTGGCTCTTCTCCAGACTCGATCGATTCCTGTTATTAACTTCGCTTCTGAGGAAGCAATATAGCAACATCTTCTATTATATTCTATTTTTCTCGATATTTTTAAGAATAGCAAAACATTCCATTTATTATATTAATTTGACATCGTACAGTAAGACTATCTTGTTAATCACGTTTCACCCTTATCAATTTAGCCTGGTCCTCATCGCCCCAATCTCAGCCACGAGTTTTTCCAAGGTTCTCGAAGGGGCAAAATTGAAGGCGTCTTAGAGAGCCGAGGATTTCACGCGCGGAGGGATCCTTTGGTATCTGTTTTGCCCTCGAAATGCCTTATCTGGGCGAATCCTGGTCGAACACGTCGGTCGTCGGGACGCTTAAAGTGCGGAACCTTGTTGCTCGTCAAACGCTAATGCCTACACACTGCCGTGACGATTTAATGCCGCACCGATATGTGTTTTCGCCGCGCAAGAACCGCCCCGCGCCGGATGCACGCGTTTTCCACCAGACTCCTGCTCCAGGAACCCGAGTCTGCAACCCTCTGTCGGCTCTGCCACCCTGAAATTGTTTTGCCCCCGCAATACTTGGCTCGGTCGCCCAATACGAGCCACCAGCAAATAATACTATATCCCATTACACATGCAATAACAACGTTTCACGATGCTCTGCAAATAGGTGTACGATTTTACTTGCATCGTTCAGATTTACTGAGAATCATCGATCGTTCGATCTCGAAAATTTTAGCAATAGAACAGCCACCATCCAAAGCAATATCGTCGATGATACGCTTAAAATCGAAACTCCTTGTTCGTCGACTCAAAGGAGGAACATCTCTGGTCCCTTTAACGACATCGTTGGCCCCGCACTGAATCAGTCGCTTGATCACTCGTGCTTTCAATTATCGAACTCTTTGATCTCTGGCTCGCGAGATCAGACGGCGTTACTCCAGGACCCCGTCTTCCCCCTGCACTTTGTTTGGCTAGCGATTTAAGAGGATGAGAAACGCGAGGGTGGAACGAAAAGAGTCGCCTCATTTGGACAACTCGAATCTGAGACGTCTCGTGAGTTAGGGGCGCTTTTAGTTAGGGGCGCTTTACGAGCTGGGCGTTTCTATGAAAGGGCACTTTGAACGACCCAGAGGAATCTCAAGTAATACAGCACGCATTAGAATTTATTACGACGAACTTTTTAGTTCAAGCGTGAACAAGGGATACGAGAAATTAGAAGGAAGTCCACTCGATATAATTGGCAATGCTATATTCGAATATGTAAACGAAACGTTACCAAACTCCAGGTATCGTATTCGAAGTAATAGGACACTCGTACTCCGAGGTAGTTATAAAATTGCGGTTTGAAGCTCATTGTTGAACCACGGTATTGTTCGTTGTACACTCGCTGCATTATCATAACAGTATGCCATTATTATTTGCCGATTATGAACCCTTGCACGAGAGTAGCTTATTGCCCGTTTGGGGCAAGTAACCCTATTGGGGCTCGAATTGCTGGGTAATACGCATATTAATCGATTGCGTTTGGTTCGTGTTCACCATCACGTTAACAGCAGCTAACAATACCATTTGCCGGCGCCTGACATTTTCCGTGTTTCTTATTCGTATTCCACACTCGTTACGATCCACGACAATTGCGCGCTCCCTCTTTTCCAATTTCACCCCGCGAAGTGGACATTCGCAGAAAATACAATCGATTTTCGCGTTTGTACATTTTCAACGGAGAAATCCAAACTGTGTACGTTCACGCGCATCTACGAAATATCTCTTTTCCATTAAACCCCATCTCAGCGCATTTCACTGTCGGATTATCGGGGCGACAGCCGGCCAATTCAGCGCAAATTTCGAAACAGGGATTCCACGAACAGCGTTTCATTGTTCCCCCGGGCGAGATCGTCGTGGACGGATTTCGAATGAGATTTAAACGTTATCTCGCGATAGTATCGCGTTATCGTGCCTTGTTTCACGAGTTTCTTACACGGCTATTTGTCATCGCGCCAAACCGTGCCGTGCCAGCCATCCTCGGATGACGTGTGCAAGTGACGTCAGTGGTGCAACCGGATCTCGTTGTTCGCGCGAGCCTCGTTTCCTCCCTTCAGCCGTTCGAGCATTATCGCTAATTAAATCAGCCGCGAATCTTCGCGAGGCTCGCGTTTACAATGGACCACCCTCTAACCACGGTCAGACGATCTCGCAACCAAGCTGTCCGTTAAAGGGTCGAACGAAACCGTGATTACTCTCGCGTACTTTTCTTAATTTCGTGTACGAAGGGTTAATTCGATGGTCTCATTCATTCTTAGCGATGAAATCCCACATTTCTTACAAGAGGAGTCACATTGCAACGGTTTCAGACAAATTCGTCAGCTATCTTTGTAATTTCCATAGAAGACACCTACTCCCTTTACTTCTCTTCTCCATTTCTCTCCTATCTCTGTCTCTGAACATCATTTAAAGAATCGATGTTGTTCAATGTAACTTTCATACAGTTTCGCACAAATGTATCCAGTGATATCTACGTTTCGCAAAGGCGAGCGTGCACGAGTGTCATTTTAAACAACGGTACACTATACGTCGTGATAATCCGAATTTTCCCAAAGAAGGGATCCATCGAACGGTGGATGGACACTTTTCAATTACACGCTGACGAACCGCGTTAGTTTTACGTAGCCGGCAGAATGCTCGTTAATTACATCCGTTGATTAATCGCGGCGCTTCTCTAATTACGACGGGGAGGAACGTTCCAAAAACGGTGCGTCAGACGGAGGGGTGGGGCGGAGGCGCATTGATTACGAAATTTAATGCGTAACTCGATGAACGGTAATTTGCAGTTAACGCCCGGCTCCGCGGCTTTATCCGGAACGAATCAGTTTTTCATCGCGAAAAACCTCGTCGCGGCACCCCAAGGGGGGTGGAGGCGGGGGTGTAGGCGGTGAGTTCGATCCGAGGGCGCAGGAGGACGCGTCGTCGTCGACAGAATTTATTTCGTTTTATTGCTGGGGGAATAAAACGCGCGTTATACGAGCACGGACAAACTTCACGCCGGTTGATTGGAAATTAACGCTCGAGCCTCGGGGATTTCGAAATTGTTGCTCACTTTCAGCACGGCCTATCCCTCCTGCCGTTTTCATTCGTGTCTTGCGAGCGTGATTGAAAATTTTACGAATCGTACGATAGTTTATATATTTTCGAACCCCTGCCAGACTGCTCTGCTGGCAGCGACTAATTAAAAATATTGCAACTTCGATCGAGTTTGGCATGAAACGAAATATATCGCGCGTTCAATGATTTTCATCGAAAAATTTGCTCGCTCTGGTCGGTTTAACGATCACCAAGAGGTCTCGTTCGAAGCAACCCCGTGTTCCCCGATCGAGCGTACGTGTAATTGCTTAATTTTTGCGCGGCTCGCATCGTTAGTAGCCTGGCTCGCTAGTTTCGCGGTAAGATCATTACGTATTCACTCCTGCAAATCTCCAGGCTCGCCAGTAACCGTGATAATAACAATAATAGTTGACTCGATCGTTAAGAGCAGCGTATTAACCTGGCTGGTGTAATCCGAATCTGGACCGTTCGCGTACTTGCACGTCAGAAGGGATTGCGGAAAATTACTTAACCCCTCCAGGGGTGGTCGTGATTTAACAGTTATGCCACTGATAAAACGGCTGGTTTCGCGTGGAGAACCTATCGAACGAGAAAGATCCATTTAATTATCGCTGGAATTCTTATCCGTTTAAATATTCGCGCTACATGACTCCATGCAAAAATTAGAAACGCGTGAGTGCGAGAGTAAGGGAACCAAAAATGGGTAGAGGGGATTAGAAGTTTCCGAGTCGAAGGAACGCTCTTGTTATTACGATAGTAATCACGGTCGACGACGGTCCGTGTTTGGAAACCTCGAGTTTGTCCGCTGGCGAACGCCTCGAGGTGAACGCGTTTTTTGTAACCACGCGTCGTAGTATTGTTAAGTCGTAGAACGATCCATTTTCTATTGCGCGTACGAAAGTGAAGTGATCAAGACTAAGGAATCATCCATGATCAAGGCTAAGGAATCATCGTGGAGGCGATGTCCGCTGGCGAACGCCTCGAGGTGAACGCGTCTTTCGTAACAACGCGTCGTAGTTGGATTCTGTTAAGTCGTAGAACGATCCATTTTCTGTTGCGCGTACGAAAGTGAAGTGATCAAGACTAAGGAATCATCCATGATCAAGGCTAAGGAATCATCGTGGAGGCGATGAAGAAAACTGCTGTGGCGAAATATCCAGTGCGCAGTTGGAGCAGGCAACGTTCAACGGCAGCAGGTTTCCGGCGTTCCTGGCGCAAATTGCCCTCGAAATGTAAGTAATTACCGGACGCAGTGAATGTCGTTCGCTGGTCCCGGCGCGATCATCGAAATCACGTGTATTAGCGGCGCAATCGAATTAATAGCGAAGGCCGGGCCGGTCGTGCGAAAATTGAATTATCGAATAATGCCGAGCACTTGACTAAATTGTTCGTTTTCTCCGGCCGCGGGCGCGTGTCGCGCGAATTATTCATTCGTTCGGCGCTGTCCGCTCGAGACTCGCCCGTTTCGATGCCCGGATAAATGGTCCGCGTCCAGAAACTTGGCAACGGATACAACGACGGCCCGCGGGTATTCGCGTCCCCCTCTACCATTTATCGGCGCCTGTCCTTTATTTATACGAATATTCATAAATTTTCGTCGTACATAGACTGCGGATGTTTATGCAGATGTAATATATCGAAACGAAATGTAATCAGCATTAACCGTACACGGGGTGTAATTCCTTCCTCGTAATTTTTGTAAAAGTCGGAGTTACATTCTCTGTGTCGCATTGCTCTGATGTATTTTGTGTTGTCGAAAATACTGGACATGTTCCAGTGTCGTTTCGAACCAAGCACACGCGAGGTAACAAGGGTGAATTGACATTTAGTGTATCGTCAAGTGTGATGTTTCAGTTATTCGCATAAAATCCGTAGTCTATGTATAAAGTAGTTTACAAGATATTTATAAGATAATTATAAGATTAACTGTGTAAGTTTATAAAATACTGATTACCTATTCCCATCCTAATTACTCTATAGTGCTAGTTATAAGATTGTATATTGTTGAATATTCTTCCTTCTACCATAAATTGCATTTAGGTTCTTTTTTTAACATCGTAACCGAACTCTTATTAAACGCAAAGGGGTTGCGAATCCAAATCTACGGATTTGGAGAATCTCAGCGAACCGCGTCAACCATTTCTGCTTTACACTTATCGATATCGGGCGATTCGAGTCCCCGCATAATTTCCCCAGCGAAATTTCATCTTTCCCCGTAGAAGGTTCAGCCGATCGCGTCATTTTCGAGGAACTTCCGTCCCCCGACGCGTACGCCACCAGCCACGCCGTCGTCCACGTTGATTCCATTATGCAAAAATATGATAATTTCCTGACACCGAGTAGCCGGCCAGATAAATGGTCCCTGCCAGCTCCTGATCCGAACCAAGGGAAACCTCTCGAACCAGAGTGCCATAATATATTTCTAAGGCTGTTAGAGTAAGCACGTCTTTGAGTCGGTGCTCGATCTCCTTTGTAACTGTCCTTCCCGCTGGACAATCCTTCTCACGTCCCCATCGAGAGCTATTGTTCCAAATTTATCGCGCGAAAACCACCTCGATCCACGATATCATTGCCTAAGAGGCGTCCGCTATTTTCTTGACAGAATTCGATTTCCCTTCACCTCTTTCTCTCGTTCTACGATATCGAATCATAGATCAGACGTCAGTTTTACTCGCTGCGAATCCGTGGGAAAGCCGCGGACAACGTTCCCACGGTTTTCTAGAGATAAAGAAACTACCAAGACGCGAGGGGTATCGACGATGGCGCGATGCAACGACGAGTTTACAGCGAGGGTGCAGCAATTTCGAGGGCGCGCCAGTCGAAACTCAAACGCCGCTCGTTTGAGCAAAGTCTCAGGAGGACACGAGTGCTCGCGGCTCGAGTTGGACGCAACAAGATACCTTGAAGGTGCAGCCATCTCCAGAATCGGTATTACACACGAGAGTCCAGATATAACTGACAGTTCTGGCTGGGATCAATTTCGAGGCACGTCGGAACTAAGCTTCTTCCCGGTACCACGAATAGCGAGTTTCCGCCGCTATTTCAGCTAGTTTGGTTAATGTTTGAAAGGCTGAGAGTTACAATGGCGAGAGTAAAAAAAAAAAGGAATCAGGATGTGGGTAAATTGTAGGGTAAATTGGAGACGACACTTATTCATTTTTAAAGTAAAAGCAATTTTTATTTCCAACGCTCCAATTGGTATTGGAGAGAAATAATTAACAATCAAATAAATTGGAAATTTTTGTATAAATAACTGTTGAATGAAAATTTTATATTTCTCTTGGAAACGTAAATGCAACTTCCAGCTTCATTCTCTCTCTCTCTCTCTCTCTCTCTCTCTACATATATTTTCTGTAATACATATATATGTTGTTTTAATTGAAAGTGGAGTTGAAAGTAGCATCGTTTTCATTCGCACAGAAACATAGAGAGCGTTTCGTTTAACAATCACTTATTAAATGAATTTGCGAGTCTGGTCAATGCGCTCGTTCACCGTCGCGTGTAATTACAGACTCGCGAAAATACTTGCGCGTACACGTTGGCCGTTCATAATTGTGAGAAGCCTCTTAAGATGGGCGACGTTCGTCCGTGGATGGAGGAAGAGAACCAAGGAGGGGGTGTGTTTTGATCGTCTGAGTGCAACAGTCGCGACAGTCGTGTCAAATTAACCCGTATTTCGCTAAACTAAGCACAGCCGGGCCTGCACTTTTTGGCAACTAGTTTAATCAGCGCGTCTCGGCACGTGAGAAGCAATTACCGACCCCCGCGTCGAGATCCACTTCGCTGACTGTTCGCGAGAAATTCTGCGAATTCCGCCGGATAATAACGTCGAGCCTTCGCTAGGTAAGAACAACGGGCTCTCTCGCTCATACACTCTGCATCCTTAATTCGCGCGTCACTCTACCCGAACTAACGAGACGAAGGCGCGACGAACGATCCTCTGATATCTGAATGGATTTAATTGCGATCTCCTTCCTTCGTTCTCGATTAAAACGTTATTATCAACATCCCCCTCCTGCCCTGCATTGTTCAACTTATCGATAAATACAGCGTCCGCTCCTCGATGAGCAGTCTCATTGTCCGCCACGGACGATTATTTATCGAACGGACATTTGGGTCAATTTGGAGATTTATAGGGAATTGTTCGAATAGATGAGATCTCGTGATTGTCCAACCTCGCAGTGTATACGAAACGGTGAAGATTATTCAAACGACGTGCTCTCATTTACACCCTCTTGCGCTCACTGTACCGACAATTACCGTCCCCCAAGCGAAGTGATATTTACTGATGATCCCAGCAACCCCGTTAAACCACCCCGTTTACCCTCGTCGTTTCTTTCAAAGCGCCTCGGGAACCCTTTCAGCCCGCGGGAGCACGGAGACAGAGGCCGTTTACCCGTCATCAAAAGAAGAGCAAACGTTGTCGCTGCCGAAAGCCCTCGCACGGTCCGTCGAATTTATTCCCACGTCTAGAACCGTCCCACGAACGATTTAATAACCAACTCCTTGCCTCACGATTGATCTAACCTGCTAGCCAAGTACAGCCTACAAATTCTGCACGCGTTCACCCTCGCCTATTCGTAATTTGAAACGTCGTATTCCTCTGGTCAGCGAGATCTCGATGCCCACTCAGTCGAAATTGTTCGTTTTCGACGAGTGGCTGAAGAACGAGAGGGTATTCCAGTGGTGAAGCCTGAAACGAGGCTTGCTTAGCCCTCCTTCTCGCCACGGGGCCCATAAACAAACCGGATTCCACGTGAAACCTAAGCAAATTCGAGGCTCTCGAAATCCAACCCCCACTGTACGCAGCTACGGTTTTATCCTGCTCCCTCTGGCGGAAAATTCGAATCCTCTTTTCGACCCCGTCTTCCGGGTAGCCCGTTCACGGGATACCGAAACAGCCGAGTCGATATCGAATCTCGCGGACGGATGAGGGAATTGATATTAGATTTTCTGGAATTACGCGCCGAGCCAGCAACAGCGGCCGATATGGGATCCCCCGGGCGGAAAAATCGACGCGCAACGCGACTCGATATGTCTGCCGCGGTGCTTCCGGCGTGGGACGCTCGTTCCTTTTCTTGGAAACGCTCGTCAAACCGTTTGACAACGGACGACGAAGGAGAGCGGAACGGTCGACGCCGGTGTGTACGTAAACGGGACAGGGTGGATGGCAATTTCGAGCGATCCGATTGTTTTTTCCGGGGTAATTGGGGATTTTGTTTCGTCGATCGGCGGAACGACAGACGCATGTCGCGCGTGACGACGGGTATCAGGTGTGTTTGCGTTGGAATTCGTTGGGGAAAAAATTGTGCAGAGAACTCGCGGACGTATTTAGATCTGCGGGCTGGCAATAAAATTCTGGGGACGTTTCGTTGCGATTTATCGCGTGCCAGCCATTTCGAGAATGTCGATACGCGAATTATTAAACGGAATTGTGCGTATCGACAGCATCTTGATCGTATTTGCGAGATAAAAGAATTGATCGAAGAATAAAATCTAATGAAACGTAAGATTGTTATGAAAGACTTCGACAGATTACTCGACGTCTCCTGGCGGGTACAACATGGCTACTTTTAATTATTTCCAGTGGTTTCCGACGATCCACCGTTCGTCGGGAGGTAACTTCCGCCATCGCGGGTACATCTCGGGGTTCAAATTCCTGACGCGAAACTAAAGTTCGCATTTAAAGCTAGTTAGCGAAGTAATAAAGTCGAGGTGCAGGGAGACCGGTTAAGTGGCGGAGTCGGTGTGCAATCGTTGGAATAAATGAGCGGCGATGCGGGGTTGGACCTGCGAAAGAGTAAGGGCGAGGAACGAGGAGAAACGACTGGAACCAGGTTGTAATTATGGAGTGAAGACATAGGCGGGAGAATTTTCAAAATTACCATGCAATTTTTCGCGCGATAGCTTCTCCTCGACTTAACTCACATCTCGCGTCGATGATAATAGAAAAATGTGAAATCGTTCGCCAGCTCTCATTGATTTATCTCGCGCGTTAAGATGGTAATCTCTCTCGAAGTTTCCTTGCCCCCGTTCGGCTTCCAGGCTAGTGATTTATTTTTTTCACGGGAGCTAAGGATTGAGGAGTGTAAGTAACGTGACGTGACCCAAAAACTCCGTAGCCGCGGATGAAACTCGTTCCCCGTTCAAGTTTTATTACGCTCACCCTTCGAGCTCCGCGGGCAGGCTCCTCTGGGCGGCTATCAGGGCCGTTAGCTGGCGTCGATTTTTCTCAATTATTCGCTATATAGAGATATAGAAGCAGCTCCTCTCTCCCTCCATTGACGGTAATTTGATAAACGAATATATACCGGGGCGCGGGCTTCGTTTTGTTCGTTAGAGACCGGTTAATTGAGACGCGTTGCGAATCGAGGGGGGCAAATTAATATATCGTCGAAAGGCTTTGATCCCCCGTTCCGTTCCTCGAGGATACCCAACGTGATCGACCATTCCATTAACGTCTCTATTACCACCCGCCGTCTAAATCCTTCTCGAATGGACGTTAAGATATTACGCTGTCCTCATTACCGAAAAAATATATATCTACAGGATGAACGTGCCATTAGTTCCCGCCGTGTTTCCTCTGAACGACTAGAGTTTCACTCTTCTATAATGGTGTTTATGAAATCACAACATCGTGAATTTTCTTCAATTAATATCTATCGTTTTTTCCTTTATGCATAATAATAAAATGTAAGTTTCGTATTACTTGAGAAAAGTCATCTGGATCGATAAACTTCCAAAGATGTTGCGAATAGTAAACCGTTTTTATAGCGTTAACACAGGGAATATAATAAAGAGAGATGCTGGATAATACAGGCTGAGTTACAAAATTGACACAGGCGTATAAAAAACGCGCTCGAGTACTTGATAAACTAACAAACGACGCGGATATCAATTTTCTATCCGTAGCTCGCGAGACAGGCCCGCTGCGAGATTATAGCTTCGCCAAGGGGGCTTGGCAACGTTATCGTCGACGGGGAGGCATAAAATCGCGGACGTTCTCGAAACGCTTCCATCGAGAGGCGCTCAAGATCCGGCCGCATAATAGTCGCTCGTCGACGAAGGCGTAGCTCGTCGAATGGCTGTCGATCGGCAACGACATCGGCGAACACAGAGTTATCTGACAGCGGAGGAAACGCGCGGTTTCTGCCGCGAGGGGCGGAGGATGGCGTCGCGCAGTCACAATGTTATCTGGGAAGGGCGGCTTTTACGCTCAACCGGCGAATAAAACTGTGCGCCGCGTCGCGAAAATAAAGAACGAGCGTTGCACGCGATAAGGCAGCCACCGCCGTCACCTCCTTGCACGTTGACCATTAGATAAACAGATTTATTCGCGGTACACGCGACTCCCGCAGGCTCTATCGAGTGTTCGAGGTTCGGACGAACGCTTGCACGACCTGTCGCGAGCTTTTCCGTCGAGCTGCGTCGCTTTAATCGCGGCTTAACCCGGCTGCTCGCCATACGCGACGTAACTGTGCACCCTCTAGAAACGTACGCTGACTTACTTAGCAAGAGCATAGCTGAGAGAGTACCCGCACTTGATGCGTGAATTTGTATAGAACCGAGTAAGCTCTGCGACTGCTTATTTGTTTCGATATACCTGCGCTGGTACCGCTCTCTGCAATTCCATTTACGATCTACACGTCCCCTGTGTGCTTTCGAGGCAGTCTTTTTTTGTAGTTATATGCGAATCGTGAGAGAACTTCACACGTATTCCACGAAAGCTCTTGTTTTTGGTTTATTATACTATCAACGTAGGGAAAGACGACGGGAGTTGGGAATTCTTTTTTGTATTTGCAGCTTCAACGACAAGTCCTCGTGAGGAGACTTCGCTACAACCACTTCGTGCGGTAATTCGGTGGTTAGGAGATTAAGCAGGCAATTAAGCGTTAATTGCCTGAGAAACTGAGAAATGTCGAGATAATTGCGTGGGAAAAGGACATGGCGCTGGCGAGGGTGCGTGGTGCGGCGAGGGTGAAACGTACGCGGTGCAGGTTATCGCAAGAGTTTGGATTAAGATCGGAGTTTGAGCGATCGCGATGCTGAAAATATTCGTTGTTTTAAATTGATGGTAGTCGAGGGTCGTTTCGGATTTGACTCGGCATTTTCTTGCTTCGCCACGCGTTCCCATTGGCTGCGCAAAAACCGCCGACCAGTTCGAGTATCGATCTCGCTGTAATTTCACGCTTGGAACGATTATAACGCGACAGCTGTTGAACGTCACACAACACACGGATACCACCGCGACCACGATATGCGACCTGACGTGTTGCAAAATTTTGTATCGCCATCGTTATTAGGAATTATAGTCGTTTCACGCTTCTTCTGCAAGAGTCACGCGTTTGATTACCAGATGCTGTATGGTAATCTCCAAGCTGCGTTGGAAACGCGAGCCATTAAAGATAAATATTAAATTACACGAGAAATTTCCTCGAAAGTGTGAAAGAAGTAATACGAAGCGTAATCTCCTTTGCTCGTTCATCGAGTTACGCCGTATTTTTGTTACGTCGTTCGCAGAAAAGAATATCGTCAATTTTTATTAAAACCCTGTCGCTGGCTACGTAACACGAGTCACCTAGTCGACATTTGCAGCGCGTTCTCGCGACATTCTTGCGTCGTTCAGCCGCGGACAACCTCGTCACGGAATTTTATTATACACTTTCGGCAAGACACGAACACCGCCGTATGAATACCAATGCGTTTAGCCGCCCGACTTTTGCGCACCCGGTAATATTTACGAGTCCGCTTCTCGCAGGCCCCGACACCACTTACTTGCGGTTGTACACCGCGGCACGAAGTGCGATCACGCGCTACCAGCTACGTCGACGAGGGTTTGAATAAAACTAAAACGACCGCGTTTAGTCGGTCTGGCGAGGTTCGAGCCTCGCCGCCACTTCGAATCGGCGTAAAACGCGGAGAATTCTTGCGGAGACGCCACGAACACGGGCGCACACGCTCACTCACAGGTGGAGGAGAAATCGATTTGGAAGTTTGAAAAATATCGGAGAACGCAAATTTATCGCGTTCCTCCGCATTTCCACGTTCAGCGGGACACGCTTTAGTGCGGGCGTTCACCTGAATAAAATGGTCGCCGCAATCCTGCGCGACCCGTTACTTCGGAATTTCCCCGAGGAATCGTTCGAAATCACGAGCAGCATGCGACGGCCCGTTTTCGAAAAATCACCCGGAGCAAGCCCCGCGGCTACCCGCGGGCACGGCCGCGGCGAAACTTTCCAAAGACGTATTGACGCTTCTCGCGAATTTTCCGCGGCCCGTCCTCGACGCTCCTGGCGTTCCCTGGGACGGGCGCAGGAAACTTTCGCGAACGTGTCGACAGTTGGGGAACCGAGAGGGAACTGCTTGCGGTGAACGTGGACGATGATATTCGTATCCGTTAAAATTTCAGCAACGAGGCGCGCGGGTTCGATCGTTGGAATAATCGTGCGGAAAATAGGCGAGCTAGAGAAGAGGGTGAAAAGTTGAGGAAAAGCAAAAGATTGTGGTTAATCACTTTTAGATGAACATTAAGTAATGGACAGACGACTAATTTACTGAGTGAGTTACTTTAAAAGCTTGCTCGAGGGTACTTCTTTTCTTCCCTCAAAGTTATCATCAGAGGGTTGTACGCACACATCTCTGCTAAGAGTTGCCTTTGTACCGTAATCCGCATGGACAAAAGTCATGCGTTGTATGGAAACTAACTGCAACGCTGTTCGGAAATGGAACACGGCGCATACAGACATACGTGTATCGAAGTTCGGAATATCTAGGAACATGTTACAAATTAGGCTAATAGGTTCTCCCTCCCTTAACTGTAATAACGAATAATAACTTGTAATTATAGAAGCCGAACGAATAGCAGAGTAGCAGCTAACGCACAAGTCGAGAGACGATTTATCACTCATTGAAAGTAATTTTTATTATCGATCGATTGTTATTTACGAAGAGATCGTCCTATCTGCACGAAGTCGCACAGGTAAGCGACAAGAGGGTGGATCGTGGGCGCAGACAAAAAGTAGAATCGAGGGGAGGTTAAACCAGCCGTGGGAGTAAGGGTGGGAGTGTTTCTTGGAGTAAACTTAATTAGTGGGAGGTACTTCCGCGCCCTGACATTTGGCAACGAGCCTCTAAATCTCGAAGAGGAACGGCAAACGGAGAAGTGTGCACTGTTCCAGATTGCATTCTCGCCGAGACGCAATCATCCGACGGCTGCAACGTTCGTTCGTGCGCCTATCCACGTATCTATATATATATTCGTGGCAAAATCTCTCTCGATCGTCCTTTAACAATGAACCTCCCTTACGAGACGAAGACTGCATTGTTATCCTCGCGGTTTTACGCAACGCGAGACGATGCAGCGGGGCGCGAGCTACGCACGCGAAAGTTGGGAAACAGGATTCTTGAATATGCTTGTAAGGCTTGTCTGGCATTGAACAGATGATTCCACTGTCACTTTTGTTAGAGGAATAGATTATAAGAATCCCTACGATACTTAAGTAATGCAGAGACGAAGACCTAAAAAGTAAGAATAAAAAAAAGCAATGGGTTCTGTGATAGTTTCATTTTGAAAGAATATACTTATAAACGATAGTAGTAAAAGCTTATAAAAGATATTGTACAGATGATACTATGATGTGGTTGTTCCGGGAACTAAATTGCTGGTACTCTTACACAAGAACGCATCCAATCGATACGTGTGGCAGAAATCATTTCCTGCTTGACAGGTATCAGGTTGTTATATACATCGAAGTTCTTAGGCGATGCTGGGAAATACGCTTGGACTCCTCGCAACTACTTAGTTGCATAGTTGTTACAGCATTACTAGAACTCGAACACAGATTACAAGTATTAACGCTTTGTCTAATCTCGCTGCTTGCTCTGCCCTCGGTTCAAGTCGCGCAACTTTTAATTGAATTCCGTAGTTGCAAGCGAATCTTTTATTCAGCCACGCAACTTATCCTCTCGTCCCGGTTAATTCGATTAAGCAACGCGAGTTTCGCGCTCGAGTTAGACTCGCGCGAACATAAATCTCATCGGAACAGATTAATCGTTACAATTACACGGGAGGTTAGATACCTCTCGCGATCTTCGCCTCGTCGTGTCTCACTTTAGAGATTTTTCTCCTACTGCACCGATGCCCAACGAACGGGGACCCACCCTCGAGCCGCCGCCTTAATCCAAGCTCAATTCATCAACCGGAAGTTGGTCTTGCCACGTTATCCCCGCGTCAGCCAAAACCCCGTAACACAGGGTCGTGTTAATCCGTGGCAGGTCGACCGAAATCTCTTCTAAGCCTAAAGGGACCACGGAAACGTGACCAGTCAACGTTTCCTCCATCCCTGTCCTGCAGTTTTTATCGCATCGCTGTGACCGGTCGTCGAACTCCGTTCTTGTATTTTCAACCAGATTGGGGGGTTGTTCAAATTGAATTGCTGGTATTTTATAAATACACCACGTGAGCTTTCATGTTTCATGAACCTCTCTTCCCGTTATTCGCTCTTTTTTCCTTTCTTCCATTGTTCGGAATATAAAAATAACTTGTTTCCCGTCGGCCATCCGACACGCGAGCGTGCGAGCGATACCCGCTCTTCTCATTTGGAACGTGGAAAAAAGGGTTCGCGTAGTTTATATATCGGTAGTCGAACATTTTATTTTCACTTGTTACCGGAAGTGTAAAAAGCGTTCGTTTCCTCGTACCATCGCCGGGACCATATTTTCCCCTCGGCTCGGAATTAAGTTCTACCGAGTCGATCGTCTCGTTCGCCGATATCGGCTTGTTTCACCTCAGACACTTTACGACTACTCTCGCTACGGCCTCGTCTTTTATCGCGAATGTTTCGCCCCGATAAGAAGAGACCGTTTCGCCAGGCAGCCTGCTCGTCACCGCCAGGCTTTTTTATACCCCCGTGTTTTCGAGATCAAACGATGTTTGTCGGCGCGGGACCGCCGTTCGACAGAGCGACGTTTTACGGCGGCCGACGCTTGATGGCGAATATTCTGGCAAGTGTCAGCCAGCAAATTTCACGCGTTTCCGATGCATCGCGCGATAAACCGGAACATTACGCTGCGGATACTCGTCTCGTTTCCCAGTTTTACCGTAACTGTACAGATTCGCGAACGAGAACCGTTCGATTCATCGCGATCTCAAATTTATTCGCGAGTAGCCTCGTCTTGTGATCATTATCGCGGATCACGATGAAACAACAGGTTACAGGAAGTCGCCAGTGAGCGCTACAAACGTGCAATCTATTCGCGTGTGACTGTAGAAGGAAGTGAAAAGATATAGTTAGAGGAACGAAAGCGTGGATCAGAGGTTTTTGATCGAACATTGACGCAAACCGTCGACGAATTTATGAGCAGAGACGTTTCTAAGAGAACTTAAGGGCGTGCGAGATGATACTTTACTCTTTAAACCTGCGAGTCGCGGACTAGCAGAGCTTTTGCAATTGTCAGTACTGCGATGTCGTTAAAGTGACACTTCCCAGGGACTATTAATGCTGGCCGTTACGAGAATAACGACGCCCCTTCGGCGGGAACATTAATGCTCTTCTCGTAACAAAAGTACCTTCCTTTACGGCGACTCCAACGCTCGTACGCGATAATCGACCCCTAATTTGTCCGACTGTAGACGTTGCCTTTTTCTTTAGTTTCTGCGTGTAACTTCACAGCTTTCACTGTAACTAACTGTTACCAGTAACGTTCCTTCGTTATTGCTTCCAATGGAATTGGTCTTTCAATAGAAATCTTAATCGCCATTGGGAAGTCTGAGATATGGTTGACTTGTACTACTTGCCACAGATTCTTCACTGTATTGTACTTGAGAACGGTTACTTCGATCAACTCTTTTGTTAATATAGTAATTTAATGATTAATATTAGTTAACTATAAGCGATTTCTTTGTTAATTTAATGATTAGTCATTAATTAAATATAATTGATAATTCATTTATTCGATTCGATAGTATGACACGACGCGTGAGGTTTTTCTATTTTTTTCAACGCTCCATAAAGCTATTTCTAAACAAATTTCGAGCGAACGCAACCTTCAACAACCGCCGCGGTCCCGCAGCTAACTTTATTAACAAGTTCGACAAACGAAGGTCGCCCGCAAACTATACGGCGGCGGTGGAAAACTTTCCCTATTAAAAGTGAATGGAATTAAACAGGGAGGCGCGAAGTAACCCCTACGATTATTTACCCTCTGACGAGCCAGGAAAATTCGCCGCCACCGCCGCCCGGCAAAACAAAGTAGAACGACGAACCGCCCTCGGAACCGTCGCGACGCGTGCCGCCTCCCGAATATCGATTGTCTTCCCGGGCGTTTGTAGCGGGCGCGGTGCGAGCCGAATCGCGAATCGTCTCGTCGAGTTAACCGGCGTTTTACGAGCGGGCCCGATTCACGGCACGTACGGAACGCTGTTGGTAGCCGAGCGGCGTGCAAAAAGCGCGCAACAAAGCGTAACGAAATTGCGGGACACTATCCGGGAATCGGTAGCCGGGAATTGCAATCGCGTGATCACGCGCGGGTAAAGAGCCACGCGAACCAGAGCCGCCCCTGCGAGGATTGCGCGGGCAAACATTCCGTTCCCCCCTCCCCGGTCAAAAGGAGGAAATTGAACAGTCCGCGGGGTGAATTCACAACGTTGGGGCTTCGTCGATCCTTCAACCCCTTCGAGTAACCTTCTGGCACCCGAGGAATTCCTCCTGGCCCGGAAATCCTGACCGGAAAAGAAGTAATCCGCGCGGTTTAAATTTATTCGAGAGTCGCACTGCCAGCTGTTTCGTCTCTACGATAAATATGAAATAAGTTGGCGCATAGTTATAGCTTATCGATTTCTCTAGTTAAACCTGTCAGCGATCCGACGTACGCGCACGCGAGGCCGCCATTTTGGTCCCGCGGACGTGAGCGCGCGGTGGTCTCCGGCAGATTTACGCGATTACACGGACGATGAACGGAACCGAGGCGTGCGACGCCGACTGGAAGTGTGTTTGAAGTACAGTCCTCGGGGCGTGAGGTCGACTTTTCAACTTAAATTAAGTTGGTCCGCCTCGGCGAAAGTGCCCACCCCTCCACCCCCGTAGCCACGAGCTGCCAGCGAATTTTATACAAATTAGACGGCGGATACCAGCTGGCTCATCCCTGCCCTCTTCTCCAGCCTCTTCGGCCGAACCGTTGCCGCGGCAAGATTTACCCAGGATACTTTGCAAATTAAGTCCTTATTAAGATGTACACTGGCTACGACCTCGTGGAGAGGCCCTCAGAGAGCTCGAGAAGTTTTAACTAATTCTTTCTCCTACCTCCACCCCCGTCGTTTCTTAAGAACATCGATGGTCCCGTGGATTGTTAATTACCTGTTTTGACGAGGACGGTTTTACGTTTACGAGAGAAAACGAGCGCTGGTTTGGTTGGACGGTTCCGCGCCAACGAGACGCTGGGATGGCTACGTTCGTTCATGTTTTATTCATTCTGTCGCGGGACAAAGGAACGTTGCGCAATATCCTAGGGCTCGAGATATTGTTTTTTAATTAATTTAATAGAATGTCGAATCGATACTGAACGGTATTCGCTGGGTATACGGAAGTAGGGAAGTGTAGAATTTTTCTGGAATGTGCTCGGTTGGTATCGGCACCGTTCGACGGTGGAATTCGAAGGCGAGGGGGCAGAGAGGCTGCTGCTCCTCGGTGCAATCAACTGGGGCGGCCAGCAGGGAGACAGAAGATAATGAAACCGCGGTTTACGTGCAAGGATCGTTTCCAAGTTCATCGCCGTTTAAGGTATTTACCGCAACCAGGGTATAAACGTTTCTGGAAGCGCAGCGAGCCGGAAGATCTTGAAGCCGGTCTTGAGGAGGCAGCCAGCCACGTCTGAAATTAGGTCGGATCCCTTAATTGAGATGCAATTATCGAACGTCTGCTTGGATAAGCCATTACAATATCGATTCGCGCTAATTCTTGGCCACGTTCGAATACTTCCGGGATATCGCGACGCCTCTTCAAATCCTAATCTGATTGCGTCACAAAATTTTTTTACCCAATCCTGGTAGCAGCGAAAAGAATTCAATAAAAATTCTACAACGTTTCTCTTTCTTCTCAGAACCTCGTATTATCTTCGTTGGTTTGGGTTTTGAATTTTTGCGAGAGAAATAAAGAAAAGAAACGACTCGATCAGAACGACAATTCTGTCCTCGCGTCGAGATGTTTAATGAATAACGAGGCGAGCGTTCGTTGTTCACCTGGCGCAATATATTCTCGTGCCCAGTCCTTTTCTTCTTGGTTTATTTACCCACCAATTTTGCAGCTCGTTCCCTCATGTTTTTCGTCACGAGACCGTTCCATTTCTTCTCGTAGGTTCCACGCGATTACCCGCTATCATTTCCGGTTACAGTGACGGGTCAATACGCCGCGGGTTAGTCCCTAACAAGCCCACCTCCTCGCCCCTTTCAACAGTTTATTATTCCACGACCTGGTTTCAACCTGGACCACGTGTGATACAATATTTGCTCGTATTGTTGTTACTTTCGCCAGGCATTGTTCCGCGGCGACCAATGCGCATATAGCGCAAACATGTGGAGCGTGTGTTAATTCAAAAGCTTCAAGATTGCCCCGCATACATGACAAGCAAATTAAGGCGACAGAAATGATTATGAAAATTCACTGAATCGCGAACTCGTATCGCGCACTTAATTCGCGTTAATTCGAAACGCGAGTCCCATTGTTCTCGATTTTCCTCTCATTTTCTCCCTTAAAACCATCTCAGCGATGGTCTCTCGAACATTTTCTATACATCTTTTTTTTATCTAGTTTCAGGTGGACAGGTTTCGTCCAAGCAACGATCGTGCTCTGACAATAGTCAGGAAAGTTTATTAGACTGGCGAGGAAAGTTTCAGTGAATGCCTCTATCGCACAAAACATCCGCTCAATTCTATACTTCCGTCTTCTTTCGCTACGAGAACCAGCCGGAAACGAAATGAATTTTAATTAAAGACGTGAAACGCTTTGGACCGTGACCAAGTTATCCGTGGAAAAGATATTTATTAAACGAATCCTGCCTTCTTGCTCGTCTCCGTGGATCTCTTTTGATTCATCACTTGACAGTTTTTTGTTTAAAAATGTTTAATACAATAGTCGTCGAACAATTGAATGTCTCTAATCGATGGCGTTTTGCTTTGGTGTGACCAATTGTTGTCGAATTTAATTCTCCCCTCGAGAGTATATATTCGTGCAGAGGTTTTAGAGGAGGCGAACAATATTATTTTACTCGAGAATGTTAAATCGACGGGGGATTACGATAAGTATTGCAGTAATTTCGGGGTAAGTTGGAGGAAACAACGATATCGGCGCGATAGGAACTTTTAGCGCTCGATTACGTGTTCTCGAATGACCCAAGGGAAACGAAAGGGAAGCGCGGCAAGGGCCCTGGCGACTGTAAAGGATGTCTGAAAGTTTAAACGGCGCGCTGGGATTCCTTTTTCTCGCTCGACAAGACAAAGTATCGAACCGTTGCACCCTTCGAGAACTTTCGCTGCCTTTTTTCCTTGCCCGCGTTCGGGAAAAGGAAAAATTAAGAAACTCGGGCTGAAATTCGAAACCAAAGGTCCCACAGAATGAACGGTAATAAAAGTTCGCTCGAGTTATGATCTATTACCGTGGAAATAACGGCACGGGATACCTGGCTGCCTCTTCGAGGGAAGGGAACTTTGGTAAACGTTTCGATTGCTCTCTCGTGTCCGTTTCGACATTAAAAATGGCGAAACGTTGCGCGGCAGAGAGGCTTCCGTTTGAATAATGCGGTAATTCGAGGGATCAGAGAAAAATATATTTCCGTTCCAACGACGCGGAAGTCATAAATCGTTCCTAGTTTAGCTAAGGTTCAAGCATATTTTATGGTTATTGATAAAGGACGCGTTAACAGGTAACGAAATTGCGAATAATAAATCTCTACGCAAACGGCACGAAAATTTTATCAAAATGGTCCAGAGAGAGAGAGAGAGAGAGAGAGAGAGAAAGAGAGAGAGAGAGAGGAGAGAGAATGCTCGAGGATATCCGGCGAAAAATCAATCGATTCGCGAGCCAGTTCTTGGAATATAATTTGCCTCTAATTATATATAATAAATGATCCCATTGGTAATATCGAATCGCGAGCTCATTAACGCCTGGTGGTTCGTTTGGCACTCGTTATCGTCGCTGATCCACTATCGGCCATTGTTTCACCATGTCGACGTCCCCGATTATTTTCTATCGGTACTTATCGAATATTAAAACGAGAATTCGATAATCACCGCGAAAACGTATTGTGCTTTTCATCGGACATCTAATTACGTCCATTTATCGGGAAGGAAGATCGAGGGTGTCTTTGTAGCCGCGGCTGCCCCGATAATTAATACGATTTTCGACACTCGTTTCCAATTAGCGGTCCGCGGGCAAAAATCGATTGTGCCTTTGTCCCTGCGATTCTCTCCTTGCTAAAAAATCACTTTGTACAGTGCCACGTGAAATTAAAGAAATGGATAATTTCAATGCGCACGTCCGACCAGAAAAGCGAGAAAGGAACTGTGGATTCCACATGGGAATTTCGCTTAGAGCGTTTATCACCATATCCTTCCCTTATTGGAGTAATTGATTAGGGGCGGTAGAAGGGTCGCAATTGGCTGACCAACAGGTGAGGATACCTTTAGATCCCTTTGCTTTCAAGTAGAAACTGCCTCATAGTTGAACAAATTACAAATGTTCTTCGCATCGCTTTCATCGAAACATTAAAAATAAAAAATGCTAAAAAATTCGCAGAATTTCCGTGTTGCTCTTCTAAGAAATGCTTCGACAATCGAATGACCGCGAAAGTATCCATAGTACTCGCGCGTTACATGCTTACAATTCACCGGAATACGATGGAAAATAGGACAAGTTCGTAACAGGGGAACGGAAGTTCTCGGGGGCGCGTGGCGGAAACGATGCGCCGCGACGTCACAATGGGCCATCCGTGGATCCATTTATTAAGCTCTTGCGCGGCGTTGCGTCGCGGGGAATCTCGTAATGCACGGGGTTGAAAGCATTCGTCGTGTCTGTTTCCCATCGGCTAAGAAATTGAAACTTGTTCACCAGCGATCCATTGCAGTGGCTCCTGGACCAGGTTCCGCTGAATCCTGCTCATTTATGTAGGCTAGAGATCTTTTTATTTAGCACTCTAGTTCCATGGCCACTAAACACACTCGCTATAATGGACTTAGCGTTGTTGTCTGATCTCAAGTCTTACTAATCGGACGAATGTTACGACATTTGTTGGCTGGCTTCTGGCTGATGATCTCAGGGTCGATAAATTATGCACGAACCGTTTTTGAAGAAAAAGTTGGAAGGCCCAAAGGTTCCCAAAGGAGATTAACTTTCCCTGAGGGGACGAGCAATCTCGAGTTTCTGAGTTTCTGAGTTACAACGAGTCAGGGATTCCTGGCTCTGGCCCGATCCAACCGTAGGATTGCTAAGTTAAAGATTGTACGCGGTGACTCGTTCGAGCTGCAGGTCCGCGTCACGAAATTGTAGATTGCGGGGGCGGTCGAGACACTGACGAGAAGTTCTCCACAGGAACTTCCGGTGAACTTCGTACCCCTATGGTGAGATAGTTCTTTGCTTGAAACTGTTGGGTCTTAGAAGAAGATACTCTGCATTATGTTTAAAAGTGGATACCACGTGTCTGGCCAGGTTGCCTCGAACCAAAGACAGTTTTCTTTCCGCGTCGTTAAATTGGAGCGAGATTGGGTTCCCAAAGACCATATTAAACACGGGATTACCCTGATCTCTGCCGCTCGAGTCGAAAGAACGGATCTGGGTTATCCAGAGTTTTTTAAGTAAAAAAGTTTTATGCATCGAAACGGGGACGTATCAAAGGATCTCGAGCTTCTGATCTGTGGACGAGGGTCGCGGTGAAACTTGCGCCGCGAGATACAACACCGTGGATCACCGGTTTTGCAAAATATGTGCAACAACCCCCTCGAGCACTTACGTGAAACTGTTTCGCGCGTCGCTGAGCTTTTTATTAAACTTATTAACTTTATTAAAACAGTTTGTAACGTACCTCCGGTTTTGTCTGTTGCAGGTAAGCACGACGGGATTACACGGATCGATCTATTCTCGTAACACGCGGGAACTGGACGCGATTTTCCTCTTTGCCTTTGAACCACCCGACTCGTAAGTATGAAACTGAATACTTCGCGGGGACCGGATGCAGGCGTCGGATTCGACGCTCGATAAACGTTCGATAGGGTTGGATCCATTAGCGTGGGACCACCGAGGCGACGCAAACTGATATATCTGGTCACCTCGAGCGTTATATTAATTAAACTGACCCAAAGTTTAAGAGCGATAGGACATGATGGGCCACGTATTTTCCTGCTACGAGTTCCCATCGATCGAACTTTAACTAAACTTCGCTCGTACGTCCGTGTTCGCCGCGCGATACGTTTCCCAACATTAATACGCTGTATGAAATTTTCAGATCTCTGATAACAATTTTTCTTTACATTTTATAAACTTCAATAACTCGATTGCTCTAACTACTAGTTCGGTGATGCGTCTGATCAAACCGTTCAGAACGAGTCAAAGCTAGCCATGAACTATGTTAACGAACTTGACACGCGCGTTATTTCCTCTTTTCAAACGAATATATAACTATCGATTCATCGCTCTAAAGTTAATTATTGATCTCTCAATTTCATTTCCTTTCTCGTGTACATGAAAAATTTAGATTGCATTGCAAATAACTTAAACCTAAGCGCGTAGTCCTTAGCATGATACCGTTTTTGAGAGACTGGTCTCTCAAAAACGTTACCAAGTACCCAGGTCCACCCCGTGGAGGTGACTACGCAGGGACCCATCCCTATTTCCCTAAATCCCATCCACCCTCCATTACATCTCTGTGTTCTCGGTACAGAAGGTACCGAGGACAGACTCTACTTCTTAATTTGAAACCGGAATCCATAATACATTCTCTAAAATTCAACATAGATTTTAGAGATTGCAGTATGGACTTTACGAAAGGGATGATTAGAAATGCCATTATCTTACCCAAAGTGAAACTTCTAAAATGAATCTACTGACACTTCGGCAAAATTAAAGTGTTCTACGGTACGATATTTAAGTCGATAACAAAATTAAGTTAAGTTAAAGTTAAGAAGAGAGACTAATTTCAACTAAGAATTGAGATGAAATTCGCGACGCGATCAAAACGAACAAGTACCAAATAAACCTGCGTTAGATTCTCGCGAGAGCATTCTAACCCGATGCTTCAGCACTAGTCACTAGGCGAAGCGTACCCGACACAAATCGCGAACAAGTTATGTCACGTCTTACGACGAAACAGCTGATACCACGCTCTCCCCAATGGTGAATGCGGGTACCATCAAGAATTCAGCGAGGCTTAGCAGTAGGACGCATTGCCCACCGACGAGAACGAACTTCGTAGACCGCCCCAAACCGTCTTACAGCAGGTCCGAAGACCCCAGCGGCACGGGGTAGGAGCTACTCGGAACGAACCGCGATGAGCGCGTCCAATGTGCTAAGCCTATACCCAAGTCGAGTACCCAACGGGCGTACCAATCGACAAGGGCTGCGAAATCTCAATGGGCACCGAAAACCACATCAGTTTGATTGAGCATCGACTATTTCGTTGCGTGACAATGGAAGACGAAATCTAGAGTGAATAAAAAAGAAAAGAAAAGAAAAGGAAAGGAACGAAAAGCTACGTGAAGCGATTTCACGCAGTAGAAACTTAGAATGCTCAAGGGAGAATGTAACGCGTGTTTATTGGTACTGACTACACGCGATTTTAGAAATGGCTATCTCTCACTTTGGATAAAAAAATAGATTTCTTTACAATTTTAATACAATTATGTTACAATTAAATTACTTAAATCTAAGTGCTTATAACTAAGAACGCACGCATCCCACGGCGATCCCACGGCGATCCAACGGCGATCCAACGATGATCCAGCTGTGATTCAGCGTCGAACGTAGAAATTAACATGAAGAGAGAACGAAAAAAGCTTTGCTTGATTATACTCTCAGACAATTTGTTCACGTGAAATAATTAGAAAGAATCTTGGAAAGGATGGAACTCTAACGCTGTATTCACTGGAAATACCATTTTCTCATTTCGAAATATAAAGAGAATAGTGAAATTGCTTTAGGATCACAGAATCGATGAATATAAAATCATTGATCAAACCCCAAGATGATTGAAAGAAACTTAGAAGTGTAGAAATTAAAATAAAGCAGAGATTAAGAGGACTTCCAATCAGTAAACAACCCTCGTGTTTAGAAAAGAATGAGAATACAACCCAATGAACTGATTAACGTTGACCATAGTTATACTCGATTGAGAGAAATTTGGGAAGTCGGGATAGAAGGGATTCAGGTTACACAATTATAAAATTACATTATATTCTTGTACAGATATGTTCTTTAAAATTAACTTAAACTATTTGCAATCCAACTTAAAGTTTCAGAGTCCTGAAAAGGACTTGAAAGATTTAAATTGCACTGCAAAAGACTCGATACTAAAAGCACCACTGATTAAATTATTCTAATCTACTGCAAAATTAATGAAATAATAGTTGGATAACAAGATAAATAAAGGAGATAATGAATGTAAATCTATGAGATCTTTATACAAGGCAGAAGTTATAAGTAATCTTTTAACTGATTCTGTTACTTTTAGTATCGAGTTTACAACTATACTTATATGTCTACGTGCGTAGTCCTTAGCTTGATACCGTTTTCGAGAGCGCAATCTCTCGAGAACGTTACCAAGGGTCCAGGCCCACCCCGTGGAGGTGACTACGCAGGGACCCATCCCTACGTCCCTAAATCCCATCCACCCTCCATTACATTCATGTGTTCTCGGCACAGAAGGTGCCGAGGACTGACTCTACTTGTGAATTCGAAACCGGAATCCATAATACATTCTCCAAAATCTAACATAGATTCTAGAGATTGCAGTATGGACTTTACGAGAGGGATGACGAGGAATGCCATTCTCTTAAACAAAGTGAAATTACTAAAATGAATCTACTGACACTTTAGAAAAATTAAAGTGTTCATCGGTACGATATATAAAATGATGACTGTGAGTAAGAATAGAGGCAAAAATTTAAACTAAAGTTAAGAAAAGATACTAATTTAAAGCAAAATGAAATTCACGACGCGATCAAAACGAACAAATACCAAATAAACCTGCGTTAGATTCTCGCGAGAGCATTCTTACCCGATGATCCAGCACTAGTCACTAGGCGAACCATACCCGACGCAAATCGCGAACAAACTGTGTCACGTCTTACATCGAAACAATTGATACCACGCTCTCCCCAATGGTGAATGTGGATACCATCGAGTTCTTAGCAAGGCTTAGCAAGTGGACGCACTGCTCTCAATGACGAACAAACCGAGTAGACCATCCGTACCGACTAACAGCAGGCCGAAACCCCAGCGGCACGGGGTAGGAAAACAACGTCGCGACTTCATCAAGAGGTACGTCAACTGTGCTAAGCCCATACCCTCGTCGAATACCCCGGGCGTATTCGACCAGAGCTGCAAAATCTCGATGGACACCGAAAACCACATCAGTTTGATTGAGTATCGACTATTTCGTTGCGTAACAACGGAAGATGAAATCTCGAATGTGAGAAAACGAATAGAAAAGAAAAGAAAAGCTACGTGAAGCGATTTCACGCAGTAGAAACTTAGAATGCTCAGGGGAGAATGTAACGCATGCTTATCAGTACTGACTAATCGCGATTATAGAAGTGGCTGTTTCTCACTTCGAGTAAGAGAATGGATTCCTTTACAATTTTGTTACAATCGAGTTACAATTAAATTGCTTAAATCTAAATGCTTATAACTAAGTACGCACGCAACTTAACTTAAACTCTAACTTAACTAATTATACAATAAAGAATCCAATAGAAAGTTTCAAAGTCCTGAAAAGGACTTTGAAAATTTCTATTGAATTGCAAGTGACTTAAATCTAGGCACGTAGTCCTTAGCTTGATACCGTTTTCGAGAGACCGGTCTCTCGAAGACGGTACCAAGGGCCCAGGTCCACCCCGTGGAGGTGACTACGCAGGGACCCATATCTCTTATTCACTTACCAGTTGACAGGCAAAAGTGGTTGTCATCACTGTCCACTGCCATCCACAAGCGTCCATAAGCGTTCACAAGCGTTCATAAGCGTCCATAAGCGTCCACAAGCGTCCACAAGCGTCCACAAGCGTTCACAAGCGTTCACAAGCGTCCACAAGCGTCCACAAGCGTCCACAAGCGTTCACAAGCGTCCACAAGCGTTCACAAGCGTCCACAAGTGTCCACCAGTGTCCATCAGTGTCCACCACTATCCACCAGTGTCTACCAGAGTCCATCAGTGTCCACCAGTGTCCATCAGTGTCCACCAGTATCCACCAGTGTCCACCAGTGTCCACCAGTGTCCATCAGTGTCCACAAGCGTCCACCAGTGTCCATCAGTGTCTATAAGCGTCTACCAGTGTCCATCAGTGTCCACCAGTGTCCATCAGTGTCCACCAGTGTCCACTAGTATCCACCAGTATCCACCAGTGTCCACAACCCTCCATCAGTATCCACTACCCTTGGCTTCTCCACCACCTTCCACCCTCGTCCACAACCGTCCACAATCATCCACCAGTGTCCACTACCCTTGGTCCATCCACAGCTAGCCACCAGAAGCGACCCCTCTCATCCTCACCCTGACCCTCTCGCCTTGGCGTCCAAACGGCCAAAAGACCTCTAACAGCCTCGCAATGCTTTTATACACCCACTCCCACTGTCGCCATCCCCCCACTCTCCTGAAGGTCGCGAGCTGACGAAATCAATTTCTATACTATAGTAATCCGTTATTTCCGTAATTTCCGTAATTTCCGTAATTTTCCTTCACCATCCGGAAGATCGGCTATTGCAGCATCCTGCAGATGGTCCTCCACCATCAGTCAAGGTCCTCCACGTTGAACCATCGGTTCAGAATTCTACGATCCCTCTCTTTGTACTTACATTGCGCATGGAACAGACGATGGATCGTTCGCGAAAGCAAGATCGACTCGTCGTGTCAACGATCGATCGATCATCCAAGGCGCGCAATACAATGTCTCGCGCGAACGATTGCAAACGAGTCGAATAAATTTCCGTAAGGATTATACACGGTCGGATAAGGAACGACGCTATCCATTTCCGGCAGCTGTGACGTTTAATCCGATGGCACCGGGGGAAATCTAGCGTTCGTTCCCTCTTCTTCATTAACCATGGCCGCAAAGCGGTTTAACCAAGAAATAAGAGCGTTCGCGAATCGTTCGAACCGGCCGAGCAATTAAACTTCTCGTTAAATTAAACCCATTGCCTCGATCTAGTCGAGGCGATGGGCTAATCTTCCCCACTTCAGGAACTATTTGTTCGACACTTGGAAACTGCCAGTGATACTGTTAGAAAATTCGACTCTTTTCGCTAATACGATAGCTAGTTCGCGATGATGCACTCTTTCATCATCTCTCGCAGAATAATCAGAAATTCATAGAGGTATTATTTTCCTTCACCATCAACCTCTTATACGAGTCTACATCCACTGCTGTAAGTCGCGTGTCGTAAATTTCCTTACGCGTCGAACAGTCTCAGCGCGGAGATACTCGCGAGCCACTCTGTTTCACGATCATTTCCAATGGAAACATCAGCTGGTAATCGATAGCTGGATTATTCTTTCGACGAGAGTTTCGCCACGAGAAGAGAAAACGATTTAATGGGAGCGTAGCCGGGGAAGAGGGATGGAACGGGCTTCGAGGGCCATAAGGGAACGACAAACCGTGGCGGTGTTCACCCTATCGAGAAACGCTTCGTCACCGATTGGCCGCCCTAATGTGCCCCAACGAAAATATGTCGCACGACCGGCGCTCGCGGGCAAAAACCGTCCCTCTGTCCGGAGGATCGATGCGTATGCTAATCAGACGGAGCCAGAGGATCGCGGGGACAAACCCTCGACTCCCGTAAAGTCGTGGAAAGGGGTAGAAAGGGCTGAGAGTGGATGGAGAGCGGGGAAGCGATCCCGGTGATGAATGGGCGGGGACGAAAAACGTGGTGTGAAAAGCGGAAGTACTCGAACGACGCTTTCGTTGTACGAACGATCGATACGAGGTTTCCACGAGCATCGAAATACGTTTATTAACAGCGCTAGAACGGGGGTGAATGTTGGTGGATTTTCTACTCGATGGAAATTAAATACGAAGCGAGAGAGAGAGAGAGAGATGTAATTACTGGTACGCTTCGATTAGTCGCGTAATCTTCGATGTAGCTACATCTGAAAAATTTCGATCTCAGGAATGTTATTTCCTTCGACATTCAATTTCCTGAACAAGAATAACCATTTTTTTTTATCGAAACGGAAGGGAACAGATGATCGATGCCCCGTTCGTAGATCCAACGCGAATATTTATCCAGGAGAATTCGCGTCGCCTCGTCTAATAAATTCTTCGCCGCTGGTGCTCGCGACGGAAAGGAGCTAAGTCAATTAACGCGACAATGAGCCGAGGGGAGAAATAATAACGAGGACGAGAAGTGGGGACGGGTGGCGGTCCTCAAAGAACGATAATACGACAAAATTTATTCATAAGCAAACTTCAGCCGGCGTTTATGCGAAGAGGGAATGCTCGCCCGGGGAAACAGGAAAGTTTCAAACCGGAAGATCGAAGTTTTATTCGAACCTTCTCGGCTCTGCGTTCCCATCGTTAACTGCGGAGGGAGCGATCGTTACCCGACACCTTACGCTATTAGTTGAACGCGCAAGATTGATGCGTTTATTTCGACGTAATCGAGTAAAAATGTCCAGTTGCGGGGAATATTAGCTATCCGCGTAATTGGAGGCGGTTACTCTAGCCGATGAACATTATCTTCGACAGTCCTCCGCTTCCTCCGATGACCTCGCTCGCTCAGTATCGGTAACAATCGACCAGCAAAGACAGCGCTGGTTTTTAATTAAAATAAAATCATTCCATTTAAAATCGTGCAACTCTTTTCGTTTCGCGCAATTGGGCATCTGTCTTTGTGAGCGGTGATCCATTGCAATCGAGTTCCCTCGTCAAGTTACGCTGCACGGAAATTTAATTAAACTTTCCGGGAGCAAGATCGATAATAACAACGCAGACCCTGTGCGATCGATTAAAGGAATGCTACTCGTAAATCGAATCATTGCTCTAAACAGAAGTGAAAGAAACGACATGAGAAATTTTCATTAATTTCTACCCCTGTTTCAAAAGACCTTTGGTACCTCCTCTTTACCTGGTGTATTTATACGAAATGCAAACTCGTTGATAAGCGAAATTACTCTCTGAAGCTTCGACTCTGTCGCGTATCACGGCGAATTTCCGTAGAATTGCACGGTGGTCGAAGCGGGAGCAACCGAACTACGAATTACTCCGCGTCGCAGCGGAACCCAAACACTCGGTGGTAACTTTTCTCTAGTGGCACAATTATACGATCGTTTCCAGGCGCAGTGTAGTGTCCGTCTCGAGTGGTATCGCGTGATAGGGATAGCCAGTACGGCTCAGCTCGTCGAATAACGCCGCTTACCAGGGGATGTTTGAAGTGGCGCTTTACAGAGCTTAGAAACACTTTGACTAACGGCTGACCGCCTAATGCTACTTAATATCTCGCCGGGCCACGATAAAGTCTGACGTGCCGCGAGTGGCCGGCAAAGCTAAGCGGCTTGTTACTTCGATCGACCTTTATTACGCGCACGACAATTAAGACCCCTCGATATTAATTATAGTCCAGGTTTTCGGCTTTAATATCGCGCGGACGCGTCAAGTTTGCGCGACCCCCAAAGAGCAGCCAAATCGAATTAGCCACCCTGAAACGCTCGCCCTTCCTCTCTCTCCTCCCCCGTTCTGGACGCACGTTCGCAAACAGTCGAGGGGTGAACTGAGTTTCTAATCAAATTCTCCTCTTATTCGGTTACGTCTAATTCGAATTTTTGGGAAACCAGGGAGGGCAGATTTTCGACGTGCTGCGGCAAATAATTTGCAACCCTCTGTTGTACACTTACAGAGACTATTTGTGTCCTATACAACAGATTTTTCCATTATATTTATTACTTTGCTTATCTGTTATCTTCTCTGGAGACATTACGTAACGTTCAATAAACTCTGATAGGGTGCACGAAGACTTTTCCCCGGCTAACCGCATTAGCCTGAAACGTAATTATTCCTGGATCGATACGCGGAATCAATTTTTCAGTCCGATGTGCTTTAAATAACAGGCCGTCGGCGAATTACACGGAAATGGCATAGAGAATAGAGTAGATTGCGTGCGCGGCTTACAAATGTCAGACGGCTGAAACAATCCGCGGGTACAAAGCGTCGCCAATAAAAGCATCCGTTTGAACCGCGAAGTTGTAAAGCAAAACGCGGAAAAACACGCGACGGTGGATAAAAAAAAAAAAAAACAACAACAACAAAAAAAACGCAACAAAGTGGGAGGGAACAGTCGCGCAATTTTCTGGGGGAATCGCCGCTCGACGATACCCCGTCGGTGTCGCGTTGCAATATTTAAAGCAGTCCGCGCGAATAAACAAATAAAAGGGACGTTCAAACATCGGTTCCCGCACAAAAGTACCCGGTGTCCGGAGCTTTTTGTTACGCAGCGTCCGCCGCGTCCAGCAGAAAGTGTGCCGATAAAATAGATGGCCGACCGAATTGCGGCGCGAAAGTGTAACGAGGGGGTGGGACAGGCAGGAAAAAGGGGGTTGCTCGTAGCGCGCGAAGCGTTCAGGAAACGCTGAAACTTCGTTTTCGCCTGACGAGCACGGGCGCGTACATATTTCGCGGTCGTACTTATATAAACATCTCTGGCGAAAAACGGCAAATTCGCCGGTCGTCGGTGCAAAAGTTGCCCGTTTGGCGAGCACGACCGGCTCGAGGGTGGAGACGGTCGGTGGTGCCGTAGTATTTCCATTTCCACGCAGACTGGCCAACATCCGTTATACTTGGCGGTGTCCCGTCGGGCTTTGAGCCGGGCGCCGCGTACAATAGCTGCGAAAATCACGGTGGTCGATTTTTTTTTCTTTCCTCCCACGTTTTTTTTTTTTTTTTTCCTGGTCGCTCACCATTCTCCATCTCTCGCTGGTGGCGACCGTGGCACGCTGGAAAACGGTTCCGCGACGAAAATTTCAATACAAATGCCAGCCATGAATATCGCCGCAGCATAACAGCGCAATTTTCGCGAAACCGCCGCGCGGCTAATTCGTCGCCCGCTCCGGAGAGCGTTACTCACAATTAAACGCAAAACAGTGGACGAACGATACGATAAATCAAAACCGGTTTCCCGTGCGCAATTGGAGCCGCTACGCGATATCGTCGTGTTAGGCGTGATTACGTGCTGTTAGGTTCGCGGACGGGGTGGCTTTTTTACGTCGAACGTTATGGATCAGCTTGGGAAATTAAATGACGAACGCGTGAATTTTATGAAACAGACATTTCCTGTAGAACTGAAAGAGTAAAGCGTATCGAGGAATGGAATACAGTGGCGAGAGTATTCTTGCTCGCGGAGATGCTGGAATAAACGATATTAACGGGAAGCACTTCTGGATCGAGAGGATCGCATCATGCTTCCCCTCTGACTGTTTATGTAAATGGAGTTTGCAAATGTATAAGGGTTTCGATGCGAGTTTCTTTTTACGCACTGCCAGTGGGTGGTCCGTTGTTCGTTCAATAGGATTGATCGCGTAACGCTGTTGCGCAAGATCGAAATTCTCGTGTAACATTCGCAACGACGGATTTTTCCTCGTTTCGACGCAACGTTTCGATTAAAATTTCAAAGTTCAATTATAATGTCATGCACGCTGCAAGTGTTAACACGAAGATACCGCTGGAAACAATTTCTGTCGAACGATGGAATTCGCCAGCCGAAGATTCGAACCGCGTACAAATTGCCAGTCTTGGGCTCTACACACACGATTTATATTTCGTTCGTGTCCTCCAGCTTTATCCATGAGAAAGACATCTTTTATATACTTCAGCTAACACGATACATTTTCGATTAGCTGCTAGAGAATTATTCATGTCGAGGATCATCCTTGGATCATCCTAGTCGGAAATTCAAGCCAAATATAGTTCTCAAAGAATCTTTTATGTAGACGAACGAAATAGAATATCGGAATATTTATTGCCTCTTGTCTCTTCGTTTCGTTTTAACGGGATACCACTGAATAGGTTAGAAATATTTTAATTGCGATCGTTAATTGATACGCGGTATCAATCTTCCAGCGTTCGCCGTGCTCTCAAAGCATTCCACGTCCCGTCGATATCCGAAATAAATTCGAGATTGGTTCCACGGGATAACGCGGAGCAGACTCGAAAATACTGCTTTATATTACTCGTTGCCGGTTGATCGATGAATGCAAGTTTCAGCTATCGCTGCGGGTCGAAAAGTTTCCCCGTTGAAAAATTCTCTCGTACCGTCGATAAAATTCTCGTGCCCATCTACGAGGGAGAAACACGTTTCGTGACTATAAAATTCCTCGCCGCTCCACTTATCGATGATCTTGTTGTTCGAAGGGTGGTTGGCAAGTATCGCGCGTCCCGCGATCAAGGCTGGTGCGCGTCAACCCCCTTTAAATCACGATTTACGCGAGGAATAGCCAACCGTTCGGGTTTCGAAAAACCACCTCTGTCTAAGAAGCGAACTTTCTTCTATTCCCCTCGTTCTCTACAATACACACTGCCAAGGCACGCTGCACTCGGCTCTCCTTCGTCTAACGACTTCCTAGCTGGTAAATCAAGAAACTGTAATCGAGAAAACTGAGCTGCTCCTCGGAGTAAATCCAGTTAGAGAACTTGCCAGACTCGCGATGAAAGTTCCTTCCGAGATGGTCCACGTTTGTGCTCCCCTTTATTAATGATCTTCAAAGATCGCGCAATTCTGTCGTACGCGCGAGAATCAATTAACTTTTAATTCCCGCGTGAAGTGGGTTTAACCTCGTTCTTTTCTCCCCACACTGGTCGTGCGTTATACACGCTGTCGCCTACAATTTCCGAGCATCGTTACCAGAACGAACGTGATTTAGAATTCAACGTTGCATCATCGTATCGTGCTCTAACCACATCGAAAACGAATGACAATAAAATTCTGTTACTAATTACGAACAATTTAAAAATGATTCTCTTGATCGAGTGTTTTGATAGTGTCAAGCGAGGATACACGTAAATCGAATCAGTTCAATTCAGAAGTAAACAACGTCAGCGCGGATTCGTAGATCAATTAAAGCTCATGCGATTCCAGGTTATTTACCGATAGCAAAAGCATAAAGAGTGCGAGGGGATTTCTGAACAGATTAAAGGCCGATCGCGGCGTACTATTACTACTGGTTAGCCGATGGCGGCAGACTCTGGGCCCGCGTGACTGTTGCCTGCTGCCGCTTTTAATCCCATTAAAATCCCATCATTCTAAACCTCAATGCCGGTGCCACCGACCACCCTTTCCACCCTGCCGCGCTCTCACCCACTGCGGCGTCCCGCTTCAGGAGAGATTATCCGCTCCGCGGTCGTTCCCTGTTTTATTTTCGCCCGCGTTTCTTTTTTTTCTTTTTTTTGCGCGCGCGGCCCTTACGGCCTCCGCTGCCTGCATTGCGGTAACGAAGAATGTAATTCCTGTCCTCGCTAATGACACTCGTTTCAACCGTGAAAACAAACGACCGACCTGCCCTCGAGATCCAGCCCGCCCTTCGCGGAAAGATCGATACCCTTCGTTTTGCAGGAATTGAATTTTTTTGTCCTCCCCTCGAACACCTCTGAGATTAATTCCTCTTCGTTCTTCGGACTCTTTTTCGTCTCGTTGCGTTTCTAATGTCGCAGCTAGCGATGTATCGAGGAAGAGCTTCTTATCTGTTCGAATTCTAATTATGCGATGCGTGTAACTTTTGAAAAACCGTGTCGACGAGATTAGAATGTATGATACAAATAAGATTGACAGTGGATCGCGTTTCTCGAACGCGTTCAGCCAACGTACGCGACGAACGCAGAAGTAGCCGCATTCATCGCACGTGACCCCCTCGAAGCGGCGTTCCTCCGGTTCCGGCGAGGGGTGACACTCTCAGGAAGGCAACGACTTCCCAGGTGGCAAGAGGCTCGTTAAAGAACAGATCGATGGACTAATAAGTCTCGAGTTGCCGCCACTTGATACGAGAAATAATTGCCACTGTGCTAACAATTCAACTGGTGTTCCCATCGTTACGCGATCCAATTGTTATTCGACGAACACGTTCTAGAAAAAAGTACCGGCACTCGAGCCTGTCGTTGTTCCCGACGAACGGATAAAGGAGAGAGAAAAGGAAGAAAACGAGGACTCTGGGTCAAAAGGCACATGTAAACTATCGATATAAATAATCGAGGGTGCTCGAGCAATTCTTTATTTCAATCGTTTCGACGAAAATTGGCACGATTCGGTGGCTTTGCATCGGTGTCACCAACGGCGGTGGCGAGACTCGTCTCACTTAACAGCGAAACTTTTGTTTTATTCTATCAACTTCGCGGCCTGATTCACACCGTTCGATCTGCTCTCTTTCCCCAGCTACAGTCGCTCCGAAACAGCGAGACGTGAATTCGTTTCGCGTGTCCGTTCGCGTTAAACAGCTGAACAGAGATCTCGAGCGTTCGTCGCGCGAAATTGCACGGATGTGGTTTTAGCGTAACAATGTTTAAACCCTTTAAATGGTGCGCCGTGTAGAAGAATTATCTCAATATTGTACAAGGGTTGTAGCCAGCGATGAAGCATTACAGGGGGTACGAGCGATGAAGCGGAACACGACCAGGTGTCACTGTATAAGTGGGCCACCACCGGACGTGCACCCGTTATTCCTAGCGTAATTTGTCCCTCTGGCGAGACGAAACGCTGGAATAACTTTTCCATAAAGTCACCAAGGGGGTGGGTGGTCGTTGGGGACACGAAGATGGACGCTCGACAGCTTTAACAGCGATAATCGTGAATTAGAGGGCCGCTTCTTTGGTCAGAAGTTCAAGGGAAACGCGCGACTCTGCCTGAAAAGAGCCGTAATCCACGTGTTTGCAATTTCGTCGAGGCTTCTTCAGTTTTTTTGCCAGCGCGGAAGTCCTCCGCGAGGAGCGGATCGTGGCGTCGATAAAAGCGAAACGAGGACGCGACTTAATGCAATCCCGCCCCGTAACCGGCATCATTTTACGCGAGTCTTTTGTCCCGACGCCGTTCGACTATCTCCTCGGCTTAATTTATTTTGTTCCGCCTCGAAACGGGGGAATAAAATTCACCTTGGAATCCGTGCGATTGCCACCCGATATCCCTTTGAGTCGCTGAGCGTTCGAAGATCCCTTTGAACATCGCCTTTCGATCGGTGCTCGACGCGTTTTTATCACTCTATTCCGTGGTTACCTCCCTCTCTCCTTTCTCTCCTCTCTCTCTCTCTCTCTCTCTCTCTCTCTCTCTCTTCAACATGGTTAATCACACCGATCAAAATCTCAGCCGTGTCACGAACAAACGTAATCGATTGCTGGATGACGAGTTTTTCCACGCGGCATCGATCATAATTTTTTCACGCGTGACAGCTCTCGCAGATATACTTTCCGATAGTGGCGTTCTTTTTTTTTTTTCTCTCTCTCTCTACGTGGAATAGTTTTTCGTGTCCCGCGTTCGATTGAGATAATATTTAAAAGTGAAATTCCGCTTTGATCCCCCGTTATCATCTTGCGTTCGTATGCAATTTTTCAGTATCTCCTTTATCTTCGAACGCCGCCACCGACGCGTTCATTTCCAGCGAATTCTTTCCAATCCCCGGCGAAGAAGATTGCATTCGAGCTCAGGCAGGACATTTCCGCGCGCTCTATTCCGCATGATCGAACAGGCTGCGGAGCCTCTACATATTATGCATTATTTACTTGCTGCAGGACACGCCAGGTTAGGGGGTTCGTATCGATGTTACTAAAAACCGAGTATCCTCTACAGCCCTCCTTACCGCTATCCACCGTTCAATATTTCATCGTCCAATTCTGCACGCGACAAACCGATCCGCTTCCGGCTGTTCTTGCTAGCCGTTGCTCGCTATTCCGATGGTATCTTAAATTTCAAGTGGGATGACGCGTCGATTCGAACACTTCGATGGAGTTTGAAGCCTCTATTTTTAATAAGCAAGAATGACTTTATCTCTGGCTTCGTAGCTTTACTAGTATTAGACAACTGTTCTTGAAATTTTGAACACTTTTTTAGTAGTGACTTGGACGTAGTACGACTTGGAACGAATCTAATCAATCACTTTCAGAATTACAGAGGACTTTACAATTTCTTTTTCCAATACTGCACCAATCGGACGATGATATATTTACATAGCAAATTAAGCATTCGTTCGCATTCACTTTACTGCAATCATTTTCAAGCATTTGACGTGGAATCCGCTAAGAGAGCAAACGTTGGTCAAGAACCACCGTGGCAGTGAACGCGTTAACGAGATTCTCACGCGTTCGCACGCAAAATCCATCAGCAGCTCGGGCCCACCTGCAACGCGGCTGTTTGCAAATTCTATCGAGACGTCGTGATTCCGTCTACGCTGATAGAGTGAACTCGAACAGTCGTTAGGCTGCATTGTAACCGGTCCTGTTGTGCCTGTCGGCCAATAAAACAAAGGACAACTGACCGATCTGGCCAGTGGTCGTCGTGTGTAATCAGCCGCCGGTGTCAAGCCGTGGCGAAGGTGGTAAATGTCGATACTAGGAAGGGGTGAGTGTGTATACGCACAGCCCAAACTTCGAACTCTGTCGTTCGAATTCTAAATCTCTTGAATTTTCACTGGAATTAACAACAGACAGCCAGTAGTTGTGGAAAATAAACGATCCGTTTCGTTTCAGAATTTAACCCCATCGAGGACCTCGAAGCGAGGGTAGTTTTCGTTTCGCACTCTCACGAACATCCCTTGCACCTTGCTACAATATTCTCATTCACAAGATGGACAGATTTCTCGGCAATAGTGTTCTTAATCATTGAAACACCGCTAGCATACTCCACTCTTAAACTTCTTCATCCCTCTACGTAGATAATAAATCTCTCACAGAGATGTCGATACTTTTCTCCAAGCAGATCCTCGTCAAACTAACTGCCTCTTACAGCTCTCAGAGTACACCATCGCTGACAAGTATTTCCCAAGACCGTGAAATGGTAGAAACATAATGGCCGTTCGCGAATCCCGAACCGTTTAACCGATCTCCCTTCCAGCCTCCCTCGCGACCAGCGATATTTAACTGCAGCTGCAGCAGAAAGGTTGAAACGTCAAAGTTATAATTCAACGTCAACAGGGGTCGTAGAGGCCGCGAGGTGAACAATTCGCCGTGTAACGAGCACAAGCTAGAAAATATCATTAAGCGCGATGAAAGCGGGGAAGGAAAACGCGCGGTCCGCCCGAGGAGCGGTTGAACGGCGCGACGTCGACGACGGGGTTGACCGTGGACGGGCAGCGCGGCGACAGGGGGCGTAGGTCGTGGGTGGAGGATAGGGTGGCGCAGATAACTGGAAACACAGCAGGTATATCGTCTCCGCTACGGCTGGCCCGTAATTGGGTCAGCGCTGCAATGTTACTTAAGCGAGCATGTACCACCGTTCGGTTACGATTGTCGTTGCTGTATAGTCCGCGCGGATTGAACCGCGATTGCGACACGCGTTAGCATACGAGCCGCCCTCCCTCTGAATGCAAACGGTATTATAAGGTGGACACCCTGTCCCTTGAAAATACATACCGCGTCCAACGCGATTCCGGGGCAATTTGTGAAACTACGGACGCTCATTGGTCGCCTCTTAACGGCTGGTCTTTGCGAGCGTTTGCGTTGACGCTTGGCATTCTGAAACACCCGGATCAGGAAGTATCGACGATACTTATCGATCTGTTGAACGAGCATTGATATGCTACGCGAATGGACGCATCGAGATACCTTATCGAAGTCGTTCGTGATTTAATTTGTCAATTGCTCTTTTGAATAACTACGAAGAATTGTATATTAAAATTCTCGTACACCATAAAAGTACAAGAATTTGTAGAAATGGTAGGTTAAAGGACGTTCATTGGAACGTCTTCGAGTGGTGAATCGAAATCTTGCTAACAATAAGGCTTATCATTGGCGGAGGGTGGAATAACCACGGGGTTGCATTAATTCTCCAGAGAATGTTGAATCGCGACGCGTTCCTTCGGGTCGATGAATTTTCCAGGGTGGATGGCAAACGCATTTCACGCGTCATGGAACACGCGAGACGGTCGAATGAAGAGATCGTCGTTTTACTCCGTCGTTGAGGCATCGATCGAAAAGGTGGCTGCAATCGGCCGCGAGAAGAAGAAGCCCGCTGCTCTAATTGCCAAGTGGCCCGCGAATCATCTTCGACGACACGCGACCCTGCCGGATATCGAAGGCATTTCCTTGTTGCTTTATCGAGCAGAATTAATTGCCGGCGAAATACGATTCTTCTATTCGTCACCGTGTACTATTCCACGGTGTCTGAATACGTTCACCGCCCCATCGAAAAGTAAAGTAGATCCGCTGGTTATTTAAATCTAATCGTAATGTATACTGTTCAAATAACGGAATATTCCGGGTAATCGAACAGCCCTTATCTCAAGGAGAGAGATCGTTTGCTTTGAAACGTTTCACGAATATTAAATGTCGAACGAGAATGGAAATTTTAAAGAAAATTTCATATTTTTTTTTGCGGTTGACGAACGTTTCCATAATCGTGGTTTTGCTGTATTAGGATGTTCGTTATTTTTATTTCACTTTATATTATACTTACTGAAACTATAAATTATTACTTTTAAATAACGTTTATATATGCACGTATGCACTTGCAGAGAAAGCTTCATTAACGAGGCGAAAGAAATCGAGTACAGCGGAATATTTTCACGTCAACAAAACTGATCCATTGTTTTGCGATGTCTGCATGTGAGCGCTTTGTCCACAATAGAATTTTTCGTTGCACGCGCGTGATGTAATAAATATTAGCTCACCTTTTACAGGAACTGCTCTTTACAAAATAACGCGGTATAATGTATTTTGTAAACAATATCATCACGACCTGTAAAAAATAGTTTTTGTAATACGATCGAGCCGACTTAGAGGGAGTTTCTAAATTAATTCAGAGTGTATTTTCACATTAAAAATTTCTAGCAACTAGTTTGAAGGAATTCGAGTGATTTAATAGCAGAAAGCGTTGAATGGAACAACGCATAGATTTCGCGTAGATCACCTCACTTTCACTCCCGCTTTTTTTTCTATTTTTTTTTTTTCCATTTTATTTTACTCCACCAGTGTCGCGTATTTTGGCCCACGAGTCGTTGGTTAAACAACGGCCATAAAATATTGGTAGATCGACGCGTTCGACCTATAATTTCCGTCAGACGGAACGGTCGTCATGCCGCTGATTAATCGAGCGATTTTTCAGCCGGTGATGAATTGTACTCTCGAAGAGTGAGAGAGGTCTGCGATTCGATGAATTAACCGTGGAAGACCTAGTAACCTTGTTCGATGGCCGTGCAAAAAAGTTTGCGGCTACGATACAAAACCCCACCAGCGGCTCGTAATGACCGTGTTCTTCGTTAACGATAAATGATAATGGAGCTTGAATCGTTCTGCTCGTTCCGATGAAAACCTCAACCCTCCTTCGCGTCACGTATTTTACGAGGGTGCTGTTTTTCGCGCGTCTCTGCGTGGACAACTCTATCCATAATAACTTTACAATTTTTACGCTTTAACAAATTTCAAGATGGATGGAATTTTCCTGTAACAAAGCGCTGGGAACCTTGTGTCGCTGCGTATTACTCGAAAGGACGATTCGAGACGTTTGTTGAGCGCCCTCTCACATTCGTAGATCATAGACGCCAATGCGTCCTCGAATCTCACCCTTAAACGTTTGATCAGATCAAACCTCTTCTCTTGATCCGAGTGCTAACCCATCACACAGTAATTATCGATCCTTCCTGTAATTCCGCTATTAAACTTGGTTAATTCTAACATTAATCGCATCCACCGCTGCAATATGAGGCTCGTCCATCCTATGCACAGCTATACAGTTAATTACTACGACGTGATCACGGAATTTGATATATCGCGTGTCTCGCGTATGTAACTACTGCACGTTAAACGCCTGTCATCGTCGATCCGCGAAAGAACTCTTCGTTCTTTCTGATGAACCGAATAGTCGTGCATAAAGGTTTCGATAAAACGCCCGTACGTTTCTTCTCGACTCTTCTCTCGAGAATAATCCTGGTCGCGTTGAATTCGATGGGACGAGCAACGAGTTCGTTGAATTATTCCGGTAATATCATTACAAGCAACTGCGTACGAAATGGAAAACTATAACGTTCCCGCGCGATCGATAAGGGAATAAAGTCAGCGCTGTGCCCGCCATAACGATTCGATTTTCAATAGCGGCATTGCTGTCATCTGTTCCGGGCGAATAACGGAACCCCGGGAGCCGGTTCACTTGATACTCTAACGACTCGAATCTCTTCCACTCCATGATTTTTATTCCGCGAATGTGGCAATAAAATCGTATATGCGCGCCTCGCAGCTATATCGCGAGTCATATGCGCGCGATACATTTCTCTCTACGGAAAATCGTCAAGTTACACGTAACAGAACTTGTGAAATCACTCGCGATAGACAGTCATCGAGATCGATCGATAATTGTACCAAAATTCTCTTGCGATTCCAAGCAACGTTCCTTCTCCACGGATAAACTCGTTCGCGAAGAAATATCCCTCGCGTGGCTCGCAACAAGTGACCATCCTTTAAACCACCCTCGTAGCATCGCTGAAACCACGAGCTCCAGACAGATCCAGCAGGGGTTCGTGCACGCGAGATCTCCGCGTGGTTCACGTACGCCCTCGATTAGACGCGAACGGAGTACATATTCTCGATTAGGTTGTAACCAGCGTGACAGATTCACGGAACGATGGAACGAGGAACACCCTGGGCAGGATCGAGCTGATCCCGCGGTCGGATTAAACGAGTACGACGAGCGCAGAGCCGGCTCGTTTCATTTATCACCGACAATTCACCGCCATATTTAACGTCTCTCCGTTTGCCAGGCGGAAGTTAGAAAAGGAGAGGGGCCAGCAGGTATACCTTGGCCATCGTCTACTGGTTACACGAACGATGAACTCGAACGTGCGCGGGCCTGTTCACCTCCCCCGGGGATAGTCGTCGCGTGATAACCGAATAATTAATTAGACGGCGAGATTAATTCGCGCTGGGTAACGGGTTCGTTTGGATACGACGTATAATACGAATGGAACAGTCGGTTCCGCGACGGCGTCTAACGCTTAACAAGATTTATCGCCAGCTTGATGACTTTATTACGTACGATTTACGAGCGTTAACGACGGCCGATCGTCTTCCAGCAACCGTGTCGAGCTGCAGTTCCTCTTTGTTACCCGTTAACTGATCCCTCCGCGCGAGGATCGCGATTGTTTGCTAACGCTCGAGCTTCCAACAGCCGAAATATCTTCGTTGATAGTAATGGCGTCGAGATAGACGGTGCGTGAAAAAGTGTTGGACGAGAATCTTGCGATCGTTCTCCGTAATCGCGCACGAGAAATCGCAAGTGGGTCACTTTGACCACCAACGTTGGTACCACGTTCTGTGCTATACGATTGGTCATCTTCTCGATTCCATTACGGTATAAGCACACCTGCAATGTTTGAATTTAGGTTTAAACGGGAATTCAAAGCTTGAAGATTGCAAGAGGCAGTGAATACATTGTAATACCCGCGCTTGTAGAGAGTCTATTATTGAACCAAGTTCATCAAACAGAGTTAAGTAGGGCAAATACAGCAAGAAGCGAGTGCTAAATTATTTCGGCTCCGTTCAACATATTTGGAGCTAACGGGCTTGCGTTGGTGCATATAACGTTGGATCCTTGATGATATTCTTGCGAAAGATTGGGAAAGAGTTGCGTTTCCGCGAGAACGCAACGAAGATCTTATATTTTTGAACACCGAAAACTGAAAACGAAGGGTAGGATCGCATCGAAATAGGTTCCATGTCGGAAGTAAGTTTGACGAAAGAATACGCATGAAAAAGTGAGCTTTCGGTGATCAGCTGTCACGAAATTCTCTCGACTTTGAAACTCATCGTCTCGCGAGTGGAAAACTTCTCACGAGTTTGCCCCTTGTATCTCCAAAGATAGAAAACTACTCTTTCGAATATTCTAAATTCCAGCTACCCTTGAAGATCGTAAATTAATTGTAAATGAATCAATGTAATCTTCGACACGAGCACGAGTTACAAATTCTCCGTTGCAGATAATTCACTTCACTCCGTGTCTCGAACATTGAAAAAGTTGTTCGCGAGTAATTCCGTAGAGTGAACCATGAATATGTAGACCATTACCGTGAAACACGCGTAAAGCGTATAGGTAGGACCAAACGTCGAAACAGCCCCGTTCCCCTTGTAACTTGGCGAAGTACTTACATGTATAGGAGGGGGCTACGTATCCACGGGGAACTTCTTGCAACTCTCGAAGTGCGGAGGGACTAACTAAGTAATAGACTAGTTATTCGAGGGAAAAGGAATTACGTAGCTAGGTAGTGGTAGACGGTTCTTCCAGCATTTCCAAATCGAGGCGAGGATCTTCGAACTCCTCCCCCGGTAGTTGCGCAACTCTAAGCGCTCTGAGATGGATTTCAATAAAATCAATCGTAACCTTCTGCTTGGGGATGCAAATCACAGTGGCGCGGCGCGCTCATCCCCCCTGTTCGAAGTCTGGCTTGCGTGATGTAATAATTCGGAAGTTTCGAGCCCTCTTAGCGGTGTTCAACCGAGGTGACAGAAATGTCGAGGGGTTAGCCTTTCCGTTGCCGCGTAACCCTCGGTTGCCCTCAGCGCCACCCTCCTTCACGCCACTCGGCAGCCGTTTGTTCGCCTTTCTAAAGTTCTTCCGTTCCTGCTAATTTAATGGCTTATTTCACCCCGAACCGGTGCAATTAGTGGCAGCCTAGTGGCAATTACGAGTCTAAGAAACCGCTGCCCAGCTTAACGACCGATAACTCGGCCCCCAGTAACGCTCTGCAACCCTTCCACGCCACGGGGTTATACAGAGAATCCTCGCGAGTATTCTCTTTCTCCCAGGATGGTTTATCAGCCGGAAAATCCTGTTGCCAGTAAGCAAAGGGAAAACGGCGATCAATCTGTCGTATCGGACGTCGATCTGGCCGAAGAACACGGGACAGATTGTTATCGCAACGTTCCTCCTCGTCGCGGAGGAACTCACGGACGCGCCACCCTTCTCCCGCGATTCAAGCCACGAGGCAGAGGCACGTACACAGTCGTTGGGAAGAGGCAGCGTACGCAGCCAGATAGAAGGTACATTTCCATTTTATCTCGAGCACGAAGCTGCTGTAGGGCTTTTGTTTCTTGTCACTGACACTGGCTAAAACAGAACCGTGTCACTTGGCCGGAGTACTCTCTGCTCGTCCTCTCCCTCTCTCTCTCTCTTTCTATCGCGAGTGTACCTACGTACAACCCTCTTCGACTCTACTACCTTACGCTTGTTTCGCCGACTAACGACGGCCATGGCATCGCGATTACTTTCGACCAACATTCAAGTCGCAAGAAAGCCACCCGTACACGGGAACGTCTGGCCGGGTTTTTCCCGCTTTATCTCACCGTCCCAGGGCAAAATGGGATCCACGTTTTGGCAGTTACGCCGGTTAAGGTCGCCACGGTCCCGTCGGGATATTGCTTCGAACTTTTTCCCGCTTGTTCTTGCGGTGCCAGCCCCGCGATCGAGGCCGCACGAGCAAAGTCGAGGAGGACGGGGCGAACGAGGACACGATATCTGCCGGTTCGTAATTTTGATATGCCCTAGGTTCTCCTTTGGGCTTTTTTCGACCGTAATAAGGACTCAGTCGCGGGGACGAAGACTGTCGGGTAAAATGAGGACATTTCTGGGATCTTTTCATTTCTTTGTACCGGTGAGTGGAAAGTTTCTCTCTTTTTTTTGCTCTCCGCCTCCCGAAAGTGGAGATACTCTGATTCGTGTACTTTCGACGTTCCCATTGTCACGTAATTCCTTTTTCTTACTTATTACGAAACGTTGAACGATTCTTGGTGAAACGTTGGACGTAATTTAATTAGCCACGTTTCGCTCGGAACTCACGGCACCCTCGAAACTACAGGCGAAGAGTAACCAGCACGGAAAATCGAAGCTACTCTATATTTTTATCCACGCGACCTGACGAGCCGAGGGCTCTCTCCAATATCTGTCGCGCGAAATCGCTTCCGTTGGATCGTTTTGCGAGGTCTGTATCGGGTCCTCGAATCGCGGGACGGCGAACGGACGTTTTTCCCCGCAGGAAGTCGGCTGCGCGAACGTAATCCGCAGTTTATGGGGGCGCGTATTAATTTCACGGCCTTAATTTCACGCGATCGATTCTGCGCAAGGCAGGGCCTGGTAGTTAGATTTCACGCCGGCATTTCCGTGGTTCGCCGCAGCCTCTGTTTTCCCGGCCATTTCACTCCTAACCGAGCGGAATCCGCGTTTTGGCAGGTGCACCGACTGAAACTGTTACGCTGTTCCCCGTTGCCTTTATCGCCACCCTTCTCTTGTCCCTCTCTCTCCCCCTCTCTCTTTCCATTCTGAAAGTAAATGGAAATCCTTGCAGCGTATCGCGAGTGAACATGCTTTCTGGCGGCATTGTCGTGAGATTTGAGACATTTTTTGTTCTTGTGCTGCTCGAACAGTTTCTAACAGGGTGCCTGCGTCTTGAGCGCAAGAAGATTATGAGACATTCAATGGATTTTCTCAGACATTTTTAGTATCCTCAATAAAGAATCGAACGAATAACCAAAGAAAGAAGATACTCAATTCTGCATCGCAATGGCAAAACAATCGATTCTTCGTGTTCCATAATGCAGTACCGAAAATCGTCCAATTTGTGACTCGAGTCGAGTGTCCGTCTCTTCCGTTGGCTCTCGTGAGCGCGAAAGTTGAATAATTATCCTGGTCACCGAAAAGTTCGGATCCTGTCCCACCCTCTTCAGCCGCCCTTAAACCACAGAAATGAGAGATCCGTCGCAGTGTTATCCACTTATCCGTCGTTTGCAGTCCGAATTCCTCGTAGATCCGGCTGGTGGATTTCACGGCGGCCATCAATCTCGTTATCTCGTCGCCGATTGTGTACCAGGACAAAAGTCCTTTCATAAATGTTTCATTATCCGCCACTCGAGCGAAGAGAAAGAGTGCCAGACCCCGATAATCTCGACGCGATCCATCATCTCGCCCCCCCTCCCTACCCTCCACCTTTCCCCATCTGCACTAGCCCACAATGCCTCGGTTCTCCGTCTCTCTCTCTCATTAATTATTTTTCCCCCCTGTCAGCTTCTCCGTTTCCCGAAACTACGATGCATTCCACCATCCTGCTTGCCATTCGACGTTTTAATTGGTTTACCCGATACGAATGTTAATTGCGAACGAAGTGCCAGTGATTCATCGCGCGAAAGTTCGACGTTCTTACCCTGGGATACTAATTAAGTATCTCGTTGCATTAGGATCCGATTGATCCACTTGTACGACTGTCGAGCGACAACGTGAAGAATCTTCAACTTCGTGGCGAGCATTCACGTTCAGCTGTCCAATTTTGAGAATAATAAATTTAAAAAAAGAGAGCAGCCGCGATGATTAGGAATTATGAGGAAACGCGCGTTGGCTCTCGCGGGAGCGTGCATTTTCTGACACTAAAATCTGCATGCCACGAGAACGAGCCAGCCCAATTTCCCTGACCACGTTTAAAGAACAGCATTAGCCGAAATAACTTTGGCTTCCTCGGCGTACAGTAATAATAATTAACCCACCGTCCGCTGATTTCATCAGCGTTCGTGCAATGCCACTTAATTTCGACGCGGGTACGATTATCGTCCTCGAATTTCCGCTACGCTATATTCGTTCACCCGCTTTGGTATTCACGATCGCGCAACCCGCGTGCCACGTATCCGTAAAATTCTATTATTCTTCGGCAAGTTCCGTTTTATCTTCCGGTTGCGAGCGAGAAATTCCGTTTCACGGTGAATTTCCCCTACGAACGAAGACACTCGATCGATCTGCGAAACAGATAAACGTTCCCTTATATTCGATGGCTCGACACCGGAAGCTTTACGCGGTTCTGTTCCCCGTTTCGGTATCGAAAGGGTATTTTTAAGTTCCGACAACGTCGACGCAGGAATGCGCGGGGCTGACAATAAACGTCGGCTCGCTGATCGAGGGAGGAAAAGCACGTCGACGCGGAGAGGCGTCCGTCGTACCGCGACATCGACACGGATCAATTTCGAACTTCTGTCTCTCGTTTGGAAACGCGTCGTGGCAACGAGCGCGCGTCTCTTCCTCCCCGTACGAGGCACGCGGTTTAACCCCGTGGCACCGCGCGGGAATAATTCACGCGGCGCGTAACGTTAACGATGATCAATAATGACGGTAATTTCCGTTAATACCTAGGCATCGACAAGTGGCCTCGGCTCCAGCCATGGAAAGTATTAATTACAAACTATTACCAACATGAACTGCCCTCCCACCCGATAGATCGATTAATTAATTTGTCTTCTTGTTACACGCGCAATAAAACCGCGCGATATCAAAGCGGGCTAAATTCGCGCGCGTAAAAGGTGTACACCAATTTATCGAGCCGTGGCAAATATTCGGCTACATTAATTCGCATATTCGGCTCGTAAACAACAAATCCGATTAGATTATCAATCACACCGCTCGGGTAGAGTTGCGCCGTTCTATTCACGCTGTACGTGTTGCGCTCGCATTGGACTCGGATCGGTAGTTTCAACGGAAAGTTGAATCGGTGGTACAAATGTAATGCGTGTAACTCGATACTTTTGCAGAGGCTGCTGCTACCTCGCTATAATTTTTATAGGTTACGAAGGAATTTTTATAGGCTGAGAAGAAATTGCAACGCGGTTATACGATCGAATTAAAAGATCGTTACAAGAATAATTAAAAAAGTTTCCAAATTATTTTCCGCACCCGCGAGCGGAACGCGATTAAAGTCGAAACTGCCTCGCGATAGTCGAGCCGTCTCTGTCGTCTGTCTCTCGGTTACAATACAAAGCAATTTCAGAACCGAGCAGCTGAAATTCGAGGCAGCGAACACGTAGCGGGATCTGCTCGCGTTCCGTTTGCATTTACTGGGAGAAGAAGCGTCGCCTGTCGGTTCTGGACAGACTCAATGGTTAAAGCAAGTCGGCAAACGAAAGATCCGCGGTTCGAAGCCGGGTCTAGGCAATTCGATTCATTTTCATCTGTTCAAACAAACACAAGCCTCGAGTCGAAGACGCGATCGTAACCAGATTGATTACCGCGCACAAATAACGGGCGAGGGTCTCGAGATCAAGAAGCTGGTGGAAGTCCGAGTTCACGATCTATTTACCATAGGCGAGGAAGATTCCTTTGACACCGCTCAACCGAGGGAAGATCGTAAGATGTGACGCGATCGTGAATCCTGGTACGATGAGACGCGGGTCAAATATTTGCCCGCGGCGCGACACAGGCTATGCAACACGACGAGTCTGTTCCGTGCTCTAACTCGATTAATTGGCACGTGTGCGCTCGCGCTACTTATTAATTTGTTTCACCGTTATTTCATTGTTAAACGTCGTTCTCACTTGACACAGTTCAGCTGGTTTTCGATGAAATTTCGCAGACCCCTCGTACGAACGCACAATAGAAAAGAATAGAGAAGTATTTCCAGTTTCCATTTATCCGTGTGGCTTCCAATTTAAAACGTTACGTCACGTAACGATCCGTGTTGAGAGTTTTTTCATGCAGTCCATTAGAAGGCAGGTGTCCGTGTTAACACTCTTCTTCTTAGAAATTGGCCCTTAGTGGATCACAAAAGTGGGTGGCTCGATCGGTTGGGCGGCCATATTGGCAAGATTACGCGTCATTTCCGTAACAAGCGTGGAGACACGAGTGCATTGACATCGCGTCGTGTTCAACAGTCACGTGAACGTTGAATAACTTAATAGGAGTGATTCCAAGTAGATGTTCCTCGTGACCCATCGATGATACGGTTTATCATCGATACTATCAGAGCGTGTGATCAATGCAATAGTCGACAAAAGGGGGTTCGTCGAGTCGATTCACTGAATACAAGCAAGAAGAAACGACTGACTAGGATTGAGAAGGTAAAAAGCAAGGAACTGTAGTTTGAAACGAAGACAACTCGATATACAAATTAACTTCCGTCGCAGGAACTTCTATCTCGTTAAAGAATGGAAAATATTGACTTGCTGCAGGAGACTTCGAACTTACATATTATTATTGTAACCCAGTTTCATCGTGGAAATCGACCTGGTGGATCGACGATTCTTTAACGGAAAAAAAGAGAAACGGAAAGAAGAAAGAGCGGGAACAGGGAAGAAATAAACGCGGGGTCGCTTATGACCTAACGTGTGTGGGCCATCAGCCAGGATGAAAGCTCGAGAAGGTTCAAAGGAAAGGAGAATCAATAGGACGGAAGGAATAAAAGGAAATGGAAGGTTATAAAATCAGAACGGCGAAAGGGAACGGAGGCGAGCTAGGCGGGCCGATCCAGCGTGGTTCAGGCCCGATAGAGAGGGTGCACTTAACCCCCGTTATCTGTAAACCATAAACTTCACACTTGGTGGACCGGGACTGTTCCACCGTTCCACCGTGTGTACATGTTTCTCTTCCGGCTGGTGCACACGCGGGGACTAGGAGCTCGATTTGTCGATTGCGAGGACCAGAAATCCTGTTCGTTGTCGAGGACCAAAACGGGGGAAGAACGTTTTCGCCAGCGAGAAATCTTCGAGCTTCGAGTTTCCTCAGCGCGTTGAAAAGTGTCTCTGGCTTAGACGCTCGCCAGAATATTATTAAACTCGGCGTGCGTAATACGTAAAACGTTGAAACACGTAACTACCGCGTTATTATGCTCGAGAGATGACGATTTTGCCTGCAGGATTGAATTGAAAGCGATCTTTTCTCGGCGACATTGCTGCTACCCTTTCGCTTGGACGATTTATTCCGCGTTATTACGTCCCTGGTAAAAGTTGCTCGACTCCTTACTCGACTCGCCTTACAAGCGATACGTGCGATTCAACAGCCTTTCACGGAAAAAATTCCACGCTTGACAAACGATTCAAAGTTTCGTTCGAGCCCTCGACCGGCGGGCAAAGAGCACGCGATCACGGCCAACCCTTTGCGCGGCCGTGGATATAATAAAAACGTCAAAACGCGCCCCCCGTTCCCGCTCGCCAGGCAACGTCGGGTAGAAAAAAGGAGGAAAAGAGTAAGTAAAGATCTCGGAGAGACTCTTCGGCTTAGCTAGCCGGTTGAACAACACGCGGATCGACCACTCGAAATACAAAACACGCTTCTCGGCTGGCTTCTCGACCGCCTCAAAGCAAATGGAAACCAAAGGAAACCAATAAATCGGCCGAACCGAGAACGCGCCAAATTAAATAACCCACTCTCGCTTCGTTTCCCTCTGTTGACTAACTTCTTAACGTCCCACCCTTTCGCGAGGTTCCTTACCAAGCGACTCTGGTCCATTCAACGCCGAATTGCGGCTCTCTGAATAGGGGTGCGAGATCTTAGCTGACTGCGATGCTTGCACTTCCACTCGCGGTAACAATCAACCCTTCTCGTCGTGATTCGTTCGAGGGAGTTCGTTAAAATTTTTAGAGATTTTTGAGCGATCGAAAAAAGCGAGATTCGCGTGGTCGCAGGGAAATCTTCGTTCCCTCGTCAGTTGACCCGACGCAGGAAGAAAACTACCCTGCGATAAAGCGAAATATAACTGGTCAATATGAACGCGATATATGGTCGTCCTGTAATCCTGCAATCTCTTTCGAGCCGAATAGCCGCCCCCCATTGTCCCGTTTCATCGCGTCGCTTCCATCCCCTCGATCTGACGATAAGTCGACCAAACAGCAGAATAAACAGCTCCTCTTTGCCCCGTGAAGAATTATCTTCGTCTTCGTCGCTGAGGGGATACCCCCTATCATCTTGCTATTTACCATTTTTTTTTTTTTTTTCTTTCATTCATCGAACCGATCGCTTAGGGGGTGGGTCGCAGTGAGGTACGAGACAAGACAGACAGTTGCATTGTTAAATCGAATAAAGCTTTGTTAAGGGAGAAGAAGAGAAACGGGGATTTTATGGCCGTCTTGCTGACTTAGTTAGCTGAACATCTCGGACAGTACTACTTAAAGGAAGTGGTACCACGGAAGTATCCTCGTTGCGCTAAAAACAGCCAAGGTGGAATAAATTTCGAGGAGTCACGAACAAGGGCAGTTTATCCGTGACAGACGGCGAGTAGCGGCCTAAAAAGAATGTTGTTTTCCATAAAATGCGCCAGGGAGTTATCGCCCCTTAATCATTCTTAAATAAAGGACATACTTACCACGGGGTACAGTTCAATTTCAGCCCGTTTCATGGCCGAGTTTAACGAAAGTCTAGTGCCACGTTTACGAGCAGCTGCGCGTCTTCGTCGTAAGGAGAGAGAGAGAGAGAGAGGGGAAAAAAAAATACTCGTGCGTTGGATATTTAAAATTTATTAAAACACGTAATAGAATTTCGCCCCGGGTAACGCGTCGAGTAAATGAAATTGGCAATTATGATAAGCTTTAGGTATCAATTTCCACGGCAATTTCAACGTAGCTCCCTGGCAATGTACTCTCTTTCCTTATTGAAAGAACTTTTATTGCCTCGTTTTACTGTCCGTTTGCTTTACGCGCACAACCGAATCAGTAGACGTACAATTTTTAATAACGAGGCGAAATGAATGTTCGATCGATAGATCGATCAAACATCTGCCGAGTTCAACAATATTTATCATCGCAGAATCTACAAGAAAAGTGACCAAAGATCAAAGAAATCAGAGGTATCAAAAATTGTACCAACAAACTACTTCAATTCTCGACTAATTTAGGAGAAAGCTTTGAATCGTTTCAGTGAGATGTTAAAAAATTCCTGACTTTCCCCAACAACTTGTTTAATTAATCATGCTCCCCACTGATACATTTCGCAACACACCCACCCTCTGATAAATTACTCAACCACCTCGCATTCTCCACTAGCACTCCTACCCTCGATCTAAAGAAACCTAACCAAAGAGATCGTTAAAAATGTATCGACACGCGCTTTCGATCTCTCAGTAAACCAAGTCAGCAACCAAGTCAGGAAGAATTGACAAATTTTCGGTTCTCGCGACTTGTTTAATTAATTGTTTCCTCGATCGAACGTCACTGCACCCCCTGCGAACCCCCTCGGCTATTTTAACTCCCGCGCAACCCTTCACGCGCTTGTAAACGCCAGTGCTCGGTTGAATCTGAACGAAGCCGCGGGTGTCGGTCGATAAATCAAGGGCCCGGATAAATCAAATCGCGGGGAAGGGTGGAGAAAACGGCGCGGGGCTCGTTGGCGCGCTCACAGCCGCATTTTTATACGTCGTCGGCCAGCCGAATAAAATTCAATCAGGCCTGGTTTCCAGCGGGGCGGCGCAGATTTTATAATGCCCCGCCGCGGATCCCGGTTCCACGGTTCGCGCGTCCCGTCCCGATATCCGCTCCGTTTCGACCGATTCAATCCGGCCGGATGCGAGCCTCGAAAACGATTTATCCACGGCGGGCTACTTTCTGGGCCGGATACGCAGCTTTCGCTGTTAACTGGGACAAAGTATTTCATCCAATAGCGGCCTCTTTCGAAACGGTTTCTAATTAAGAAAGCTGTCGATACCAACGATGACGCGAAGGTTATAGCACGCGCTGATTGGTGTTTCCTAGGAGCGTAGAGAATTTCGCGTGCCATTATACTGTGGAAGTATGGAGGGGTGTTTAAGTGCCACCCTCGAATATCACTGTTTCGTCGAACTGTGTATACGTATCCTGAATACGGCTACTTTGATCTGTGTCGATCGAGCGACTCGAGTCGCGTGCAAGAAACGTTGCACGATAGAGTTGCCTCTGTAATTGCGTGCAGTCGCGTCCATTTTACGAGCCCGCTGTAGAAGCATTGCGAAAGAAGGTGAATGTAAAAACACGTTGGTAGAATAGTTGTTTGTAAAGATACCATTACCCAGGGAATCCTCAGCCGCGAGAGAGGCCATTAACAAGGCGCTTAATTAAATTTCAACCGGCCCGGGTAATTTTACAAAAGATCGCCGGTAAACCGAGCGAGTAACGTAGATCGTTCGCGGCGTTCCATCGTGGGGGCCGTTTTGTATCGATCGAGTCGCCACGATACTCTTGCGCAGCCCATGAAAAGTCGATCGACTGTGAATCAGAGCAACGCTCGGTCACGTCAAAAGGTCGAATCGAATTTCCCGTTAATTGCCAGAAGCATCGCGCAAACTTCTATCCCCAGCCTCCCCCGCTGTTCGATCGAGGAAAATTTGCAAAAGATTAGCGTCCGCGCACACAGAGAGTCGAATCGACGAACGCTCGCAAATGGACAGCGATAGAGGAAGCGAAGCTAGAAGCAATCCAGCTGGTATTTGCTATGATAAGCGTTCTCGAGCTCGCGTATTTTCTACTTGCTTATTTCGAAATCTGTTATCAGCCACTTAATGACGAACGCGATTTAATGACGAACAGCGAAGACATTTTCGCCTCGTATCGAGGACCCCCATGGAGAACGCTGTATATTTCATACCGTGCCCCACGCTTTGGCGATCGTCTGCGCGATGGCTCTACCGCCATGGTGGCCATAAATGATTGACTACGTAGAAACGATAATGCTTGGTTGCTGGCCACGAAAATGCCTTCATCGTATCGTAAACCATCATACCCAGCGGAGTCTTCGACCCGTTCCTTAACGTTCCTCCACGTTAGCACATAGTTCGCAGTGTTACCTTCGATACGAAACCACGTTCCATCACATCAGTTAATTTTAAGGAAATTGAAGTATTCGAATTTAGCTTAAATTACACTTCGATGTATCCGATGTTTATTGCATCGCAAATTCCAACAACCATTACAGGAAAATTCAAACAGATACACATGGCTGCAGTCACCGGTTAATGTTGCAACGTTAATTGTACCCTGATAATAGAGGCGATTTTCATCAGGATTTTCCGTTGCATCTTTCGAACGATAACACGCCGGCTGGCTCGCCCCGGATACAATGGAATTCCATTATTCGTCTCCTGGGGGTAAATTGTAAAATATAATTATCCGGGTTCGTAATCGCTCGGTCGGACAAGCGACGTTTTAACGAAGCAGCCGGTTAATTACGAACGATTCCCGTCTGTTATTGGCTCGAGTCGTAGGCGAGTCGCTCGAAATTGTTGCTTGCTTTTCAATCAGAAACACCCGCGACCCGTTCGCGTTTTATTTCGACAGCGATACCGCGTGGTACGTGCAACGATTATTATCGCGTATCCCGTCGCGCTGAAACCAGACGCGGGGGTCGCGTCGCGTTGATTCCCTACGCCGATACAAAGCTCGAGGTTCCGTGCGCGCGGACCGATCGCGGCTTCACGCAAATCAATCGCCCGTTTCAGCGTACCTGCACGATGACATTCGCGTTTCGAAACATTTTTTCAGCTTTTCCAAGGGGCTCCCAATGAACACAATGACCGAGCAAACACTGTACTTTTTGATGTCAATCGGCACGGCCGTGTTCAAATTTTCACTCACCTTTCATCGCTTTCATACGCGTTTTCCCACGAGCAAGTTTATACTCTATTCATTGTTATAGTGTAACCAGGAACATCGAGTTGCATTCGCGGCGTTAGAGATCTGACAATATCCAATTTTGTACAATATATTCTCTAAACTGTGCGTCAATGATCATTGTTGCCTTCAAAGTAACCCTTTTAAACGTATTTTTATTTTTATTGTCAATTCAATACGTACACCCTCTAAGTGAGATTAATTTTTATCCAGAATTATCTCGTACCAATTACTATTCACCTAGTTTCGACCCATAACTTCTTTTGCCACAACTTTCACTCTTTCTCTCTCTCTCTCTCTCTCTCTCTCTCTCTCTCTCTATCTCTCTATCTCTTTCTCTGTGCTCACAAAAATAGTATCAATTAGTTCTAATGAAAACCAGCCTCTGATCCGCGAACAAATGATCGTCCAGCCCTTGAGGGCCGGTGAGACGAACCGGGAATTTCGTGCGGGACGAAAAATCGGCGTCGATTACCCCGGTCGGATCGATTAATTAACCACCCGGGGGTAGCCACAGCCGGAATCAATTAATATGGCCGCGGCTAGTAAATGACTATTTTCTCCAGCACGGGCCACGACTGTCCGCCTTCCTCGTATGTAAACCGGAAGCCTGGATCGGCCCCCGCTAATGGCGGCCGGTGAAATACGGTCGACCGTAATCGTTACGTAATTGAAGACGCTAAGGGGGTGGCTCGTTCGCGGGGAGAAAAGCCGATTTAATCGAGCGCGGATTAATTAACCCCAGGCGATCGCGTGATTACGAATTCCTGGACAAATGCGTCGCTACCGTGGCCAGCACTGCCTACCAGTAGTTTGCGGTGCAACTGTTATTAGGTTGGGTCGTTGCAATTTTGGTAACGTTGCCTCGAGAGAGGGTAGACTTCCAAGGCGAGCAAGCCATCGAGAAGACGGGTAGATTGTTATCGAAACCGGGCAATGAAGCTTCAGAAAATTACGCTTTGAATCTACGAACTTGGGGACGCGGATACATCGTTGAATCGTGTCGCAGTGTCGTCTTGTTAGGAGGAGAAGCAGCTAAGAGGATTTCTTATGTATTCGCAACGTGAACTTTTAGTAGCGAAAGGAAGGAAGCGAAATTCTTTTTGTAGACATTTTATCGATAGATTGGAAGAGTAATAATTCTATCTATTAGCATGCAGTAATGAAATGAGGTCCTTCTGTTATACTTATGGTGATCCTTCGACACTCGCCATTAGAGGGACATCGATACCTACAGTTTCCCAAAAACATACAATTTCCTATCCGTTTCGATATATACCACTTCTTAACCTAACATCTCCACGTCTAAGACAGAGCCTGCTAAGAAACCTTATTGATAAATCCACTACAGGCCCAGAACGAAACATTCTTCCCCCTCTTTTCCTTCAATCTCTCCTCTTTCACTCGCAACACGCTTCATCCTCGTCGATACGTCAAATCAATCAATATAATTTGATCCCTAGAATTCTTCGATCAAATCTATCAATCCGGTGCACGAAATGGAAGCCGATTAAGTTCACGTACCTTAATGAACAGTCGAGCGAGTCGAGCAGCAGTTTCAACGCAGCGTGACCGAATTGTGCTCGAAAATACGGGGCTTCGGTGGTTGCTCTCAGATTTGGAACAATTAAAGAGACGATGCGCGGCCAGAGGAGAGAATTACGATCCTGGTGACCCGCTCGAACGACTCATCTATTGATTCGAAGAAGTTTATGTAATAATTCCCAAGGAGGGGTTTGCGCGGGAGTCTAAATTGGAGTTCAGGCAGGGGATCAGGAACCCTCTGCGGAACTCGAAGTAGGTAAGTTGTATGCGACACGGGGAAAAGTTCGTGTCTGCGACGTCGAAGCGTTCAGAATCTAAGCTCGAGGCAACTCAGACCCCGCCTAAGTCCCGGAACTAAAAGCTAAACGATCGTCCCGAAGATTTTACTCGACCAACGTTGTCGCGCAGTTTGCGAGAGTTGCGGGGTATCTGGTGGCCGGTAGCGACACCGGAAGTGCCTTTCAGCGACCGATCTGCGGTACGCGGAAGCATAAGGGACAGGTTCGTAACTGCACAGACTCGATTAGCTAAGTCTACGGGTCGACTCCATCGACGGTGGCTCTAATCCAGACACGCGCGGGGAAAGATGACTAAGGTTAGAAGAGGGGGGGGAGGATTTTCGGTACGTCCGACGAGCGTAAAATTGGGCTAATGGAATGAGCTCGAAGTGTCTCTCGTTTAAGTATCAGGCGAGGCTCGAGGACGATCGCTGGCAGCGATAAAAGGCGGCGAAGACGAAAACGAGGCGCAACGAGTCGCGCCCTTGACTCTGACGCCATTAGCCCGGGATCCGACCCAGATTCACGAGTGTCCTCCTTTTTCTTTTTTCGTCGTCTCTATCCAGCCCAACCCTCCGTCCGAATATCATATCAGAACGTTTACAGCGCGACCCCTGATCCTCGACGTTGCGCGGTCGTTCCTTCGAGATTTAACGGCCTTAGGCTGCGAATACGATAAAACCGTGGAGGAGAAATCGAAATACCGCGGGGCTGGTTGGAAACAGACATCCGTTTTATATCCGTGGGACAACTATAAACCACTCGAAACGGTCGGGAACCTGCTGGCATCCAGCGAGCCCGCCGATCGAACCCCTTTAAAATCGCTCGAAGTGGCCTCATTAAGGGGAGAACAGCCGAAGATGCATTAAGCGGGGCGGGCTGGCTGGCTGGCTGGCTGGCTGGCGTTGGCACTGCGGCAAGAGGAGATGAGGGAAAAAAAAGGAGAAGGAACCGGGAAGGATCTCCTTGGAACAGTGCTCGCTTAGAACGAGCGAGCGGATAACCTCGAACCTCCGTCGACCCAATTTCCGTCCGAGATACAGAAGATCCGCCTGCGCGGCGGTGGGTGAGCTCCGCAGGGAGGAGTGCCAGGTCGACGCGTTAACTTGACGAATAAATTATCCAAAGAGGTCGTGCTGGTATTTATCCGTGCCGCGTGTCGCGAAATCACGGCCAGTCCGCGCACGCAGCGACCTCGAAATCGTTTCGTACGAGGGGATGACGACCGTCGAACGTCTGTTGGTCCTCGAGCTCCTAGGGATCGTCTGACTGCGAGATCGAGACGAGGGATATCGTAGTTGGGACGGTATCGAAAATCTCCGCGATCAAATCGTCACTCTGGATACTCTGGACGACGATTGGATACCTCGTGGGAGAAACGCGTTTGGAAGTCCGTTGAAAGTTCTTCGATCAGATATCCATCTTCAGACTGGCGTCTAATTATCTGGTTGTAGCATCGTGGGGATGAAATGGTATTATGTTGGAGTCTGGTTCCTTTGAGGTTTAAACCAAGCCTCGTCCCTTCTTGGGGTGGGGTTCATTGGGGATGCCGAGTCGAACGGCCCGCGAGAATGCCGATTGTATAAATGGATATCTCATTGGGAAATTACGGGTGGGTTGGAGCAACATTTCAGCCCCCGAATATCAAGCAAATGGTCTCGCGCGTTATCGATCCCCACCGTAATTGTGATAGTTGATCGTAACGTCTTGCCCATCGGCCGCTCTCTGATGTTAGATAATTCTCTCGTCTTTAATTAGTCCATTGTGTACCTCCGAGTCCAGGAGGATACCTCTGGAAATTCAAATAGTTCCCTTTGTCGGCGGCGTTGCGAGGTACGGATTCCCTGATCGCAACAAAGCTGGAATCTGGCTAGCCAGGATCAATGGCGATCGACAATCGTAACCAAGACTTCTGAGCTAAGGACGCACCTGACGAGAACCTAGTCTGAAACCAAACATATCCAAGTATCTGCTTAACTCGATAGAAGATAGATCTATCGTCTAGTGGACGACGAAGTACTTCATGGAGAATTTAATTAAACAAAAAGTTGAACATGGCACGAGACCTTTTTCACTAAAGAAGAAAGCTTATATCGTAATCGATAGCCTACCAATATCCGCACGATTGTAAAAACGATCTAGACGCATCGAGACAGCGCAACATTTAACTCTCTACCGGATGTACATCGATCGCCATCGGTTTTCCGTTCGCGAACTTATGCAGTCCACGTAGGGGGCATCCAGCTACATGGGCCGCGCACTCGAAAAAACTTGAGTTTATGTGTTCCTTTAACAGCATTCAATAAGGTAAACATCTATTGATTCGACGAACTGGGGACGTGACAGTGCCATCCGAATTAATCAGAGCGAATAAGGCCGGCTAAATACGGGATCGCGCCTCAGCTTTCTAATCCCATCCGAACCGGTCGTTTATCTATTCAGCTACGACTGGAGATCCCAGATACTCTTAGAGAATGCTAGGGTATCCGTCAATTTATGCCAATCCGATTCGAAACTTTATTTGGATCGCGAGAATCGATAAAGTATTTCCATCCTTTCCAGACTTATCTGGAATTTTATCGGGAGCGATTACAGTCCCCCAGTTTCTTGTTCTTGATACTGCTCCATTTAAATCTCCAGTGCTAAGGTTCCAATGGGTCGAGGTGCAAATGTTACTCAAATATTTACGATTAGATATTTTCGACGTACGAAACGTTAATGTAAAAATGTTTCAGAACTTTCCTGCAATCGTATACTTATTATTTAAATTGTTGATTTAATCAGGATTGATAGTAGAGTCGATGTTCAGGGGACGTTAATATTTTTCGCGATTTTCATTCGTTCTTCGATCAGGGCATTACTCCTTTACGAGTCGCGTTTCCGATAGTATCAGGATCGCGAATCGTGGCAGCCATTTACACGGAGATAAGCCAGCGTAAAAGCGGCCTATCGTGGTCAATCATCGACGGATTACCGTTTAATTAATCCGTCGAATTCGTTTTTGGCATCCGCCGACCCGTTTATCCGCGGGGAATTAGCGGCCTCGAAACGAAACCGCGCGTGCGCTTGTAATTGCACCGCGCGGATCCATCGATGACACAGTTTTATGGGTTATTATGGGCCCGGACGCGCTTGATTCCCTCGTAAACGATCCATTGTCCCGCTTTATTCACGTGGAAAACGTTCCCACTCTAAATTCTGTAACACGCTGCTCCCATACATTAAACTCTCCAATTTATTTCTTTCTCCTCCCAGTTGTTTCCCATGACACCGTGCAATAATTAACGGATATTCATTTAGATCGATCGATACCTCTCGTTCCAGTGTCTTCGATTTGGCTCTCGAGCAGACGAGCTGGATGAACGAAATTCATCGCTAAGAATGAGAGCATCTATTAAAATTAGAAATAGACTCCTAACGAAGTTGATTATACAATTTTTTTCTGTTCATCTATGCGAAAGAGGAGAATGTTTTTGTCGTGAAAGGTCTGACAATTGAATGGCCGCTGCGTGGTAATTGCCATAAGTATTTCATATTGCTTGTCAATCTCTATGACTCTCACCTTTTCACGTATAGCCTATACCATTAACATTATCGAACATTAGAGTTAGAAAGACATCATTTTTGTTAATTATATAGTTTAATAATAAAGAGAGGAAATTGGAAAATGTTTTTGACAATATTAGAAAAATGTTCGCTCCTTAGTAAATTCACGTCAATAAACTAGAAAGTGTAAAGAAACAAGTATGAATATAATAATCAACGTCCGTCTCTGTTTCATTCTAATAAAATTCACATAAAACGGCGAGAGTAAAAAGTGGGAACCGAGGGGTGAATTTAGTTCACCGCGAGCCCGTCCAAGGGTTAATACGTAGCGAAATTATTATTTAGATGATAAGTGTACGCGGAGATAGGAGAGTCGCGCGCGCACTTCATATCTTAATAAAAAGTCTGAAAAAATAATTAAATGGGGGAACCATAAAAAGATTCGCCGGTTTACGAGGCAATCGGGGCTGGGAACAGCGACTGCGCCAACCCTTACCCTCTTCCGTTCGCGTAAATTCAACGTCGCGTCGACGCTTTTATTCTCCCGTCTGCTACACACCCTCTCGCGGAAACACGTACACAAGCACAACGCGAAATCCCTTGTGCCTTCGACGCTGTCTGGGCGCGTGCTGACATCGTCTTCTCGCTATTTGTGGCACGGGGTTCGATACAAACCCTACGGTGGCGCCCTTCTCGAAACTTTTCACCTCTGAACGTGTCACGTCGACTTCCCCTTCGAGACACTGGTTATTTTGATCTCCAACCTCCTGCGAGGAGGATTCCCTCCAGTCTGTGTCGTTACGATTGTTGTTCTGCTGTTCGCATACTTATTCGATGTATACACATTCTCATAAACGTAAAATCTATTCGTTTGAATTTCTGGATTAATTCTATTACTGATAGCTTCTTTTTCTACCCCCACGTTCACGTTACAAGGATCAAACTACGTTCTATAATTAAGTGGAACTCTGAAGTACTAACGCGTGACAAATATTTATCTCAAGCTTTATTTGATCCCACTTTATTTATATTAAATCCGTAAATCTCTATAATTCATCGACTAGCACATTAGTAGAGGGATGATATCCTGTCTGCCCCCTGTCTACGTTGTTTCGTATACTCTCGTGTCTATATTCGTAGAAACAATATTTGTCCGACAGGGTGACATCGATCGAAGCTACCCGTTTTAGGATCGTCTCCTCTGAATCGCAACACTTATCAAGCCCGAAACCACCCTCGCAAAACGAGCAAACAAACATTAGCCCGTGAAAGCTCTAGCTCCTCCCTTCTCGCTCGTATCCATTCGATCGTACAGAAGGAGAGAAAGAGAGAAATAGAGAAATAGAGAAGGAAATCAGCCGGGCAATTCTCCCTGAAAACTCTGAGGGTTGTATCGCTGCAGGCCAGAGCCAGTATCGCGTGCGCGAGACAAAATCCCCGCGCGAGGGCTAATTCGCGACGTCGTCCCCGATAAAGTCAGCCGTTCGCAGTGCTTGGCTGTCGCTTAAAACAGCTTTTAAAATCCGGAAAGCCGTCCCGATATCGGCGAATGTAAATACGCCACCGCGCGTCCGCGGTCCAAGAGAATCGAGCGGATGCTACAGCGGCGGAGAGGACGATGGTCCGTGGCGAACAGCAGGGGCGAGCACGCTCGAATTCTGCGCCTTCACCTCCCCTTCGAATTCGCCTTTATTCGCTCGAACCGTGTATCCATGCTCGCAAGTGGACAGCCGGCCGCTGGAACCCGAAACAAAAGGGAATGAACCGGAGAATATCCGAAAACAATACATTGTGCTCGCGATCGACCGACTGCCACCCCCATTTCCGACTGCCGGCCCGGGGACGCGCTACATAAATATCTACCCGCCGGCGCTATTCGCCATGATGCACTGCGAGCCTCCAGCCGGGACAAGGACACCGGCTGTTTCTTGCCAAATATACATTTCGAAGAGCCTACCTCTTTTTTTGTCGACCCACCATCCCACTTTTTGTGCATTAGAGTAGCGGTTGTTCGCTGTTGGGAGATACGAATCGAAGTTTCGTTGATCAGACGATGAGATGCGTTGTAGTTTTGAGGCGAAGGGAGGCCGTGGATACTTGCATTGCCAAGACTTAACTGCAGAGATCGAGATAATGTTTAGAAAAATGTTTGATGGAGAGAGTGGTGATTTGGCTGATTGAAGCAAGAGATTGCAAGTAAATTGAGACATTCGTGGAGCTGTGAGTTACAACGCTGTTGGCTTATTTGGTCTAAGCAAGATTTCCGTGTACTCGTACCCATGGGTGTCGCAGAGCCCCGCAATTCGTGCTGGAACTAAGACGGTGCAAACGACAGTCATGCCACTTTCCACCTACTTACCTTCCCTTAAGCCGACCGTTACGCCTGTGGCGAACGATCAGCCGGTAGCTTTAAAATCTCTTACAGCGACACTTAGGTGGTTAAGTCGTTTCCATCTTGGACACGAAATTAAAACGTCGTTTGAAAAAAAAAAAAAAAAGGAGGACAGGCTGTAATGGAAAAGCTCGGGGAAGTTTGAGAGTTGAACCGTTTGTTAATTACCCCTCGAAGTTCCCATCGAGCACAATTTAACCCTGTCCCCCTCGACGTCGTCTAATCTTGAACAATTCCCTGGCGGTAATTAAAGCAGATTTAACTCGGACCTTAAACGGGATCCGATTGAAATCGTCCGGAATCAGGGCGAACATTCACGTGAACGATCTGCCCGTTCTGAAATCACTCGAACCGCTACGAAGGTATCCTCCAGCTCGCGATACTCCTCCACTCGTGTCGTCGAGTCTTCTCGAGGAAGCTGTCCGGCGAATGAATCAACTCTTAATCTGCGCCGACAGTAGTTACACTCGACGGCACGGAAATCAAGTGGAAGCTCGACCAATATATATATATATACGCGACTCGTTCAAGGACCGTGGCAAGAAGCTTCCACTTAAACGGTGCTCGAAGCGAACTCTGGAGACGCGTCGATTGGAAATCACGCGAGCAACCCCAATCGGCGGAGGTCGCGAATTCGCGATCGAAACCGGATCCAGCCTCGCAACTCGCGATTCGATCCGTGCAACGAGTCGAGAAGTTACACGCTTGCGGTCAGAGAAGAGAGGAGAAGGAAGGAAGGAACGGAGACAAGAAAGCTTCGTCAGCCGGAAACCATTCACCGGACTGCCCGGGACAGACGTCGTTTAAGGGGACGATTCTAGGTCCGGAAAACGGGCCGATGTTCACGGCAATTACGCGTCTACTTATTGGGGACCCGTGCAGTTTGCGGCTTCGATCGATCTGCTTTGTCAGGGCCGTTTGCCGTTTGCTAATCTTTTAGCGGAAACGTCCCGAGTGCGACTCGAGAAGGCGAAGGTAAAATGTTTAGTATGCATGCGCGTAGCATTTTATTTTCCAAATTTAAGTCTTCTTCTTTTCCCCTCATCTTTCGCGCTTCTAGTCTCACAGACTGAGATGACTCTTCATTCATACCAGACTTTACATCGAATCAAACAGTTGCCATTTACACGAGTAATTCCATTGGTGATAGTCCGATTGTCCAGTAATCGTACAGCTTAAGATCTATGAATGGTCTGTCTTCGAAGAATTCTGCATTTATTCGAATGAGTAAGGATTACATAACGTTCTGGAAACAGTGACGTTTTTGGGAATGTTCGAGATCAAAGGTTGACAGGGCTGACAACGATGGCCACGAGCTCACAGTCCGTCCGACTGGGGAGCTTATACGCTTCGTGGTTGATGCCGTTCGCGTCCTTTTTCAGCAGGTCCACATCGTTCCGTGTTCCTCCGAATTAGGCAGACTTAATCCGCGCTTCGTAACGAAGTGGAAGTTTCCGTTTGCTGATACACCGCGCGGGAATAGTCATGTTTGAGCAGCAAACACCCTCTGTTACGTTCTAAGTGTGGGGAATATTAGTATTCTGTCGAGGCTGGGGTTCTTAACTCGGCCTGTTTGCACTACCATTGCGGTTTGCACGGTAGAATGAAGAAGCGCTGTGTAACTTTGGTTATAAACAGTGTAACCAATGTATTATGGTAACCCGTTAAATTCGTCGATCGTGGAATAGTCTCTGGTAGAACACCACGTGGCGATTCGCAGGTATTCCAATAGTTTTTAGAACCAAAAAAAGAGGATAATATTCTGTAAATATTCTGTAATTAAATATTTGTAATTAAATATTCTGTAAATTTTTTCTGATACAGTCAGTTCCATTCGTTGGTTCTCGAGCGAACAATGTCTACTGTTGGATTTATTAATAAGGTGATGGAAACTATATAAATGGAACAGATAGGGAACAGGGAACGAACTTTTTACATAGAAATAAACATCAAACAGTGCGGTAAGCGCGCGGGCGTGCAGCGTGAATAATACATGAAAGAAAGTCAACAACAAATTGCTTGACAAAGTTAAACAACAGCACCGCGCGCGTTAATCCGCCTCCGCAACATGCGTAGAACCGGCGACATAAATATTACGTATGCAAACGAACCGGAACTCAATTGAATGCCGGCAAATTGTGTAACTCGCACTTCGCGCGGTAACCGTTTCCTTCAAACCGTGCGCGCGGAAAGAATACGCGGAATAAAACCAAGTAACGTGCACTCTTGGCTAATTAAGTTTCCGCGGAACGAGAGAAAATAGACGCGGTGGGTTTAATTGAGTAACCGGGGCAAGTGGAACGAGCCCGTACATGATCAGACCGAGCTGTCCCGTTGCAATCGTACGATTTCTGCGATACCTACCGTAAATATTCAAACTCTGTGGCATTTTATGCGTCTCTTGCAACGATCTTGCAATCGAATCATATTTAATTAACGAGCAAAAATATCCATAATGTTAAAAAAAAAAAACTCGTACAATCGCGGTAGCAATTTTCTCGGTTGTAAAATGAAATTTTAACGAATGACTCGCGAAGAGAAGCGAACGTTCGCTCTCGTCAACTTTGCGAGCAGAGGTGGTCGACAAAAAAACAGGGAATCAGTTTGAAGAGGAACGGGGTGGGAAATTGTAGGTAATTGCACGCCATAACTCGAGTCGCGATCAGGGCGCGCGTACGACGCCAGGCGAATTCCCATGCTCGCTCGAATAATGGATCTTGAATTATTAATTGGAGGCCGGTGAGGCAGAAATCGAGACGTCGTATTAGCGGATTACACAGGTTGGGCATGCGCGCGAATTGGAGCATGAAAGACAGCCCTGGCTTTCTCTCGTATGAGCGCGCCGCGTCGTCTGTGTCGAATAAATTAGCCGTGTTGTTCCCTAGGCCAATGCAGTTTGTACAACAAATTGCCAGCGGTGTATGTGCGTGCGCGTACCTCCGCCGAGCGAAATGTATTATGCATGTATATGTGGTGGAAGTTTTTTGCAATTCATAGCGATGCGCGTTTTCTTGTTCCACTTGTAACACGCGGCGCGCTGTATTTTTTCACTTCCCTCTCTATCTCTCTCTCTCTGTTTCTCTCTCTCTCTGCCCCTCTCTCGCGTTTACCAACAGAAGCTTCATTGACTTTAAAAGTCCCCTAAATTTCGCGCGTGTTTAAAGAGCGAAGTTCTCGAAGTTTCCTCGTGAAAAGTGACACGGACGTAAAGTGTTAGCGTAGCGTCTGGGCGATTCCGACGAGTAACAGACACCGTGTCGTCACAAGTTGCACGGTTCGACGTGAAAATTAATGAACTACGAAACTTGCGAGGATATCGTGGGAACCGCCCCCACTGTTCGAGGGAGGGGGTGGCGGCCAAGGGATTGAGGACGACAGACTCGTGTTTTATGCGTGGCTTTGCTCTTTCGCGGGTGCCTGCTCGGGGAGAGGATTAATTTGCAGCTCGTCGAGCGCGTTATCATCAAATATTGAATGGTCTCCGCAGGTTCGTGCCTGGCAAAAGTGAGGGTAGATGTCTTGGCAAAGGCACGAAACTTGCCGAGTCTCTCCTTCCGGCTACCGATTAAGTCGGCGAGCCTGATAATATTGTACATCGAAGGGATTCGTTGGAGTGTATCCCAACGGGGGATGGTTCATCCGCGTAAGAAGGGGGAGGAGGGTGTGGTGCGCGACGCTTTTGAAAGGGAAATGGAGTTAAGGAAGGCTCTTTGATTATCGAAGCCGAACGGAAGGCGTTGGGACGAGGTATCTGTTTAAGCGTGGCGGGGATCGAGGTGTGGCTCCGCGATTACTCCAAATTGTGTATCGATGGATAATTAATATCGAGTTAACGCGATGCACGGCGACACAATGACGGAATGGAGACGGTCAATGAGGCGGTAATTCGTAACGGTTCCACTCGAGTGTTCGTTAGAAAATTAATTGTTATCGACTGGCTGGAAAGTTCGCGTTACAAAGACGAAGCAATTGGAAAGGATAATGCGAGCAATCGAGGGGCCCGACGAAACAGCAATTACGCGAATTCAATTTGGAAAATCCATCGAATTACTCATCGACGATTGCGCACGTATAATCGCGAGCTGCGTGGACGCGACGCGGAAATTTTGGAAATCATTGATCAAGATAGAAGGGGGTGAATCGGGTCGAGGTGGTCGATGGAAAGAGATGGCTAACGTTACGCAGCGCGTCACGTCATTTGTCGTTAAAACAATAACACCATCGATCGACATCGATAAACTCAATTTCGGCTAGTGCCAGGAGGGGTTGGGTGCTGGCGCACGGTCGCAGGTCGGCCAAACTATGGAATAACGAATTACCGCGGAGCAGGCGATTGCGGGCCTATCTGAAACCTCGATCGCGCACGTTAACATAATTAAAAACGTGTCCCGTCCGTAAACGCGACGGGATAATTGGTACGATTTCACCTGGCTGCTAACCGGTAAAATAGGATTCCCAGGCGTAGTACAGAACCTCTCTCGGAGAGAGAGAGCGAAACAGAGAAACAGTTCTCTGGCTGGTCGAAAGGGGAACGCGTGCACTCGCGGACAAAGTAACAAACGAAGCGGTTTACGTAAATAGCCACGATTTTGCGGACGATCGAGGACCGGGCATCGTTCGATTTCGACAACCGCACCGGAATGCTCGACGCAGTTCGTCCTCCTCCCCCTCCGTGCTAATCCAATGCCACGAGGATCTGTCGCGGTCGTACCGAGCGGGCATTAATGTCACTGGCGGCGCGTTAATTGATGACATCATAATTATTATGCACGATTATGTAGTAGAAGCCGACCATGCGCGGCAGAGACATCAAGTTGCGGACTTTGGCGATATACTGCTGCCGGCACGCGGCTCGCTGCGCGTCTGCAACGGCGATGTTTCGAATGCCAGGATCTACCCGCGATCCCTTCAATTTATACCCGATGCCAAATGAAAATTTAATGACCACTACCGTGGAAACTTCATCGAGATGCCTCGTAAACTCGGTCGAGAGGATAACGCATACCTTATCGAGGTGGCGAAGTGACAAGTCTGCTTTCTGGTCGACAATCACGTCACGATTCACTTCGAAACGAATTGTTTATTAATATTCTTGAGGACTGCTACGAAGGTAGCTAGGAATCGAAGATCTGCACTGCAGACCAACGCCATTACTTGGTACCCTTTGAGTGTCGATGGTATTTGATCGACGATCGTCTGTAAAACTGTTCGGAGCGCCGTTTAATGGCAAAGTTTAATTGCTCTGGTTCAAGGCTGGAGGCATGCAAATTCACGCAGCGTTCGCACGCAATGATTGCGACGTGTATTGCCACAGGATGGTGCGCGTGGAACGTGACTGTGACACATTGGGCTAGCATACGTGTGAGACGCATTACGCCACCCGTGCGATCTGAAATCGATCGACAGTGCCCCCAAAACGATGGTCAATTCTGTTTCTCGTGTACACGGCTTCCTATGGAAACGCCTCTCCTGTATCGTAAAAAATGAATAACCACATTACAGACTACTAATGTGTTTCGCACCCCTTATGAGACTATCAAGGGTTGAACCAACGAATTCACATCTATAAATATGACTTAATCATTTACGGTGATTTATTCGAAAGTACAAAGCACCTTCGTTACAGTAATCCTACAATCAGTTAATAAGCTTGTTCTATTCTCATTGTCTGCCCATGGACACTTTATGGTCCGCTTCTACTGTGCATTCGCTGCTCCTCGTCACAGATTCTCCCTTTGAACTCCAGCCTCGAAGTTTGGTATTTCCTCCGTCGCTAATTAAAATGGTTTACACTGGACAAATATTTAAAAAGGAAAAGCTGATTTCAGACTCCATCTCGGTCAAACGAGCGGCTAAATCGACGAGCGTATTCAGCGAGATCCGGCGAACAATGTCGGAACAGAGAGAGGGGTGCAGCGTAAAAAACAGGGAGACAGGGCACACGGTGGCATAAAGTATCAGCGAGGCGGCTGCGTGGGATATCGACATTCTGGTGGAATGCGCTCCCAGCGGGAGAAACAAGGGTCTGTAATTACTGTTACCCCGGTCGAGTGGTGACCGCGCGAAGAACAAACCGCTCTGCGGCCCGCTGCGGGTAACTGAAACTAAATGAATTTTGAAGCGTCGTTCAAAGGCAGCGGTGCACGTCGAGCGGCGTGCCGGGGCGCGTGCTCGCGTTTGCGCGCGCGCGTGCACGGGGCTGGCGGCTGCAGAAAGTTTACTGACCGTAAGCGGACGTCGTGACTCGGCTGGACGACCTAATTCGCGAACGACACGGAAAATAACGAAACGCCCGGAGAATTCAATTAACGACGGGCTACCGCTCCCAGAATTCACCCGCGAACTTTTCCTGCCCGCCGTGAATTAACAATAAGCCGTGGAAATCACGCGGCCCGACCACGCGGCTTTCCGTCATTCGTTTTAATTAACATTAGCGCCGGCCCCAACGGTTTCTGGCGCCAGCAACATTCCTCCCCTAACCGGCATCCGTCTGAATTTCGGCGGATTATGTTTGTTCGGGCGTTCATCGCGTAGAAATGAAACGAGAGAGAGAGAGAGAGAGAGAGAGAGAGAGAGAGAGAGAGAGAGAGAGAGATTCTGCCCGTGAATCGAATTGTTCCGCCGGTTTCCGTCTTAATTGGGAATCCGTTTCGTTCGCCGCGGGCCGATTTATATCCATCGTGGTGGCAACGCGTCGCGTGACCGTCTGGTTCGCTCGTTCCGCGGGTTCATTTAGAGCTACGGCTGGGAATAATACCAGGGACACGAACAAGGGGGAAGAAAGTAACCGTGGACGAGGCAGTCGAATCGATACTACTTCGCGAGGCATCGAATATAAATGGCAAACACGGTATTCGTATGCAAATTGTAATCGTAAACCGCGTGACCGGAGATGGTCTGCGAAAAATACCGGCAAATGCGTAGAAGATGCTCGCAGGTTCGTAGAGTTGCGATCCTTTCCTCTTTAAGTCCTGAACTCGGATTTTTGCTATTTCAATCTCGAATCTTTGTTTGTTTCCACTGAACGGTTAATAAACGATAGTCGGTACGTTACTTACACGGAAGACTCGAAAGTGTTTAACGCCAGGGAAGCAAAATTATAACCACGATACGAGAAATCGCTCGTTCGAATTAAAGAAATCCCTTTTGCGCGCTGAACGATGTAAATTAATGTCTTGAGCAGGCTGCTTGACGCGAAACAATATTCACAGCACGCCCGTAGGGCGGCAGGGGGTGGTTTGTTACGCGTCTCGGCGCTTTGTCGTCCGCAGGGAGCGCGGGTTGCAGAGGGGGTTGAAACGTGAAATAAAGGGGAAAAGAAAGGAAAAAGAGAGGTGAAAGAAAGGAGAGAGAGAGATAGAGCGAAGAAATAAAAAGAGGAGAGAGGTGAGAGTGTCGAGGGAGGGCGAGCAAAAACGAGAAAGAGTAGCAATGGCGGGAAGTGAAAAGGGATTAAAAAGGAAAGGGGGTCGAAGCGAGAGGTCTGGTAGATGAGAAAACGAGCGAGAGGACGAAGGCGAACGGGCGAGTGTCGCCCGGGTGAAATAAAAGCATTGTTCCGAATTATTATCGCGGAACAGCGTGAGACAGTTCCTACACGCGTCTCCGTGACAAGTGCTCCAAACAGCCGAAAGAATATTACCTTCGTTATTCACCAGCAACCACCCCTCCACCGTTCCTCGCCAGTGTTCCTCGTGATCCTCGAAAACGATGTCTCGTGCGAAGAATTACCCGATATTTGTGTCTCGAATCCGATAAGACAAGTCGATAAACGCTGCGAGGCTCTCGATACGCGATACATTAGCATTCGCACGGGGTCGCAATACAAATGCTACGCGGTGGCACCTCTGTTCAGCGCCATCCGCCTCGTTTTTCTCGTTTCCACGCGTCAATCTTTGATGCTCGAATTTATGGACGGAACATCAGAATTTATGGCCCGAGCCATGGGATCCGGATACGCCTCGGGGAATCGTCCTTCTATTTTTCATGTACTGGCCATCAAAGGTAGAAATTGTTGGGCACACAGGGTTCCCTATGTACAGAGAATTGTATAGAAGAAAGATAACAAGGTAGACGCTAAATACATTTAATGTTACAGCGATATGCCCACGCGAGGAATTTATTTGAATCGATCCCACACGGGTTTCAACGACGTGTACCGTGAAATGACGTACAGATTTCGATCATCGAAGAGAGACCATCGTCGTTCATCGTCGCGTAAAGTGAAAACGGACAGGCGACCTTACGCGGACCGACAACAGCCGAGACATGCATCAGCGGCAGCTCATCGGATGGTCCCGCATTTCGTCGAAATGAATATTAATCCCTCCACAGGGGTGGCCAGTTATTCGCGAGCGTAGCGTGCCGCGTATCCACGCTCGCTGGTCGACGCTCGCTGGCTGTCCTTTATTGCCAGTGATACCAAACGCGCAGCCACCGGCCGCCATCCAGCCAACGGCACGGCCATTCATTCGCTCGGACAAAGTACCGACGCCGCTCTAAATATACGGTCGCATAGTGCCGCGAGGCTTCGACGCGAGTCTGTAATGGGCACGCGAGCGCAGCGGGTGTCTGGCCGCGGGCACAGCTTCAGTCGTGCACACACGAACGCACACACAGACGAAAACTGGGCAGACAGAGCGGGTGCAGCTCGCGTCTGCTCGCGTGTAGGTGGTCGCTGCAACAACCGAGAGCGATAATTCCTTGGAGCTGGCGAAGGACGAAGTACGGGAGGGCTGTTACCGGGGGCTGTTGTCAGTGGGAAAGCCAGTGAGGTAGGGCATAAGGAATGCTCCATCCCGCGCCCGCCATTAATTCTGACCCGACTTTCCGTGGCCCTCCGCGCCGCTTCCGCGTCTTCTCTCTGCCTTTGCGTAATCGTCAAGCTTCACGGTTCATTAACTGTTGTTTTCGAGCATAGTTCGCCCCGGCCTTTGGCTCTTCGTAATCGTCCCGGGTTTGGGACACTCGCCTCTGCACGGTTACACTCCGCTTTGTATTATTGACGCAGCTAATGGCCGGATTTTGACGATGCACCTTGTCTGCCTCGAGGGCCTGCAACCTGCTCCGTCAGCGTTTTCAGGCAATTTTCGGATCTCCCTTTGGATCCCCTCGAAATTCACCGCAAGGTTCGCTCTACTTTACACGTACCACTTACACGTGTACGTTACTGCCTCTTTTTGATATTATTTATTGTTTAATTCTAAGAATTTTTCAAGGAGGATGCATACGAAATATTCTCTGTTACGTGAAAACACTGTGCATAGGAGAAAGAGGGATAAACCGCATCCGTTGACCCCCTTAAGATTTCACGCGAAGACCCAGAAGTTCGCAAGTTTCGGCGTTAGAAAGTAATAAAAGAACCGCGTCCAGTATCACTGCTAGCAAATCGAAAACTTCTTTCTGAACGGCATATTTCTCTTCACAATCGAACTAACTCGGACCGACCCCGTCGCGAAAACAAACGCCTTCGAGCTGCCTTCGCTAGAAATATGTACAAACGAGAACAGAGTGACTCTGCACGGTCGTCCGGGTGGAACAGCTCTATCTACTGCGTGACCGTCCGATTGGAAGTGGCTGTATCTACTGCCATCGCTTCTTATTACACGACGTAGTGATACGAAGACGAAGAGAACCTCGAACTGTGACAAAGTAAATTTCTCATATATTTTCTAATAATCAATAGAGTATATCTTTTGTAAAAAATGGATGCGAATTGTTGATCTCGACTTCTAATCGATCGTAAATTCTCTTCAGCAACGAACTCCATATCTCCACATGTATATCTCACTTAGAAAGCTCGAAGAAACAAACCTCAACCTTAGTCACATTAAAATTCTTACATCGAGACTTAACATCCCTCTAAGCGACACGCTTCCAGAGGGTTGAAACGTCCAAGCGTCTCGATTCGAAGTAGAACTCTATCCCCTTAGCCAAGGTGACATTTGGCGAGGGTGAAAAAAAAAGGAAAAACGGGGCACGGTGAATCGCACGTCCCGGATACCCGGGTGGAGGTGTAATTCACTCCGACGGGAGACGGCATCCAAGTTCCTGGGGGCGACGAACGCGTCGACGAGGTCAGCCGCGAGGACGTATCTCGCGCGAGAAATCCGGCCGTCGAAAGGTTCGAAGGGAGGAGAAAAGGGGCGAAAAGTAACGGGAGCGAAGCTGAGACCGGGCCAGTAGTCGTGGGAACAATGGAACGGGGCGGGCCTGGCGTCACTCGACCCGAAATAAAAATTAGACTTCATCAAACGACTCGACGATGGCTGAAGCGTCGGATTAAACATTGTTCCTTTGAGCACGGCCGGGGTTCTTTCGTTCCCCGCTGCCGCAGCTGCGCTGGGAAAAGTGGCAGAAACGTATAAAATCTCGAGGGACCGCTATTGTTTCGAGACCCGCGGCAGGCGATGGCGCGGGTCTTGGAATTACTGGTTCGCGCGTGGGCCAAGCGAACGACGGCCGAGGGTCGAAGAGGCTCTCCTGGCTTTTCAACGTCTTCCCTTCCTGGCTCTATTAGCCTCGCGCTCTCTATCGTCGAGGGCGTACAACAGGGCGAAATAACGTGTAATGGAACTTTAAATTGAAGGGTATTTGCAATCTATTCCCAGAGTGGTCCGAGCACCGTATCCAAGGGGTGCTCCCGGGCGAAGCAAATTTCTGTAACGTAGTTCCTTGTTTCCTCTGGCGCGAACAAATATTTGATTGTAAAACACACGAATCGAAGTTTCGCTCGAGGAGACTCCCACTCCCCCCCGTTTCTTTATTCAGATATCGTTTACGTGGAACTCGATTTTAAGTTACTTTGGGGCGAGGTCGATGCGTCTGGAGTTGGTGGAGAGAGGTTCAGTCTCGCGGTGAACTTTCTTTCTCCTCGTTTACATTAAAACGAATCGGCAACGTGATCACGTAGCCTTTTAACGTTCCTCGTTCTATCGCCGCAAGAAGCTGACGTCGAACTGCAGAAAGATTGTTGTCTCGCCGGGGAGTCTGCGATTACCTACCAGTCTCTCGGTGGTTGAAATACTCGCCAGGGAAGCGACTGACAAATCGTTCTGTCTCCCTGCCGGTCCGCCGTTTATTCGTCGGGCTTCGACGCCTGCGAACCAGCTCGCAAACCGTAGAAGAAGGACCGTTTCGAACGTAACACGAGCGAAGCTTTAATGGAAAGAATAGACGGTCGTTAACAATGGCTCGCAAGATCGCCAGAGACTAATAGAATATCTTCTTACCGAATACATCAACTATTTGGGCTAGTCTCTAATTAATTACAGTGATACAATCGTCGTAACATTTCTATTTACAAAATATTGCATATTCTGTGACCATTTTCTACAAATCAGATCCTATATTGTTATATCTGTGTATATAGACCAACGTTCTCTGATCTTTAGATAGTTAACTAAAATTTTAGCGCAAACGAAGCTAAATACGATCTTCGTTACTATATCGAAACCGACAAAAAACATGAATTTGACTAGCATCAGACTAATCTGCGCGCTTCTAACAAGAAATTCGAGAGCACGTGCTCGATATCCAGAAGTACCGCTCCGTCAATTAACGTAACGCTGTAGGGGGTGCGTAGGGGATGGTAAAACTTCCCTCTCTGGCTGAATCGGTAATGCGCGCTCGGCATAATAACGCGTCTTGGTTCAGGCGAACGCGGAGGAACGTGGAAAAAGCGTGGGATACGCGCGCGAAGAAAGCTGGGATGCCAGAGACTGATCTCGAAAAAACGCAGCCCATTGATCGTTAGCTCGTTCTTTGCGTAAACGCATCCGCAGACCACACGAGTCGGATGCAGCTAATCCATTAAGTTTCGTATGCGCAGCCGGAAAAAGGAGGCTGCAACAAACGCGATTTCCTTTTTCCCAGGCTGGCTCGTGCAGGGGCTCGCCTACAGCGTCAAATAACCGACTTGCCCCGATATCGATCGGCACGCGAAAAACCGTGGCGGGACTCCGTGAATCATCCCTTCCGTCTTCCTGTCTCCGACGTTTTATGCGCTCCTCCAGCCTCGCTTCCCTTCTCTTACGTCTGCTTATAATCCGTGATCTTTACATACGTGCTCCATCAGTTTTCATCCGTTTGCCTTTCCCCCTTTCCTCAGATATAGATCGAGGTATGTCAAACCAAATTAATTGTACCATCGCGACACAAACTCCGTCGAACCTATTTATTTTACTGAACGATCCTTAAATATATATTCTCAGCGAGGATAATTACAGATAGAATCAGGAAATCGAATTCAATTTTAAATCAAGGGACCAGATAGCGAGGTTCTATCGATATATATTTCACACTGTCGTATTTTAATTGTTGGAAGGTTATTCGTAGCGTTGAGGATGACCATTCGCGTAAGCCAAGACGATGGTACGCGGGAACTACGTCGAGGGTGAACCCTCGCGTTCGTCTAAAGGGTTTCGAGGGCTTCGCGCGTGACACCTTGGGCAGAGAGAGTTTGTCGCGCGAAACTGTTACAGAGGGCGCGATTCAATTCCGCGGTACCGCAGAAGTCCATTTCAATCAGTTGGAACGCGATAGCAGAAATCCGGTAACGCGGCGCCGTGGAAAGCCCCCGGCCGGTGTCAATTTCGATATCGAAAAATCTCCGTGGACGCGTAGAATGTCCCGCGGTTCAGCAAATCTGTGGACACACTCCGCGCGAGGGGGGGAACAGTAGGTCGTCGAGGGCCACCTTTTGATTTCGATCGTGCAGCTGCCGGTTTCCGGCGTGCCCGTCCCACCGTGAAATATAAAACTGTGATTCCGGGAGAAGTTTCGTTTCGACCGAACGGATTCGGGCTTGTTTATTAACAGAGCGCCCGGCCCAGCTTCGATCGGGACGGGTTTTCGGCTGAAACTCCACCGATCCCATTCACGATCCCTCGTTAATGGACTTTCAGCTTGATACTCCGTGGATATCCTCGACAAGCAAACGAAAAATTCCTTCTTTTGCCGGACTTTATTCCTGTTTCTCGATGCCACGCACGGTTGAATAATCGACTTTTGGTTCTTCTGGCGTGTCGGAAGAAATCGCGTGTAAACTTGTTCATATTATTCGATAGATTGACACAGAAAGAGAAACTCACGACACGGACGATAGTTTTGCAGACGAATGTAGGAACCTCAACGATTTCAGCAGGGATGGATCGCAATTGTTTAATGGATGTTTCTACCTGGCCAAATGGATGGCGCAACGCATATTCGAATTGTGGCACACGGTATTCGTAAACACGCGGAGCAAATAACTGAGAGAGAATTTATTTTTCAACGAAACAATACTGTGCATACCTGGAATGTTATTCGAGGCTACTTTTACTGCGGTGATATCACGGTTTTACAACAACTTTGTTTCCGGGGTTTTTATGTAATTAAAAGTTGCCGAGCGGAGAAGCTCGACGAGCAATTTATGGTAATCGAACTCAATTTGGAAATTACAACCAATCAAGAGTAATAAAACAAATTCGCAATAGAATTGAAGATTATCACGAAAGGAACCTGCGATATTGTTCGAAATTAATTAATGCTTCAAATGATTCCACGGAGAAGTAAATAGGATGGAAGCGCTGCTCGTTAATCAGATTAATAGAACAAGCAACAAACACCGTGAAACCTTGCCCTCGTGGGTCTTAGGTGCAATCGATACGGGGGTCTCTCGAAACGGAAGGGTGAACTCGCGTTAGGGTGGAATTCGAACCCTCCAACGGCGTGACGTGCAATATTAAATGACTAATCCGCTCAGGTGTTCTCCTCGAGGTTGGAACGCGACCGTCTCGTGATTCATAAATTTCGCTAACGCCCCGTAGTAAATCCCTTTTCGCCTCTCGCGCGGACAAAATTAGATCAGACTGAAATGCACCGGCCATTGCGAGGGGGACCGATGAATTTTTCAGACCCATAATTGACCTCGCTTGCTTATCCGCACCGCTTCGTGCCCGCAAGGAGGAAACCAGCACGCGTAATAAACTATTTAACCGTGGACCTAATCGTTGGCGCGTGCATAACATTAAAGCGTGAGTTCTTCTCGTCGACTCTGGTCCTTTGCCCAAAGATGACGCTCGGTTGGATCGTTTTCGCGTACAAGTTCGTCGCGCTGCCTCGCCTCTGGACTAATTCAGCACGATTTCTGAAAATTGTCTGAAAGTTGGCCGCGGCTGTTTCTATTTATTTGCCGGCAGCAATCGTACCGGGGGCAACGAATTAACAAAGCCAAGCGAACGCATATTTCCGTGCGATCCAATTACATTTTTCACCGGGAATTCAAGTTAAATGGGGCAAATCTGGCTCCGCCAACTTTTTCCATTATTTTCGCGCGGTGAATTCATCCCGGCGAGTGACGCGGATTAACGCGAAAGCTCAACCAGCCGATCGATCACCGTCAAAAGAACTACGAGGGTGAACGATTTTCTAAAATGGCGATTTAAAAAAAAAAAGAGAGAAAAAAGAAAAGAATGCCCGCTACCCTCTTCGTCCACCCAGTTTCTTTCTTTCCAACCACCCAGCGCCACCCTGTATCCCGGAAACAAGCGTTCGCCGGCTGTCATCCGGCGCTGGTTTTCAAAAGAGACGACTCCCAGCGACGAACAGTCGATACACCCCAGTAGGATCGGCACAATCTTTTTACAACGCAACCTTTTCGCCCCCTCCCTCAACGCGTTCGACACGTATCAACGAGAAATCGAGCTGAAATAAAGCTTCGGGACACATTCGAGGCCTTTGTCTGCAGGCGTGTGCCGATCGATTCAGCGAACCGTGGCCTCCACGCGTTACTACCTCGCCTTCTGTTCCGATCCGCCCTTTGTCTCTTTAAACCTTCCTTCGCGCCCGCGAGCCCGCAAGGAAAAAAGCCCGCGAGCTCGACAGGACTCGCGTACGATCGCCGATTGGGACGCGCGAGGGGCGCGCAAAATTCCGCGCGCGGTATCGTCGAATCCCAGGGCGTCCCTTCGGCAGCTGAAGCGTCGCGCGAGATGAATTCTAGTTAACTGGCTCGCGTGATGCCCGATGATACATCGACCGCCGGTCTGATGGAACTATCCGCCCGTTAAATCGATCAGGCAGCGCGCGCCGTCGCCGATTGATATTCAAAACTTCAAAGTGTGTCCGCGCGATCCTGTTATTAAAAAATCGTCCACGCACGAGAAGAAAGGTTGGCTGCGTTGCGAGCTGCCAGCGATCGGACAATAGAAATGTATTAATTACGAGCGAGGGTAATTTTTTTTTCGTCCACCCATTTTCGGTTTATTTGGCGAAATTGGAAATTGGAATCAGGGATGCTCCAGCAAGCGGATCCGAGTTTTGTTGCCGCTAGCAGCATTGAGACACGAGAGAATCAGATTTTTATTGATATTCTGCAAAGGAATTAATTAAAATTTGGAATAGTGATTAAAAATTGATTTCAATGCAGCTTTGCCGCGTATATTCTGTTCGAATTTCGTCTCGTGTGCCGTTGTTACGCCTCGCCCAAGTTCTCGTGGAACGGTTCAGTGTAGTTCCTTCAATTACACACACGTTTGCCTTGTAATAATTTCGGGACGCACTGGCGGCCACATGGGTTTGCATTGTCTCTTCGTTGGTGAACAAGAAACTCTTGCTGCAAAGGTTTTGCCTACTCCCACCACTTCCATCCCGCGTGCTGATTGAGACCACCTTTCATTGCAGATAAGGAGAACGCTTTGAATATCGAGGTAGTCTTGTTTCCGTTTCCGTACGGACAACTTCGCACGGGAACACGTTTAATATCGCGCACTCGCGAGTGTTTCTCGTCAAATTCCGCGACGTTCGTACACGCACGGATCTCGGTGCTCTCAGTGCAAAAGCAGTAGTTGAAAAGTTCCAAATAAGTGAAATAGAACACTAATTTGCTGTATCATATCGTGAATTAATTATTGTTTTTCTTCGACGTGTCTGAATTATTTGAACTCTTTCTCGTTCTTGTACTTTGCGAAGCATTATTCTTTGCTTGTGATTTCCTACGATCTGAAAAGTACGCGAGAAAGTTCTGAGCGTGTGTTACTAAATTTTTCAATCACGCGTAGATAATTTTGCGTAGACGAGAAATCGTCTGTGTTGGTCGAATCGTTGACGAAACCTAACGAAGGAATAGGTGAGCGACATCAAGAGATAAACGCCTGTGCGACAGCTTTTCGTGATAAAAAAGAATCTCGCTCGATTGAATATTTCCCGCTGCCTATTCCCCTCCCGTCCCTTTGTTTCTCACGTTTCTATACTCCGCTGTGTGCTTTTTAACGTTTTTCTTTCGGATCCTCGTTTGCCGTGGAAGGGAAGGGCGTGAACCGCGTTTTAAAGGGGGATGAAGTTCCCGACTAATTGAATCGAGATCGCTTTGAACGACTGTAGGCAGTTCGCTCGGATTTTCCGCGTTGCAAAGCTCCGCTCGCTGTTATACATAGTGTAACCACCTTTTTTTTTTGTGTTCAGAGCGAAAACGAAAAAAAAAACGGGCCGCGTATTTGCGAAACAATTCGGACTTTAAACCCCGCGGGAAGCTGGCTCAACCCCAATTTCGACTTGAATCGAATTGATGTAATATGAAAGTAGCAGCACGGCGAAACGCCGCGTAACAGATAACGCACGACACGCGTCGTAATTAGTGGAAACGCTTTATGGAACTGTACGAAGTTGCAAAATAACCATCCCTCGCGAAAGCGGTTCATTTAAACGCGCAGAGACCACAAGAGCACTCCGCTATGTAACGTAGGGATGATTTTAAATTGAAACCAGAAATTTTCTTGTCGATACTGCTACGACCAGTTTCAGTGTTTCGTCTTTAAAAATGGAAGTTTTCTTTAATTTCGTTCCACTTTGTCGAGGGACGAGAAATCCCAGGCTTTTATAGCTTCTCGCTTCGTAGCTGTTCGACCTATAAGAATAGGAAATGGAATTAACGGAGTTGTTTTCAAATTCGTTGAGCACGAACACTAATACGCGTTTGACCTTGCTATGAATATTTAAACGCAAAATCTAATTGAGAGGAAATAGTAATTGAATGTTTAATGCGGTGGCAAGCAAGTTCTGTTTCACTTGCAAACATTCGGAAACCGTCCCGGAGGTGCGTCTGAAAGTTTGGACTTGCTGCCACGGGCGTAAACGCAAGAACTCGGTGGATAACGTTAGATAAGCGGGTTTTAACATTCTTTCAGTCCACTTTCTCTTTCTCTGTCTCTATCTTGCGAGTTTTTTATTCGAGAGAGAGAAAATGACGAACAGCCCATCATCGTCGAGCACGCGAAACGTGAAAGGCGTGCGTTAGCCAGGAACGTTAGGTCCTTTCCTGGTTTCGCGCCCTTTATTCCCAACGGAAGTCGGTTAAATAGAAGGTATTTAATTCTGAAAGAAAAGTGCGAGATGTTTGAAACTCAAAGGCCCCGGCTGCGGACCCATCAAATCCAGTTCCGTGCGTTATGCAACGCGTGCACGCGGAACGTTCCGCTTTAAAACGGAATCATTTAACGCGAGATGAATTTACTCGCGCTGCCGTTTCATTTTTTATCGTCAGCCATCTCTAATTGTCGAATCGAGCGGCGCAGTCGAGCACCGTTTATATCACCAGAGGACGATGCAGCGTCCTGGCGACGTTCTCCGATAGAAATCTTCGCGAAATCTTTCCTCGTTTAATTTCTCGACCGAGGATACTCTCATCGTCTCCGCGGTTCAAGAACCGCCCCTCACTTTTGAATCGATTGAAACCCAGTTTCCCTTCGAAAGCTTTTCACCCCGGCTGGAAGAGTGCTCGTCGAAGGAGGAAAAAAAAAGAAAAGACGCGAAGGAATTACAGGAATCACCCACTTACTCCTTCTATCCATTCCACCCTTTCTTCTTTGTGCCTCGTCCGCCCTTCGTCGCTGATCTTGGCGGCCATCGACCACGCAGCCGACTCGTTTCGCGGCAGCGACTCCGCTGACTTCCCAACTTTTACAACCCCCGTAAAAGGAGCACCGCGAGAAATCGAAACCTCTCCACGGAGATCTGGAGCAGGTAAAAGTCCGCAGGGTGAAACGGAGCTGGTCGCGAACCGTCTTCGATCATCCAGAGCTACGTATCTAATGACGCGTATCCATCCTTCGCGAAGAATTCGAGGCAACGACGCAAGGGATGCTGGCCTATCGATTTTGCAGCCTTCTTCTATCGAAGACGGGGGCGGATGGTGGCTCGCGACGCGGAGTCTCTCGAGATCCGATTACAGACCGACTTCGCGCCCTACCCACCCTTCGCTGTCGCTCGGATGAAAATCGATCGGGCCATTTACAAATCCCCAAAGTAATTTACTCTGATCGTCTGTTAATAGCGCGTTCGTGGACAGTCGGAAGCTCGTCGCGAGCCTGGAATTATCCGAGCGCTTCCTAGTTTTTACAATGCACCCTCCTCATGGAACTCGAACGAGCTACCGAAAACATTTACGTATGCTAAGCTCCTTTGAGTTAATCGACTTAGCCCACTTTCGTCCGATGAAATTACTATTTCTGAATACCGTAGGTGAACGAGATTTTATCATTTTCTTTCGCCTTTCGTCCAAGATAACGAGTACGCCTGCAGACTGTGAACGTGGGATTAATCGAGCGACTAATTAAATAACCAGACGGAGGGCAATCAAAATGCACATCGTGTGGCGCGCGTCGCGAGTGTTTTAGAGTTTCGTACGAGCAACAAACTGCGTTACAGCGGTGGGATTTGATCCATCTGTTCCGTGAAATGCTCCGTACACAACGTACTGCGATGTCTATCTTTCGTCTGCAAATTGCTACGGGCTCCAGCGACAAAGGCAGTCGAGTCCATTCGAAATCCGTTGAAAGTCGGGTCCCAGTTAGTCAGTGGCCACTCGACGAGCGCGGAACGAGCCGCGACATTAACGTTCCTTGACCCTAGTTTCCCTCTTCGAGAGGCTCTCCGCGTGCGCATTATCGATGCACGCGCTTATTCACCGAGCGCGAAGCGTTTCCTCGATGCCCGGACAATATCTGCGCCAGCTCGTCCATCCACAGAGCCCTGCTCTCTCTCTCTCTCTCTCGCAACCCCCTCGCGCCACGTTTCAGACCCTACCGCCCCGGCTTACCGGCTATTTCCTGTTCCGGTCACTGGAACACTTTTGTTTCGCCTTCATCTCCGGCTCGCTTTTCCACTCCGTAACATAGTCGAAGCAACCTGACCGTTCTCCAGTCACAATGGACGAACGGATCGCAAGACAGAGCCGCACGTGAATTACACGTCCGCGTGCTCGCGACGGGGGCGGGGGTTGAAAGCTGGCTTATTGTAAAACTCGCACGAAGAACTCGTTTGGAACGGGGTGAATAAGAGAGAATAGGATGTATCTGGGCGTTGGCTCCATTCTGTAATAATGGACTTTTAACTGGGCTACGTTCGTAGAAACTCGTGTCTTTGTATAAATATAATACTCTACTTTTCACGGATATTATACTTCTACAATTGTGCGTCGAGATGACAAATTCTTTCGTGATAATTTGTAAAGAGAAAAATTGACGCCCTTATTCCGCATGTCTTCGATGTAATCGCTTATTAGACAATATCTCCGAACGAATTGTTATATTCGCATACGTGATAATCGCATGTTGTAGTGTACGAAGCAATATTTTTTTCGCGTTACATTGAAACAGTCTTCCATCGAGGGTACGCGCGGCTGTTAAACGATATTCCAATGGAACGGTCGGAAATTACGAGAATGACGGGAACGGCAGCGGTCCGACGTTCCTTTCCTGACCAAATTCGAGTTCTCGCGGCTTCGTTCAATGGGAATATCTAACGCGTCCAGAACATCTCCGGGAAACCGTGGTACGTGCGAATTTTATTCCATTACCGCTCTGGCCCTCCCGCCAGCCACCGACATCCGCCCCCGGGAGAAATATCGCGTTTTCTCGAAAGGAACGCAACGAGCTTTTATTAAAAGCGCCAGGGTCGCGGTCCAATGGAACCATCGCTTCGTTCGAGTGAACAAACCGACCACTGGTGGTCGAGACATTTTTTCCACAGCCAAATCTTTTGATCGTAACAGAGAAACACGAAGAATAATAATAATCGAACATCGAAGTCGACAGGCAATTAATAATTGCTCATCCTCGATGTGCATCCGCAGGTAACCTTCGAAGAAGTTGGCAAACCTAGCCGATACTCGTCGATTCCGAGCGATTAAAGTATTTTTAATTAGAACCATTCGCTAGCCAGCGTTCGCCCTTTGCAGACGAGCCTCCCTCTTTTCCTTGGCGGAACTTGGTCGCTCGAAATGCGGCTCTTATTAGCGAATACGTTTCGCAAATGTTTGCGGTCTTAATTAATTCCCCGACGCCGGCGTAGCCGCGTTTGTTTTCGCGGAATTCGTCAGTGGAGTAACGTTCAAACGTTGCCAGTCGAGCGTGGGCAGTTTCTCAAAACGGTGCGATGGTATTTTGGTATTTCTTTGGTACCCAAGGATTCGCAAAGTGGAAGAAGCAATATTGTTGCTGCCTTTACGACTCGATCGTTTTACCATATCTCGCGTATCGTCCAAGAAACTCGGTCAGTCTCGTCCAATCTTCCGTTTCCTCTTAAGTTTCACTTAACAATAGGATACTGCGATGGAAACACCGATATTCAGACGCAGTGTCCTTAGAGACCAAGTCTCATCCGACTTCGCGCGAAGCTCATTCTGGCCAGTTTGACGAAGTCCTTTATAAATCAAGTTGAATCCACGCGGCTCGCGAGCGGAACCAGTTCCATTTTGCCACCTCTCGCTTTCTCTTTTCCATTTCATCCCTCCAGTTCCGCAGGATCCAACGCAAAACAGACTCAGCTGGTTCCTCCATCTGGCTCGCTGGGAACGGTGGAAAATCGCGGCAGGAAAATAAACGGGAAGTTTCCCGCCGAGATAATGATCTCCGTTTCCTAGCGGCCAGGCGCGACGGTTTAACGTTTTAATTAAAATTAACGACAATCCTTGGCACCGTTTACCCCGAAAAAGATTACGCGACCACCTTATCGCGATTCGAGCGGAATGGAACGGTCCTCGGCTGACGACGAATGGAGTCGATCTCGAATCGAACGGATTTCGTAGATTTAGTAGGTCGAAGGACGTGTCGCCGTGATTCCCAAGATGGATTACCAGGTCAACCCCCTAATTTTCGAGATCAGACCGAGTATTATGCGTGATCTGTGTCGAGTGAGCTGAATCGAAACGAATAACTGTGAGTTCTTAATAAATGCGCAGCGAACGGTTGATTATCGAGAATGTCTTTCAAATCGATCCGCCAGTGGACGTAAATGAAGGTGGAGCGTCGTTTCTTCAGCATCCATCGCGAGGACTTACAACCGTCCTCCATTGCCGCTGGGGTGAATTGCAATTCACGGGACGATTATTTGCAACGAGTCGTGACTGTTCCTACCGTGCGTATCGGCGCGCTTTAGCTGAACCGAACAAAAACGCGTGGAGCGAAGAAAGGAACGAGTACCAGATGGGGACAAATAGGGTGAAAGGAAGAATCGGCCGTCAGGTTGGTTGTAATTGCAAAAGTAAGAGGACAAAAGTCTTTCTACCATTTCTGCCTCGAAGAAAATGTAAAACGCGGGCTTCTCTGCCTTTTGTTTCTTCTTTTATCGGTCTGCTTTGACCGTAGACTTTTCTTCGCGTTCAAAACGTTTATCAGAAGTTTCGTGCTTATATTTCTTTAATATCATCCGCGCTAAAACTGCCATCTACATGGATATTGAAGTTTCCAAAAAGTTCGCTAAAGAATTTGAAGCATTCGTCCAGATTTTCACCCTTTTATTTCGATGTGCTTAAGAATACGCGCAGTGGACAGTCGCAGTCGAGTCCAGTCTAATTTTTCGATCGAACAACCCTGGAGAACCGATTGATTAATTTCTAGAGAAACTCGCGTACAATTCTGGCAGCGAGCAAGCGATGGATATCGATTTCGAGGATATTCCGACAGATGGTACGGACACTTCTTTCCACGCGGCAGCCGAAAGTTAGCCCCCGGCGAACTTTCAGATTTATTTCTCGCCGCTCGAGGCGAGTCACTGGGAAACCGGGCCAACCTGAACGCTGCTGGCGAACCCGTAACCGATCACTCGATCGGGACTACCAGGAATTTGTTAAAAATTCCAACGAAAATTGCCGCAGAAATATCAAGAGAAATAGTACGAACACGGGATCAACAAGTTCTCTAACGTATTTCGACGTGAATTGCAATAAAATGCAATAAACTGCATACAAGTGACACGTATAATTTTCACCCTTTAAAAATTCTAACCTTTCACATATAACGATAACTGTTTATAAAAGAGAAGAAACCATTCTTGGTACAAGAATAACAATCAATTTCAGTAGAACAAATCGACCAATTCATCCACGATCCAAGAACACTCGAGTCGTACAAAATTCTCAGCCATAAAGCCAGGACACTAGATTGGACTCTATCCGCGAAGAATCGTAAGAGTGGTATTTCCCCGTGAAATATCATTGGTATCAAGCATTAATGCTAAGATCGCGCGGTCTGGTCGACTCGAAGGGGCCACGGATATCAAGTTCGCCAGGGTCGTTTCCGCCGGCTCAGACTGAGCTCGCGGTGCACGCATCCAACATCCGGAAGCGGTATACCCGAAAACGAGCGCTCGTAAAGCGGAAGCATCGACGGGTGGGCCCGCGATATACGTATCCGATTGATCTGCCTCGAAGACTCCTCGAAACGGGGTTCTTTCTCGAACCACCAGGGTGGCAACCACCCCTTTGCGGATAAGTGAATGCTCCGCGCGGAGCAATTTCGTCGAACGCTCGTACGCGGCGGTGTTTAATTTGAAAATTGGCTGGCTGTTCTCGCTCGCGTGACTCTGTCGTGTGTCGCCCAGAAATTGATTAAGGCGAGCGTTCCCTGGTGGATCCGGTGCTTCTGTTTGTGGTAACCTTGGCAGGGTTATTGGGTGTATTGGCAGTTTGATTATCGGCAGGGCTAACGGAATACCGTGCGCCGGATTCGAGCGAAACGGGGAAATTGATTTGCAAATTTCGGATCTCATTTCACCGTGATCCTTCGACTAGGATTCGCGGGACGAGACGATGTTTGATTGATCGTAAAAAATGAATTCGTCGTGTTCGAACATGTGTTGTACATTGGAATTCTCTTTACTCGTGGACGCGTGTACCTCGAACGAGATGGCTTCCACTCTAACCCCTGCATCCACATAGGAAATCCACGCGATACCCCGTAAATTAACACTTGTCCGCAACAGTTATGTCTCGCGGTCGCGTTCTCGGCGATGCGTGATTCATTCGTTTCATTATGGGAGCGTGGTCCGTTTAATGAGATCGTCACTCGCGACAATGTGGACACCGTAAGCACCGAACGAAAGCGTGGACCGATTTATAACGCTCGACGACTCTTTAAATCCCTCTAGCTCAAGTAAAAAGAGAGAGAGAGAGAGAGCTACAGAGGTAGGAGTAGAAAAATGTCGATTATAATGATAATTAATAATAAGTGCCTCTAATGAATGCCCCGCGCGTATGACTATCGGCCGTTCTCGTTAGCGACGCCCTCTGCGCGCTCGCAACGCGTCCCTCCGTCACTCGTTAGCGCCTCTAAATACTCTCGTTTCGGCATATTAAATACCGACGTATCCAATTAAAAGTATCCTCACCTCTCGTTTATCCTCCCGTGCCCCCGGGGTCCGCTGTTAATTAAAACAGACTGGTCGCAGCGGCAGTAAAACGCGGTCGAAAATGTAGGCCGCGTGTATCCCTTACAAACGGGACCAGATCTGTATTACGCGGTTGATAATTGAACATCTCGAGAACAAAACAGTACTCTGTACACCTGCGAGTATTAAAAGACCGTTCGCCAATTTAACGAAACTAATTGTCGATTACTTGAACGATCGATGCTCCACTGTGCCAAGATCGTTTAGATAACGCGACACGTCGCAAAGTATCATCCTCGCAAGTCGTACACAACCGTGAGGTGTTAATTATCTCGTCAGTCGAAACGATCCGTTTCGTTCGTCGCGATATTGTCGGGCGTAAAACAAATTCTGAGACGAGACACGTGTACGATCGCATTAACAGCTGCGAAATGGATACAGAGCTGAGGAGAGGATAGCAATTTCTCACGGAACGTCTTCTCGGTGGAGGCTGGCCCGTCCGTTCTCGTGCAATAAAATTTAATGGCCCCTGGCCACGGGGTAAACGCTCGTAAAATTCAGCGACGTTAATGCCCGCTCGGAGTATAGGGATTCTATTATTAAATAGAAAGCCGTAATTCATTTCGCCCAGCGTTCGATCGCTCTCGCCCGTAGCGGGTGGGACGAATTGTTTATGACAATTGCTCTGGGGGCGCTTTATCGCCTCGTCACGATGTACGTCCCGTTGGAAAAAGGGCGAAATCGTTGCGAGAGGGGCGGGTAGGAAAGGGTGACTCGACACGATTCACGTCGGCCCTGATTGTTTTCCGGCTGATGGATGAGTTCCGGTGTAAAACGTTGATCGACGCTATCAAGACGTCACCCAGTCGCGGTTCGACGAAGAATCCGCGACACGTGGCCCACTGTGACACCGCCATGCGAATCGGTTAAGCATTTCTTTTGATCGTTCGATCAAAGCGTTGTCAGAGGAGGTAGAAGCTGTAAAGAGTACTTTTAATTAACATTGTTAAACCTTCCAGGTTTGTACATCGATGAGAGACGTATTTTGGCCGTGAATCGAGGGTAGTTCGATATCGTTAATAAGTAAAAGCGATTCGAGTGCGATCTTGGCGGTGCGAGCGAGTCAAAAGGAAAGGATAATCGCAAAGGGTACTCGCGGAGTTAATTAGCTAAGGCCAGACGGGAGTTTGTATTAATTTTTTTTCGCCTGGTAATTAAAAGGGTATCGTGTACGACAGGATCGTGTTACCGTGGACGTAATATTTTTTTTACGAATATCCGTTCGTTCCCCGTGCGCGAGCGTTCGCAGTTTTTGCCAGGAAGTTAAAAGAATTTAAATTATTTTAGAACTAACGAGTTCCCGCAATTAGCACTGGAAAATTTACATTCGTTTACTTCGCCAAAGGGGAGGCCGATTTGCATATATTACCATATATATTACATCGCATATACATATTCTATCTTTTTCTTTTTCGCCACCTACCGATTGTAAATTTTAATTAGATTCAGGTTCCTCCGTTCTCGACATCTGCAATTTTCATTTACCATCACCTGGAAATTGAAACGTGTCTTCTACTCTTTCAATGGCCCCGTTTGATCGCCCCGCGATCCAGTTTATCGCTTATTGCGCTTTGATCGTCAAACGATACGTGAAACGAAAATGTATCCGCCTAAACAAATAGAATCGTTCGACTATCCACTGTATAATTCCACATCAATCGAAGAAGCTTTTGGAAAAAAATAAAATAGAGGCAACAGAACCTGGGAGTACGCGGCGAATTTATCGGTGGCCTTTAGAGGAGGATAAATATATTAATATTTGACCACACGCTTCGCGCGTATCGATCTATAATCGGTTAGAAAAGCCGTCCGATTAATCGCGATTAAAATTTACGCTTTTCACTTCTAATTGAAATTCCTTCCTGGCAGTGGGATATTTACGTTCTCGCGAAAACGATACAGCTTGCAATTCCGCGCACGTTGACCCGTTAGATCGCACGAATTTCATTAAGCACAGCAAATTTGGCGATTCGCGATCCAACTGAATAAAAAAAAAAAACAGAGAGGGAACAGGAACAGGAACGCGATCTAAAATGAATGATACGGAATCTAAAGAGATCGCAATGCGAACTGGATGGAACACGCGAAGCCATAATTGGACGAGAAATTTCTACCGGAGAATAGATCTGGCCTCGTCCGACGACACACGAGGGCGTCTTGGTCCCCCTCGAGCAGCCATGTTTTTTGCTCGACGACCACGAGGAGAAAAAGTCGGATCGAGAAAAACTGCGGTTGATGAATAACCATACGATGACGAACAAGCTTCCGCGGGAAGAAAGAGGCATTACCATTTGTGCGAGGATCAAGCGATTTCTTTTTTTTTCTCCTTCCTCCTCGTTTTCGAAACGCTCGACGATTCAGAACGATTAATTCGAGCGGACGAAAAGGCGCTTGTTAGTCGGGGCGCCGGTTTTTCTTCCTCGTCAACCCGAAAATTCTTCTCCTCGGCACGCGCACGCCTGCCCGCCGGGACGATTAATCAATTTCATATAAACGACCGCGTTAATTACACGCGCGGAATGGAACGCATCTACCTCGGTAATTAATATGCATCGTCCGTCAAACGTATCGATCGAATCTGCTTTTAATATTACCGCGCCTGGTGATGTTTCGTTTCGACGATTTCCAGCGAAAGACAGGGAGAGAAGCACGTCACGTTCGTTCGTACATTTTTTTTTTTTTTTTCATTTTCCAGATCTAATTTCGAACGTTTAATTACTTTCGAATGACATTCGAGGGATGCTAGATCGCGTGTATGAAAAAAAAAAAAATTTAACGAAGCCGCGCCGTTTAAAAATCGCGAGCACGCGGTTGAAACGGGGAACTGCGAGTGCTCGATTTCAATCGCGTGCCGGTAACATCGTTCGTACAGCGATATAATTGGAAATGGCGCGCGTCGACGGTTGGATCTTGCCGTAATAATGATTTACCGTGGGACAACGTCATCCTCACAACTTCTTGGGCCCGGCAGCTTGTGTTCCTGACGCGAGTTACACCGCTCACAGCCTGACAGATACACCTGCGCGTATGTCCGACTGTCGCAGGCTTGAGACGGGCCACCTCGCCTAACGCGTCGTTCTTCATCGTCTCCGTGGCCGCAGTTATATCAATGGACTTCCGGCTGCAGCCGCTGGACACCGGGACACGTTCAGGAAAACGCAATATCCCTTGGTAGACAGTGGCGAAATTGAGCACCAGCGGAATAATCACGGAAACCGGACGGATCGGACTAACGATTCAATGCCCTGCAAGGCAAATGCAACTTTTCAGCTGATCCACCCTGTGAACCAAGAATTTATTTCGTCCCTAATAATATGAAATATGGAACGCGAGGATTGGAAAAGAACTCGCGAATGGGTATAGCTTTAAACGCGGACGATGTTGCGTACGGTTAAACGAATCGCGGCGATTCAGCTGAAATTGTTCTTCGGCAAATATACTCGATACGTTTGACCTTTTTCCAGCGGCAAAAGAAAACGTGGAAAATTGAAAACTGATAACTTCCCAGCGGTATCGTTTTTACGCACGGCGGTCTATCAAATATTAGCTTGATATTAATTGAGAGAGAAATTCCGTCGGTATATTTACCAATGATTAAAGGATACGCCGAAAGGATTGCGCAAATAGAGTAAATTGTAGGAAATCCATGTAACCAGAGCAGCGATATCGTACCATTCTCGATTCGTTGTAATGATTTCACGCGTTAGCGCATACAGGGAGGCTCGACGAAATAAGGGAACGAGAACGCGACTAATGATCGCGTTTTTTAAATATGTTGACGTACCTGCTGGCATACCTGAGAGTTCGTTAACCGCGTCAACGATAAAAAAAAATGTTCTATGATACTCTACTATCAAGTAGTAAAGGTAGTAGAGTGATTAATATGAATTTAATTATAGCTGCATAACTTTAGAACACTTTCGTAATGGCGGAAAGTGCATCAAGGAGCTTCGTGCAGCCGTAAAAATAAAAGGTGGTCATAAGAAGAACGATGGTATGAACGAGTGCTCAGGTTCTCCTGCTGCAATGAATACTAATCTATTATACGTTAATCTATCTACATCCCACATAATTAAAGCGTGAACTGGTCTCTTTCTTACAGAAAACTCTCAAAGTATCGTAAAGAAGTGTAGCAAGGATTTTAAGAAAATTTAGCGAAAGTTCGAAGCAACAACGATTTGTAGAAGCAATCGGGAACAATCGATCGACGGTTACCACCATTATATTATTAATTGTTACGGTCACGGCGTTGATACACATTTCGAACGCGTCGCAAACAGTGTGTTCGTGTCACGCGCACACACGGAATAATTTAGTGTTCAATAATTCAACCGAACGTGCATTAAGGATCGCTCGCTCAGGAGGGACAGTTTATTTGCGAGCGTATTGCAGCAACCGCGGAACGGGACGCGGCGTTGTCTTTGCAATTCGAACGCGACTAGTTTGCACGCGTGCATCGTCCAGGCGTATCGATGTTATTAATTAAGCTGGCCCTATTTACGCCGCGTTATCAGCTACTTTACATCGCGCAGCCCTCCAAGTGATAGAACGCGATCGTTTCGCCGCGATTTATCGATCTCGAATCTTCTACCCGCGTCCTCGAAAGTAGGACGATAACCGGTCCGCTTAATCACGAGGCTAATCCACTCTTTCCCCCCCCCCCCCCCCCCCAGAGAATTCGTAGCTAATTCTACTAGACGCAAATTCGAGGAGGCGAGGATTAATTTTGCTCGATCTTCAGCAAAAAAAAGAAAAAAATTGATCCTTTAATAATCTGAATCGGTGCATAAATGCAGACTAAGAAAAAACGATCGTGAATCAACTCGATAAAGGAAGGTTAATTAAGGGATAAATAGTCTCGAATCGAAGTTTGCATGCAAAAGCGATCCGCAGACCGAGACCAGGCCTCTCTCTAGAAATTTACACGAGTATCAACGCGATGCTGTTCGACGCCAGCAGACATCAATATCGACGCAACGATACCATACAACTGTCAGAGCCTCGAATCAATTTCTGTTCAAGTAGCCTGGCTGGAATTACCACTCCGCCAGACATCGCGCATCGATGGCGCATCCTCGTTGGCCCTTCTCTCTTTCGATATTTATTTACGACGAAAGAAAGGAGAATTTTAATTGAAACGCGGGGGCCGCTGTCACCGTAAGCGTTACAAATGGCTTCGATATCGACGCTCGAGCCGGAATGTCTGGGAATACGCGTTGTTAGAGCACTTCCTGCGCGCAGTCCGCCGGGACCGCTTCTGTATTGTGTCCGCAAAATATCGATTGACCGCGGACGTTAACGAGCGAATATTAATATCTTCTGTTACAACACGGCGGCGTGCCCGGTTCATTCCACGGGTTTCTGGTTCGCGTCATAATTGACGTTTGTTCACACGGTTCCCATGCCGCTGGCAACCTTGTCCGCGTATCTATCCCCTTAATCATCAGCCAGCGCGACGTGGCTGGGGGTAACCGAGAACAAAACGGGTACAAGGCGAGAATTCGTCAACGCGTTAACTCGACATTGGCTAGAATTAAGGGTAGACGCGCGAGACGCCTCCGCGTCGTGTCGATCCCTCGCGATGGCTTCGATTTTCTAAAACGTTCGCTTGAAAAAAAAAAAAAGAAGAAAGTAAGGTGGAAACCTAGAGGAAGAGATGGACAGTGTAAAAAGAAGACAAATGAAAGCGGGTAGATAGCGTGCCCGCTAAGAGAAGAGAGAGAGCGAGTTGGATTAAACGACAAGCCGAGAGAGCGTCAGGCGAGATGAGTTGAATGGACGGTTACAAAGGGAACAAAGGGGCTGCAGGGAGAGGCGAGAAGAAGATCCCAGCAAGAAACGAAGAAAGAAACCGTGTGTCACGTAAAGAAACCGAAAGACGCCCGAGGAAATAGCAGGGGGTGGAGTAAAAGTTTTCGAGGAAAACTTCTTCCAGATGGAACAAAGTATCAGCGCTCTGATCCAATATATGACGAATAGGTAATTAAACGAGAACGAGTGACGAGACGTGGGATTGGCTGAAGTTGAAAAACGGAAGCGAGGAAAAGCGAGGGGGTTGGTTTCGTTCGAGCGTATCGTTGGGGGTGGGTTTAACGCGCGACAACGCGAGCACGTACCAACATAATTTGTCTAGCTGGACCTCGCACGGTCTGATGGTCAGCGGGATTGGCGTCGATGTAATTCGGTAACAGCTTGTAGTGGTTCCGAGTCCTATTGCCTGGTCGTGTACCACTGTCTGCACACGCACCCCCTCTTTGGTGTCCGCCCGTATTACACCGCGGTATAGCTAATAATCGTTAGTGACAGAGACATCGTGGGCTGCGTGTCACGAAGATCGGCTAATTAACGACTCCGTCAGAGCGTGGGCCGAGGGAAAATCGGCCAGCGAGATTCAGAAAGTATCAAAGGAAACGGCAGGCTGTTAACCGTCAAGGGGACATCGTTAGTATTAATTAGAGGGGCTGGTAGCTACGGGGAGGGTGATCGATTAAGTCGAATATGGAGCCACGTGTCTAATCGTTTAGCTATACCGTCGAAACAGAGTCGCATGATGTTCGATTGTCGTCATAGAGCAATAGAGAGACGTAAGGTACGCAGTCGACGATTGAAATCGAATCGAGTGATTCGATCGACAGTGAAACTAGACGGTTAGAATGGTATTCTAACTTTTATAAAATGTTCACGTCCGGAAACGGTGACTGGAATTTATTAAGAGACTGACTGAGAGTGGAAGTAGAACGGACGCGTGATTGGTCAGGCGAGAGTCGTGTATGCGGTCCAATGGCATGTTTCGTTCTGCTCGTTCGTGAAAAATCGTGTAATAAGCACTCGAGACCACTTAATTAGTGGCAATACCGAGGTATTCAGTCAGCTGGTAATTACCTTAAATGCAGTTTAAGTGCTCGATGTACACCGGTATCGATTTTATCGCGTTAGTCGCGACTCCTCTAGCACCATCCCTTTGCCACTCAAACGATGCATAATTTTAACACTTCTGTTTCACATATTGCGAGATACGAATTCCCCGCAGTCGTTTAATTAGTCTTTTGAAGTATAGCAACCCTTCCAGCGTTTCTACTATCCCATTAAAACCCGGATACACTCTACAAACCCTGCAATTACACTTGTTGCAACGCGATACTAATTACGACGACTGTATTTACACCATTCTACTCCTTGTTGAAATTCTATCTTTTTGCTCGAGAGGATTAGATTAGATCCGTTACGATCTACTTGCAGCTGTAGCGATATGGTTAGCCAACGTACCGATTGGCTTCTAAATTCCACTGGTAGAGACGTGTTCTTCTTATGGAAATTGTTCCATCTATCTCTTCAATTTTCAGCAAAAACTTGCTACTTCGAATTTACTTCTCAGCGCAATAAAATGTCCACGAGCTACACTTTTAGGTCTCAAGTTGCGCTTTCGTTTTATGATGTCCTAATGGTCGCCGGTCTGCTAAGTAGGCAGTCCTCGACGACACTTGTCCTCGATAAGAATTCTCACAAAATGGTCCACTGTAAAATGCCAGTTACGTCACAAACGTATTCGCCACGAGAAAAGTTGAGACATTTGAAACGTGAAACGTCTCGAGTCCCACGAAGCGAACGGCACGCTTTGAAATCAGTGAAGGAACAGAGCAATGGCGACATTGGTACCGAAATTCGAAGTTAGCCGAACGAAACATCCGGTCTTCGACCGAGGGACCTCGCGATCGAACCTCGAGAGCGAGATTAAAGGGACTCGAGCGCGTGCAACGCTCGCGTAACCGAATCGTCGACAAATTAAGTCCCTCGGCGGAAATTAGGGGAAATTTCACGGTCAGTTCGGCTCATGCGACTCCGTTGACGTTTAATGATGAAGCTCGCAACTGGACGCTCTCGGCAACGCTTCGCGGTTCGTTTGCCGGCGCACAGCGCCCGTATCAATCTGAAACACGCGAGGCTGCTACCCCGGAAAAACGAGTTCGAGTCAACAAGCTGCGAGCGTCACTGTTCGTTAACGCGTTCAAATATCGCGCGACGAAGTTTCGAGGGACACTTCGACTGAACTTCGACCGAGTTTCGATCCACGAACTCGATCTACGGAAAATTCTAGCCGTTTTCTTTAACAATGCCCGCTAAAAGTTGGCTGCGCGAAGACAAACCGACAGTTTCTTTTTCTTCTTTTTTTTTTCACAGCGAGACAAAGTCCCTCTGCTCGAAACACTCGCGGTTTTTCGAGAGTGGGGATCGTCGCGACGTACGATACGTGGTCGTTTCTCGGCGATGGTTTTTCTCAGGAAAGGCGAGTGAACGCATATTTCTCTCGCGACGACGCGCAATGTCCCGTGAAACGACGCGGCTACAACCGAGACGACTCGGTTTTGCCGATACTGCGAAACTGCCCCGCTACCGATACTGCGGCGGCCCATTGTCATGCAGGATGTCACGCTGAAAAATGAGGCTCCCATCGGGCTGGGCCGTTACGACCGCGGGAAAAAGCGAAACCGCCCGCACCGTCGCGATCATTTCTGTTCTTCTTGGCCACCTTCCTCGCGCATCGACGTCTAACGTCCACATCGCGATAAAACGACCCTATTGGAATCTCTTAGTTTCAGAATGGAACGATCAAAGACGAATAGGATTATATGAACAGAGGAATCCTTTCGATCGGTATAATTTTAGTACCATCGATAATTGCAAATGTTCGTGCAGAATATCTAGAAGTCACGCGAACGAACGTAAAAGGAAAAGAATTGGAAAAAAAGTGTCCGAGCGAAAATGCAGAGTTGTGAAGAAGACAGGAGGTAGTGGAGTAGCGCAGCATTGGTCAGACGGCAGCTGACATGCGTTATTACTCCGATTCCCTCGAGTGTAATCACTTTGGCGAGCTGTTTGCGTTCCGAAAATTCGTAAATTGTGGTAAAATGGGATCGAAGTGGCTACTCGAAAGTTACGCCGGCCAATATTTGATTCCCCCCGCGCGAGAATATTCGAGCGAAGTCCCCGTGTCTGGTGCGGTGAAAGAAAGGGGAAGATATTCGACGGCGCGCAGCGACAACGTTTAAATGGGGGCAACGGGTATGGACACGTTCCAAGTTTCTCGCAAATAAACGTTACTTAGCGGTCCTCGAGAAACGGAAAATTCGCCCGCTGGGATTTTCTTCTCCCCGGGTTATGCCCGCCGGCGGGGAATGCTTTTATTCTCGGGACGTAAAAAGCCGTGGTTCAAACCGTGGGATTTTTAAGCCGCAGGATTATAAATGTATACGAAGAAAATCTGCTGTCCCCCTCGCGGCGTACCAACGGTACAGCGTTCCACCCCCAGAAGAAACAGACCCCGAGAGATTTCTACTTGACACGGCTGCGTATGGTCCCTCGCCGATTTATTTCGCGATTTCTCTTAAAGTCGAAACTATCTTCCGCGTAGTTTGCTAATAAAATGTCGAACAACGAACGAGATCGAGGGGAAACAAACTGCGGGAAGGAAGGAAAGAACGAAGAACGGTTTGCAGATATTGGCGTCGATATTTGAGAAGATTATAAGACGAAGTTGGGAGTCGAGAAGTGGTGTTTGAAAAAGTTTTAATTAGCGAACTTGCGAAACAACGAGCGTACAGCAATTATTTGGAGTGCCTTAATCGAGGAGTCTTGACAGGGCTAATTAAAAAAATGAGCCCCCGATTTATCGATCGAGTGGAAATCGCTCTTCGCGAGCAAGCGGGCGCAGTCGCCACCCGCTTTCTCACCCCTTTTTCACCCCCGTTCCCTCGTCAACCGGGTAACACTGTACGTGCGCGAGCGAAATGAAAGAACCGGCGATTCCCTCTGCGATCGCGATGCCGCCAAATGAAAGCGCGAAAGTTGGTCGAAATAATATTTACGTATCCTTCATCATCGGTTTTCCAGCGCTTCGCGTCGAAACAATTTCGCCGAGCGAGACACGTTCAAACATAATACGCCCGCAGACGGTTAATTTCAGCGAAGTAAATATCAATAGATGTCCGCCGCCGTTATTTAACCATTGACCAGGGTGACGCGAGCCGTCGTCGATGCTGCGCGAAGCACCCGGACACCATTTTCCGTCTAAACAATTTCCAACGACCCGACTCGGTCCCTACGCGTTCTAAGATCGTCGTCTGCAGAGAATTCTCCGACACGCGAGTCTACTTTCCATCGTGAGAACAGTTGGGCGTCATAAATTCTGCGGTAAAAGTTAATAACGAGCGGAATGAATAATGCATTTTTCCGGCGGGTGACGAAAATCCGTGACGAAAGTAACGATTGACAGGGCTATTGTCGAGGGCCGCGTCAACGTGAAAAATGAGCCGGACGTCGAGCTCAGAGGGTGCGGCCTGTGCGTCACTCGAAAAGCACCTACCGCGTTTGGTCACCCTATTCGTCCACGTCTTGAGCGATTTAACCGCGGGACACTCCACCATCCCTGAATGATGTCCGATCATTATGAAGAGACTCGGAAGTGTGTTTTACGAGAAGGGTGAACTGAATGGGATATGCCGTAGGGTGGAACCGATGCTGCCTAATGTCTTCTCGTGATGGATGTAAACATTACAGGGGTGGGTCTCGAGTAATTACAATTTCAATAACGAAGAATCATTACTGTCTGAAGAATCATTATCTCTGTTCAGTAAAAAATGTATCCAACTATCTACGCTGATACTTTTCGAAATATCGAAACTCGTCAGGATCGCGCGACTGTTGAAACGCTTGCGCATTAATCAAAATGTTAGACGAAACTCGGGATCTTCGGAATAATTACGAGACCGCGCATAGTTTTCCCAACGACGCAGCTCCGCAGTGCGGAATTCCGAGGTTGGGCGGCGCACCCCCGCCGCGTAGCACGGGCCATTGCCAGCCAAGATAAACAAGATAATTAAAAGATAATTAACAGAGAAGAACGACGTACGTGACTGCTGGGCCTCCGTCCGGATAATCTCGATTCCCTTCAGCGACTTCGTGGTAAAGAAGGCACGCGGATAAAAGTTACGGGGGTGGCGGACAGGTAGCCCCGTGGCGGGGTTGTATCGAAGAGAGAACGAGATCTGAGAGGGCGCGGACGAGCGAGAGGCAGACGAAGATTAAAGGGACAGAAGAGAAGACAGAAAGGGATTGCGATCGGATTAGGTGCAGGAGAAACGAGGACGGGTGGCGTGGGTGCGATTGTAGGGTGGGAGAAACGTGGAGGAACGCGATGGATACAGATAAGAGATAATCGAGGAGGGATTTGAATGAAATTTGACCACGGAAAGGAAAGCCACGCTCAGTGGGGAAGATTAGCAAAAGGAACAGCTGAATGGAAAAGTGAAAAAATACAAATGAAGCATAAAACGTACACGCGGATAGGGAGAACGGGAAAGAGTAAATAGAGAACACTGGGAGGAAAGTAGATAAAAGTAGAAATATCCAATGACGGGGCGAGGGATGAGAAGCAAAGAGAAAAAAGGGAGGTTTGACAAACGAGGCGTGGATGAAGAAAGAAAGCAAACAGAAAGGCAGCGTGAGGGGGCGAAAGGGTGGGCAGGGTGGAAAAGGCGTTACGCCTCTGGCGGTGTGTTTCATCCGCTCGCGATAAAACCAGCGCGAGAGGCAGCCTCTCTTAAACATCGCCGCCCGCGATCGAAATAATCTAATAGACGCGAGATTGCGCTTCTCGCGCGCGAAATAACGAGACCGGGGCCGAATAAAATTCCGCGCGTCACTGAATCCCGTTCCCACCGCGTGACAACCACCCCCGTGCACAACGGAAGGTTCTGCACCGGTGATCGCGGAGAAAATACGATCCTGGCATCAAACCGTGCTTACTCCCGTCATAGAGGAGGAAAGTCTTGAAAAATTACGATGATCCCTCGCGATTCCTGCTTTTCAGACGATTTCCCGCAGCTTCTTTTTTCTTTCCACCCCACCCTCCGCCACCCTCTTTCACGACAGATGGAGCGTCTCGAAACAGCACGGGGACCCGGTATCGGTCGCAATTTTCTAGATCGTCACGTTTCATTGGCCGTAAATCAGAGTTTACAAGTTCACCAGCGAGACTACAGCCCGATAAATCGTGCCGTCCCCTTCGTCCGATTCAATGTCAGCAAGATGACGCACGAGGGCGGAGCGAACATCGCGGAAGATGATGAATTTCGGCAATCAACCCCCCGCTGTTGGGACAGGGGACGACACGAGCGAGCCGGGCGTCGACGGGGACGAAGCCATTTCGGAAAATACGCTCGATCGAACCGGCGTGAATACGCGTCGAGCGTGAAAGCCGCGGCGCTGACGCGAAAACCGTGCGGCGGTTCGTTCTCAAGGCGATCGAAAGTTGGGATTTTCGAGCGTGTTAATTGATTTCGAGGGTCCTCGCGGCGATTCAGCCGGAATATTCCGATAGGACGAGGTTCCAGGGCGGTATCGCGCGCTCAGGATTCGATCGAACTTTATGGTAGCTGTGAGTTATTGCTTATGTAGATTTAATACGATATAAAGTCGATCCTCCGACAGAATTTCCCGTGGACGACCTCTCCTCACATTTTTTTACGATATTTTCGAAACGAATGCTGCACGCGAACGTACCACGGGAGGGACACCCAACGGTGAAGGAGCAATCGAAATATTTGAAACGTTAAAACTGATATTTCAGGAGTGGCGAATTCCAAAACACTTCACCGGAAAAATACGATAGGTAAACAACATTTGAAACGTGATGTATACTCCGGGTGCGTACAATTTTTTTCGCCCCTTCCGGGGTAGTAAAAATAACAGAGAGTAATATAGCTCGATGTAATTAAAAAATGGACCTATCGTAATTCTGATGCATCGGATTTTGTATGCGCTGAAAAGATGCGTCCATCTCATTTACGTTTTACCGTACATACGACGAGAGTAATATCGCAAAAAAAAATGTGAAAGCCAAATAAACAAAATAACGATTATTATGCTACCTCTTAAAAAATGTATGCTAGCTATGCTCGTTGAAAACTGCGTCATGAAATATGTAGAAAATAACAACGACGAAGGTTGACGGTTTCGTAAAACCGTGTCAGAGTTCCAATTAAAACACCCCCGCCTACACAGGCGGGCTCCCCTAATCCCTGACAAGGGCGGTCGAAACGCGTTTGTCACGCGGCCCGGTGACGGAACCGCAGCCCTCTATTTAAATTTAAACACAGTTTATTAACCTGTTTCACGGGCACAGCGCACTCAACAATGGAAAGGCTGGCACTCGCCCCGCAGTTTCACAGGGGATAGATTCAAAGTCGATGGCCGGCAACCAGAGCAGCAACCCTTGCATTTCCCAGCGTGTAACCGCGTGCGAATTTCCGCGACAACAGGCTCATGAAGAATCTTAAAACGTTCAAGTCTCACAGTCGCGAACGACAGAGTTGAATGAAATTAACGAACACGTCCAAGGTAGTCCAGCGAGTCGTCCAGCACGCAAGAGAGAAGAACGTAAACTAGATCTTCGAAAACGAGTTCCTAAACAAGATCTTCCTAAGGAATTTGTCTCGTCTCGCTGCTCTCGATCCCCTTCCTTTCAAGCGAAAATTGCCACTCAATGTCCTGCGACGACGGTTCGCTTTCGCCAAAAGCTCCGCTTACACGGAACAGAGAAAAAAAAAAAGAGGAAAAAAAGAAGGAACGTCGAACCATCGAACCCTCGAGATCGGTGGCGTCCCCAGGCGACTCGCCATCGAGACAGGTTCATTTTTCCTGCGCGTTCCTTCCGATTTCCCGGGGCCAGACAGTTTCCACTGGCGAAGTCCGCGTCGCCATTGGCTCTGGATCGTCTGCGACGACGAGTGGCTCGTCGACCGACGTGATACGTGGCGGGTCGGGACCTCGAGGTTCGATCGGTTTTTACCGATGTCGATCGAGATTGGACCGCGCCGCCGTGTCATACGTGAAGCGAACGCAAATGGCGACTTTGGCTGGTTGATTTCGATGCGGCTGTTAGTGAGTTATGGGCTCGACCGCGTTCATCGCTGGGACTGACCTGAATACCGGAACGAGAAGTTAGTCGCGAGGGTTGGGTGTCTGGGAAATAATCGCTGGCAGACGACTCGAAAGATAATGCCTAATCCATGAAACGGAAGCCAAATTCTGGTGAGGAGCGATCACGGAATTGGCGAGTGTAATTGATCGTTTTCTAATCTAATCTTCATGGTGTAACCCTCCTGGTAACTTAGAGTGTTAGTTGTGTTGGCAGAAATAAATTAACAAATCGACGAAGCACCCTCAGAAACGAAAAATTATTCAACGCCAGCGGAGGGTGATAAAATTGTAAGCAAATGAAGTTGTACCAACGAACGATCCTATTACTCCCGTTCGACGACGCTATTCCGCCAGTATATTTTTCCGCGAAAGAGCTTTCACGCGGGGATCGCGATAACATTCTCCCCTCGTTTAAACTCCCCTTCGATCGGGGATGAATGGAGCAAAAAGACGGCAGATAGGGCTGTGACAAATTCGGACACTACATCCTCGTAGACGTACAAACTGCCAGGGCTTGCAGACTGAATATTCCAGGTTAGCTCGTGTCATCGCTTGTTGCCTTTCACACGGGCGAGCGGGTGTAACGCGATTACCAGCTCGAGTCTCTACTTTATCGGACCACCACCGATCTTCTAACTTTCAGTCAGTGTGCGAGTAGAGGATTAACTTCTCAAACGAAGACAGACAATGAAGAAGCTAAAAACTGTTTAAGGATGCTTATGTTGCAAATAATTGTTTGTCAAACCGTTCTGTGTAATACGTGTAACAAGTGTAACGAGAATATCTATTGTCAGACGCATCCAATTGCCAATGTATCACGCAGCCATGGTTCTCAACGGATGGTAATAAAACTGAAACACGACAGGGGGTGGAAGGTAATCTGGAAGCCGAAAGAAGCGCTGTTAAACGGGACGAGTGATCCTCAAGGGCTTATGAAAAATTTACGGTTCATCTGGCGGGCGTTTAATCATGAACGCCGAGAATTAAAGCAGGCGAGAACGGTCGCAGGAGGATGAACACCATGGCGCGACGATGGTGGGCCTGGGTGCACGGTATAGAACGGCCAGGCATATTTCACTTACACGACTCGAATCTCCGGGACCTGTGCGCCTCGCGTAAATTCCACGTAACTGTCTGACGCAGCGATAACATTGTTATATGTCGTCGATTCGAATCGCCATTCAGCTGTACGTACCCTCTCCTGCTCCGCCCTGCGCAATCGTGGACGTTGTTATCGTCTGGCGTTGCAACAGAAAGGCGGACATCGCGGAAAGTTGAAGACGCTGCGGCGGAAGTGCGTTATCGCGCGTGCAGACGTTCCTCCGCCGTTCGCCAGTACGAAGGATCGCGTTCTAGTCGGTCGTCGACGCGCAGAAAGTTCGACGAGGACCGTCGAGCCTTTTAATGGACGTTCAACTTCCATCTCTCGCTAATTACAACATCAATAAAGTCTCGAGAAGATCGATGCTCTCTCGGGGAGGGTTAATCCGCGCGGCGCCCTCCACAAGTTATTTCGAACTCGAGGCGCGCGTGTACATCCTCGAATCGATTAAGATCAGCAGTCGAGTAAACAACGCCTTCCGGGCGGTTCCCAGCGTCAGCTCGAACTTCGCTCCGCGAACTTTCTGATTCGTCTCCCCGCGAACTCCACCCCTCTACTTAGCGAACCCCGTAATCGCGTAATTTCCGTAATTGACCGCTTCCGCTTTCACGGCGGTGTTTAATTATTTGCGAACATTTCAGAACGGCAGCCGTCCCCGCGACGACGGCTAACGAACGGGATTCGTCGCGCGTTAGCTTCGTGGACCGGTAAAGGTGGGTCGAGGGATGAAACTCGAGCAGACAGATAAGGTAGAGGGGACTGGGAGGGGGTTAGGTCGAGCAGAACAAGGGAAAGGCTGCGCAAAGGTCGACTACCTTCTCCCGGTGATAAAGGTTATACAGTCTCTCGGACCAATTTCACCAGTGGTTGCTCCTTTTTGCTCGCTTTCAGCTGATGGGTGAAAGGGTGGCGAGCTGGCTAACGGGTAGCAGGGATGAAACGCCATCCGACCATCCTGCAACGACCACTGGAACTGCGGAACTTCAATATTATTCAATCGAATAATCTCCAGCGCTCGCTGGATCGGATCCGTACTCCTCGCTTCCGGCTGATCGCGGGCCACCCTGTGGCAAAAGAAGAAACCCGCCCAGGCAATTTTAGTGCCGACGCGTAACAGGAGGGCTGCTGGGTGGAATATTGCCTTATCGAGCCTCGATACCACCTACCTTACCAGGGTCCACGCGAAAACCGCCGCGTCGTCGTCATCCGGGGTAATTGACGAGGCAACCCCCCGACTAGAATCGTGTCACCAACCCTCCTGGTTCACGGGAAGAAATTACGTTCGGCTAGTTAAATATTAACGGTTGGGGTGGGATCGGGGATTTGAATTAATGGCGCGTGAAAGTGACGTTCCCGCTCGGCGGAGCTCGTGCCCTGGCGAATCTCGATCCACGTCTCATCCTGGATCGTTCGAGACATTTTAAAACGGGGTTCCTTCGTTCAGGGGTTGATTGAATTCATCCGCTCGAGGAGGGGAATCTGGTTTGTCTTCGATGGCTATTGCGTCGACGTAAAGGAGCTCCTCTTCGATGAGAAGTCTCCAAAACGAGATAGTAACGATCGCGTAGAAATAATAGTGAACAGTCCAAGGGTGTTTCTGTTGATTTCGTCGAGGGATGAAAGAGGATCAGGCGGTTCGCGGACTCGTTTCGCAAGGGTATCTCTATCGACGCGTTTATTAACGCGAGTAATCGAACGTGACTGACGAATAATAAAATGTTTATTAACGGGCGAAGTGTAGCAAGGCAGAAAATTATAACGAGAAATCTAATCCGTCGTTACGCGAACGCAAATAGGGAAACTTTTGATGAAGTTACTTGGAATAACTAACGCTAAGCCGTCGCCGCCGACTTAGCCCAGGCAACTTTCCGCGGGATAATGCGCCTGGGTAGCGGAGGCGTCGGCGTCGCGTACACGCCGGGATAACCACGTATGCAATAACGAGACGGCGTGCGTCGCGTAAACACGCGTCGATGGATGCTCGAAGCGAATTCTCGAGCGCGTCGCGCCGACTTCGCCGTTCATGTAGTCGCGAGCTGAGTAATTACACCGCGGATAAGTTATCCGTCGATGATTTCGACCGACTGCGCTCGTCGCGACGAAGAAACTGAGAAGAAACTCGAAAATGAATTTCTGCGATTCATTTTTGTATCTTGGTACGAATGAAAATGAGAAAGAGATTGAAGAAGGCTGATGAAAATGACCGCTAAAATTATTCTCGTACAAAATGGATTTTAACGATAGCATTTCAGTGGCTCGTACAAGTATGGAGACACGATAAAATGAGGCGGTACAAGAGTTAATAACGTGCCCTTGCCCGGAATCTGCTCGAGACTGATGGAATATTGAAACGAGACGCTGGATCGGCTCGATTAGTTGCCGGTGGTAGAACGAGTCGGTCACGCGTCAGACGCAGCGCCGGCTATTTCCCCCGTGTTTTTTCCACAAAGGCCCATTAAATCTGCGCTGCTGCGTTGTACCCGTAGAATGTAATATCGACAGTATTCTTGGCTTTTCGACACGTTAACGAGTTTCGTATAAATACTTCCGATAGCGTGTTATAAATATTGACGAAACCGAAGTACGAATAGACGGCGTCAACTCTGACGTTGCGAGCCGCGCGCTGCGTTTTCGAGAGGAAAATTAAAATTACGCTCCCCCGGTATCGGCGAGAGTTAACAAACAACGTGTTTCGGGTTCGCTGTTATTATCGCGACGATGATTGCGGGCATCCGTGCATTTATGAGAAATTTAAATATGCACTCGAAAACACGGAACAACTCGAAAAACGTGTAGAATACGCGAAAATGTACGAAACCGCGAAGTGCGCTCGATGACATTTGCATGGCGAAACGAATCCTTATTTATAACGCATTTCCTCGATAGCGTTCATAAAAATATAAGCTTGCATAAACGTGGTCTAATCGCGAGCCGTTCCATTCCCAAGCAATTCCAAACTTTCCACTGGCGATTCCACGTACCCGAGATAACATCGACTTCCACCTAAAATCCTTTCCGCCTGTTCCGGACGCTTCGAGAGGCCATTTCGAGCCATTCGAACCTCTCGTTCGATTCGAACGATACCGCCAGACGCCCCAAAATCGAAACAAAAGATTCGCGAATCAGTGGGTCACGACAGCGGCATAGATCTCTCGAGCCCACGAATCGTTTCGAATTCAGTCGGATACGATGCTCGAGCAGCTCTGGTTACAAATCTCAGGCACGTGCCCTCGAGCAACGAACGGTCCACGGTTCGAGGGGTTGATGCAGTCGTTCCAAGAGATGAAGATAGCCGGGAATGATCCGCAAAGTGGCGCGACGGCTTGGAGAACCGGTCGGTTCGGTTACGTACGACCTGATATAATATTCTTAGCCGGAATTTGCCTCGCCTTCGAAACCAATTCTAATGGATGGAGACGGTCCCGCGGCGGAGGCGACGGATGAATAACAATCACGACCAACGGATTACAGATCCCGCGGCCAGTTTTCCCAAACGAGGACAGAACTCGAGCCTGTGACGCGAGCGCGAAAAACGGATCGCTCCTCGCGAACGCTGGCCGGGCCGCGTATCGAACCGCAACTTCGTCTAGATCCGGTTTTGCCAGGTGGAACGTGCGATAGGGCCGCACGTGACACTGAAACCATTCCAGGATTCAATAGAGAGCTTAATATATTGAAACGGTCGCGCGGCTGAGTGAAATTGTAATGGCACCGGGGGCCCAGGAATCGATAGACACGTGTTCTTAACAATAAGCACTGAGGGAAAAGAATAGTATGGAAATGGTGGGTGAAAGTTTGCGTTATCGTTTCCGTGCATTACGAGGGAATCGTCTTTCGAAGTTAGTATTGGTTGTACGTTTTAGTTAATTTAAGAAGACTGAAAGCAGAGTTGGATAGCGTATTATAGTCTTAGCTCTGGGATCTTCGTTTCTCGTGCACGCCACCCTCGTAATCTCGAAGACCATAACTCAGCTATCCTTCTCCCAAACACGTCGTCAAGGATCATTTCAGGATCGCCATAAACAGGCCGTTTTCATACGCCGTAAAGATCGAGAGGCCCGCGGACGGGTCCCTCGTTTCGAATGCAAACGACCGTCTTCCTTCCGATTGTAAATCCTTCAACTCGAACCAGCCGGGGCGTTCGCCGCGTCGTTCGCACGCGGACCACTAAATTGCGCGATTCCGCCGCCGCGCCGCGGAAATTCTGCCCCCTCTGGTCGAATTTATCCGCGCATTACGCTCAACCAGCCGCGAGACCCGGAAGTTTCGTAGAACTAACGAGTGCCCATTCTTCGACGACCCTCTGACGATCACGTGGCCCAGGCTCTGGTGTCTCGCGATTGTCCGTTCAACGGAACGGCTTTCTTCTCGCGTTTTATTCACGGCTGATTTGGTTGGGGCACGAGCCTCGCCAGAAATTGCTGGTGAGGAAGCGATTTGCAAGTCGAGCCGATTTATCGCGCACGATACGGGGTTCGATCATTATCCTCTAAGATTGGGGTCTTCTAGCGTGCGAATCTTCAGTTTACGTACCTTCACCCCTTCAGAAGTATCGAAATTACCAAGGAGGAATTTTACAACTCTTTCTACCAGCCAGGAAACACGATCGTAACGGTAACATATACGCGCTAGTAAAAGACAAATTTCCCTCGTGCGTATAAAGCATGCACGTTTGATTTATACTAGAAGGTGAAACCAGATTGAAGTACTGCAAGCGTATCTCCCACCGACAGTACCTACTCGAAAGGTCTCGCGACACATTCGACCGTGTTCAGCGTTTCTTTACGAGTCTCATTCGTCCGGGAACGACGTTCGAGGCGGAGAAATCCGCGCGACTTACACGTAGGAACGCCGCGCGGCCGTGTTACGTCAGCGAAATATTAAAGGGGCGCCGGAGGGGCGGTGGCGGCGAACGCGGAGCGTGGAAATCCGTGGAACGGTGCCGGGGTCTCGTCAGAAAAATTAAATCCTGCCCGTAAATTTCAGCGAGAAAGAACACGCGAGAGTTTTCACTCCAGCCTGAGGGCAGGTCGCGCGAATCCGGCCGTGAATCCGTGGGAACGTCGAAAACGACGCTCATTAGAGGTGGCATCGTTTCGATCGATTCGTCGAGCAGACGTCAACGTCGTTACCAGCCCCGGTTCCCGCGCGATCTCTCGAAAACGCCACGAGAATCCGCGGCCGCTTTGTTTTCGGAAGAAACCCGCCACGCCGCTCGGTTAATCCGCTTCCGCCGCGGGAACACGATCGTCAGCCAGAAGTTAGTGTCTTTCGTCCGGCGGGCTCGTTACACGACCGACAACAGCCATCGCGTGTACAGCGGTTCCAGCGAGGGTGGCGGCGAAGGTGGCGCGAGGGTGGCTGCTACCACTGAGGGGTGGCGCGTGGTAACGCGACGTTTTATCCCGTGCGGTTAGCCTCGACGACCCCAGGCCAGCGATAAACCAAAATTCCGAGATAATCCCCGTGCCACGGCTGGCGCGGATACCCATCTCTCTACCGCTGTGAACGCGAGCTGATTCGAGGGACGTTGTCGCTACAAAATTTTTCTCTCTCGAGGCCCTTTGCTCGTAGACTTTGAATAGTTGTTATCTCGAATGAGATCGAAGGTGTACACGATATAAGAAGTTGCTCGTTATAACCTGAGAATTACATAGCGATATTCTATCAGAGAAAAATCCTGTTCACTCTCACGAGCGAGAATCTTATTTGCGTCGTGATATCGGAGAAATATCCTCGCGTTTCAAAGTATGACTGACGACCAGACGATACGGGAGGCAGGGCGCGATGGAAAGAGCTGGGTGTAACGTGAAATACAGACGGAGCTGGAAATAAAGAGAGGAAAATTCGAGGAGAGTAACGTCTGCTGCGATGGAAAATCCTGCGCGTGTATGTAACTACGGGGAAAAGGCGCGGAACCGTGGGGGGTCGCGGATAGGGGATAACGGGTGGCTGCCAGGCGGGTGGAGTCGGTGAACACGTAGATTATGGAGAGACAAAGGGACAGTGGAAACGAAAATACGCGCGTCACCTATAGAAAATAACGGGGCAAACAAGAAAGGGGGTGCGAGGGGGTCGCGCACGCATGAGCTGAAAGAACGCGGGGGTTGGGGGTTCGAGGGTCGCGAGACGCGAATCAGACGAAAAAAAGAATGGGTAGAGAGGGTGAGAGAATGCACGGGTACGACTATAAATAGAGAATATAAGAGAAAAATAAGGCGGACGGAGGGAAACGGAGAAAAATCGGTCTGTGCATGAATTATAGGCAAGGACAAATAAGGCGGCGAGAAAGGTTATATTCGCCGCAGGATACAGACGCAAGACGACAAAGAGGGAATAGCAGGTGGAAAAAGATCGGTACGTGGTATCTGTTCGCGACAGTGGCAAGCATTGTGTGACTTTATACGCGACGTTGAATGGACTTCTCGATGCATGGCTCGCGAAATAATCGAGACACGTCGTGTTCGCTCCGTTGGAGTTGAAAATGATTAATTTAAAGTCAATAGGGGGGGTACCGCTGACGTTGAATTTCTAATGGACCGAATTCAACTTCGCCAGAAATAATCTCTTCCGTACAATGGACACAGTTTGCGCTATCAGAATCTCTTAAGCTCTCCCTTAAATCGCTAAAGCGAATCGTTAAAATCATAAAGCATGAACGTTTGATGGAGTGGTTAAGAGCTGGCGGATAAACGCGTGGCAGGAATCCAGGGAAAAAATTCTGATACACGCGCGCGTTGAATAGAGTTGCTACGGTCGAAAAGGGATGGGGAGAGGTAATATCGAGGGTGCGGTCTAGAGCGGAGCCAGCGTAGAGACAGACGAACTCGAGCATACGTGTCCGGAGTTACAAACGCGCGTGGAGGATAAACGGCTTGACATATTAGCTAGTAGTTTGAGCGCAGGCTGAGACTGGCCGTATCAAACCGGTGTTTCGAACGACTCTGACCACTGGCTAACTCGGCGTTAACTTCGTGTCGGCTGTTTTGTCCGTGCACGCTATTTCCAGGTGCCCTGAACAACCAGATGAAACCGTGGACCGATTGTAGGCGTGGAGCCCGATACGGTGGACCGAGAACTTGGCGACTGGCGCGAGGATTCGTGAACATCGACGGGACAAGTTAGGTTTTGCTCCGCTGGGTTGTGTATATGCTCTGGCATCGGTTCTAGCATAATGAAACCCGAGCTAACCGTACCTAATCGAACCGCTGGCGAAATTTAACCGATTGCAACTTAAAGAGCACACTCTGGCTGAAGTCTGTCTCGATAATTGAAGGAAAGGTCGCGTGGTTTGACACGCAACTCCGTCGAGGCTTAGATAAAATATGCAGCATTGCTGTTCGTATCGTAAACAATGAACGAACTCAACAAGAGAAATTAGTATCGCGATCAGAGGGGGTAAGTTGTAATTTATGAGGAACAATAGGAAAAGAGCGCGTGTTGTCCCTTTAGCGGCGAGTGTCTGGTGGACCGCTATAGTTTGTTTGAAATTAAAATGATAATTCGAAAATGGGTCCAGAAACGAAAGATTTACGGCATCCTCGTCGATTAATTCTCTCGCTTAACATTGCTTGAACGGGCAGAAACAGTATCCGGTGAAATAATACGTGTAACGGAGCCAGGGGGGTGCGAATCGTATTTCATCGAAACAACCGTGAAATAAAACATTCGCAACGCCCGTGTTCCGCCAGTTTAGAGGTATCAATTTAACGGTGGTATCGTACGCAGTAGCCGCCAGGCCAAGTAGCGTTTCATTGCACGTGTGCGATTGATACAGGTTCCTTGATCGATGCGGGTTCCTTGAACGATCGCTGCCTCGAACGCCATTTGTCGGGATACCAGTCGAAATCGCGTGTTGCTCTCCTTCGTTGCGATATCCTTCCACAACGAACCGTTTTTTCCTTCGACAATTTCGATACGAATAATTGTTACGAACAGAAATATATCAGGAACTATATAGGGATTTTTGATTAAGAATTTAACCGACAGTGAAGATAATCGAAAGTTGTCCCCGTGTTCAAACCTCGATCGATAATTAGAAATCGACGAGGGAGAACACGGGGCGTGATTGGAAAACAAGAATCCAAAGAATCTCGAACGCTCGAGCCAGCGAACTAAGCTCATTATCCCAGTTTTTAATGAAGTATCCGCGTCCCATCGACCAACCCTCGTAGCGATGTCGCGTTGCCTTAAGCAGTTGACTTCGTGCGAATAAAGTGTAACGCTCTCCCATCAGGAAACTTTTCAAACACGGTTAGAATTACGAGTTTTCTTGGCGGCTGGTACGATGGTCGTTGAGCTCGTTACAATTTCTTTAACGTTATCTTAAATGCAAGCGCTATCGAAGAAAAATTAAAATGATTTTCTGAATATAATAACGATCAAATAGAATGAAGTTGAACGAGAAGTCAAGCAAAATGTCAAGCAAGCAAGGTCTACGCTTTGTTGTATTCTGTTTGAGTAAGAATATTCTAAAACGTTACACACCTCTGTCAACTCTGTTTCTAGTATCTGTGGATGACCCGCTTCAGAATTTAAAAGGAGCCGCGGTAAAAGCCCGATGAATTATAACACGGTCAACTGAGAAACCTGCAGTGTTGCTTGTGTAATTATCTCTCATAAAATAATGTTGAAAAAGTAATTTAGGAAGATAAAGATATATTCATAAACTGTGGCGGTTGATGAGTTCACTGACTAAGCGAATTTGTCTGATTGCTCTGATTTTATTCATCCATGGTGCTAAAAAAAAAGGGTCGTAGGTTCCCTGACATTTGATGGCCATGGATACGCGTAAATTTGCCCAATTTGCCAGCCGACCGATCATAATTCTTCCTCCGGTCGTTTAACCCGGCGAATGTTCGCCGAAAACTCGAAACGATCCAATTTCCATATTGGTTTTACAAGTTTTAATGACAAATCGGGGAACAACCGTCGAACTCTCGCCAAGAATAACCGAAGATCCTCGAGGAATACGCTGCATTAGCCCCTTAACGCGGAGATGGTAAGGAGCAGCGATCCGAGACGGTTCGAATCGCGATTAAAATCGATATCTTCGCGAACGACTATCGTCGAGTTTACGGCCACGGTTTACCCCTTCTGGACACGGCTCCTCATCCGGGGGTGTGGCCCCGTAAAAAGTTAATGGAGATTCCGGTGGAAAGTTTGCTGGCCACGGTCGTTCGAGAGATCCACTCGGCGATATTGCGTTATTTTCGCGGAATTATTAACCGAATGGAAGTTGCGCGTGCATTAGGGAATGAAAGCCCGTAGGCCACTGGGCTGCGCGGCTGGGTCGTGGGTCACTTTAAAAACCGAGATGCGGTACGGATTACGGGGGCCGGAAACGGTGGCAGCGGCGGGGGCGCTCGATAAAAGGAGACCAAATTATCTGACAGAGTCGCTGCAACATTAGGGCCGACGCAATCAGCGCCAGGTTTCTTCCGACCCTTTCATTTGTCCAACCCTTTTTCCTCCCCTCGCCATCTTGCCCGGCTTTATTCTTTGCCAACACCATTCACGGGTGTAATGTCGCCGCGAAGAAAGGAGATGGACTTGATTGACCCAATGTTTCCTTTCTTCCCGTCTCCCAGCCGTTTACGGTCCGCTTGTCACGCTGAAAACCATCCACCCATTTCCGCCAGTCATTCCCAGCCAGGCGCAATTCGCAAATCGCGAGAGGTTCGTCGAAATTTCACGACGATATTCCCAGGTGTAATCGATGAAATCTTGGGGATTATCGCGGACCTGGAATACCGTTGGTAAACGTGTCCACAATATTTCATCGCGGATTGAACACAGCCCGTTGACGATACGCGGGGAAAATAAAAAGCAGAAACGATTGGAAAGATCACGGATTCTCTGTCCCATGAAATCGAGATGGTGGTCGAGTCTGGGTTTTCATAAGGCAGTAAGTCTCTGAAGGATCCTCCTGCGGCCAGGGCCATCTTCTTGGTGGCCGTCTCTGCTCTCGCGTCCCCTCCCGGCCGTAAGACGGGGTTGGCAACGGAGCGTAATCTTCTTAAGAGCGCGCCGATCGACCGGACCAGGTCCACATTTTTCCGGCTGCTTGCCTCCTTGAATTTCCACTTGTCCGCAGTCCTGACGGTTCGCAGTCGTCGCGTTTCCACGTCGTCGTGGCATTTTCTGCGTCGTCCGCCCCTTACGCTCTCGATTCTGCTTTCCTTTCGAATTCTAATAAAAGAATTTTTTTTCCCCCCGACGATATTGCGAGCGGGATAACGTCGGCGATGTTAATATTTTAAATTCCACTCGAGTGGAAACTCGACGGGGAGCTTAATTAATCTGCACTTTAGAGTTTCGAATGATAAGCCACGGAAGAAAGTTTAGTGGCACGACGAAAGTACGATGAAAGAGTTTCACGTGATCACTGGCATTAAATATTTCACCTGTCGCCGACTGTTTCATCCCTGAAATCCCCGCGGGTCGAGGCACTTGGCGGCAATTAAAAGTGTTCGATTAAAATTGTCACCGTTGGTTAAACAATACCGAGCTGTTCGGGGCGAAAAGTTCGTCCCTCGAATTTTCAGGACGGAGACACTCAAACGCGTGGCTGATAAAGTTTCAACCCTTTCCTCCCAGTAATACGTCCTCCGGTCGGACGTTCGAGGAACGATGAGAACGCACGGAATATTTCTCCGTGCCAGTTCTCAACCCTTTACCCGGGCTCTTTCAACCCTCGTGAATTAACGAGATAATTGAAAAGGTCCAAGGTAAAGTCGCGGAAACTGAAAACCGCGGTATTCGAGACACTCGTCACTGGTCCCTCCTCTCGTTTTAATAAAACTCTATCGACATTTTAACTCAGTTTAAATCACTACAGGCGGTACCACGAGTGGAACTCGATTCGATGGCCGCGGCCATTCGGATAAGCTTCCGAAACGGCTGTCTCTAACGAACTCGTTATTTTTAACGGCCTCTCCATCCTCTTGCTCGCGCCTTCTACTGTTTTTTTCTTTCTCTCTCTCTCTCTCTCTCTCTCTCTCTCTACTCTTTCTCTCTTTAATAATTCTCTGTTTTTCTCCGCGAGAGTCGTGTTTCTCTTTGGTCGCATCGGCCGATGCACGGGCAACATACGTAAAACCGCAACGGTGGCATTGAATTCTGTTCCGCGGTGCGACGAGAAATTAATTCATCCCCGCCGCGATGGAGAATGCGATCCCGCATCGCGGGGACTGATGAAATCACGGCAGGCAGAGAGTGATTAAAATCGTCGAAATGACGGTAGATTATCAGAATTTTTCTGATAATGAGACTCGACAAAGCGGACAGTTTTAATGTGACTGGTCTAGGGGAGAGAACCTGGCGGAAATAAAAGCACCATAGGAATAAAAACGGAACCGAATACGCCGCGGAGGAAGGAAAAATGAGCAGTAGAATTTCCGGTTCCTGAATAATGCGTGCAGCGTACAAAAATATATAAAATATTCCAAAGGACTTTTTAAATCCCGAAAATGCGCCAGGATACGGTTTCTGAATGAATACTGAAGAATGCATAATCATCACTCGTTACTTTCATTTAGAACGCAAGGGGGAGACCCTCTCTCGGCCTTAAAAAATTATGCGAACCTTAAATATATGGAGTGCAGCACAAAAGCATGCGTAATAGGACAGTAACTTATTTATATTTATCTTTGAGCGTGGAACACTTTTCGAAGAACGAGGAACGCGACCGTGGTCGCTAATGGAAGATCGTTACTTCAAAGAACCGAACCACGCGAAATCCAAAAAATTAATACTACCTCGTTCTCTAACTTTCTAAACCGATTGACGGTAAATACGCAAACGCACAAATCTCATTCGATCGAAAAGCTTCTCGAAAGAAAAGTTCGTAATTGCTTCAGCTTAAAAAAAAAAGAAGAAACACTGCCCTAACATTTCAAACTCGTCGAAGTTGAAGCGAACGTCGAAACGCCAATCGGTACGTAACAACGGCAGGCAACGATACCGTGGCAACGGCAATTATATCGAAGTATTATCCGATTACAAATTTCTCCGCTGCCTGCTGCAGGCGTTGCGGCAATCCCGTGTTTATACGTACACGCCAGTAGGGGCGACAGGGGTGGTTCGAAGGCGAGTGCGAGAGAGAAAGAAGGCGAGGGTGTAGCCAAGCCCGCGCTCCTTTGAGCCTCTCCAGAGACGCAGCCCCGGAATTTAATAGGCTTCACTTTGAAACTACGGGGGAAATTGATCTCTCCGCGCGTCCCCCGAATTTTCCCACACAGCCAGGAGCTCCGCTCCGCTGGGAGCTGGCCGACTAATTTTGTTTAAAGCTCCTAAGCCGGTAATATCCGGCCGCCGTTTACGCTTTATTGTCCGGTGTCGTTCGATCTCGCCCGTTACCACTCACGGAATCGACGAAAACCCAGCCGTTCCGTCGCCATCGAACGTTCGTTCGATCCTATCTCGCTCGTCGTTAGGCTTACGGCGTGATTCACCAGCGAAACGATGTAATTCGCCGGAGATAGGACGAGCTTTTCTGCGATTCATCACATCGGGGGCGGTTCGACGTTTCTTCCTCCCCTTTACTCGATCATGCTTCCCTTAATAGTTTAAGTGCTTGTAGAGGGTAGTAACCTGTATCTGAACGACGCAAGTCTCTGTTGACGAGCAAAGGTCCATTTACTGGGAGTTTGAGAAATTAAATTTGATTTTTTTTTTTTTTTTATTGTATCGTGATGGAAGAATGAATGAAGGGATAAACTTCGTGAAATACACAGCAAGCATTTTCGTAAATTGTTCGATAAAAGCAATTGCCTCCTACGCTGGGAATTCACCCGTTTTAACATTGACGCGTTCGCGTCGAGGGATTTACCATTGAAGATGTAAAATCGCAATTTTGGCACGTATCAAAAATCCCGATTTCAGCACGGCTGAATATATTGATGTGTGACAGCGTGTTTAAAATGTAATGAGCAATTTCGGGGTGAAAAATTGCGAAGAGCTGCGCAGCGGGAAGCAAACGCGATTCCGAGAGTATTTACGCGACGATCGCGAGGACAGCCAGCTGGGGCTTGACGACGTTAGCCATGTCCTTCTTTGCCAAGTATTTCCCCCCTGATTTTCTCTTTTTACCCGAGGAAAAATCCTGACTGCAGCGCGCACTTAATTCGATTTCTCATAATGTCCCGGAGACAGGGCTCGAGGAGAAAAAGCTTAGCGCGCCGTCGAAAAATTTAATGGCGGACAGAGGAACGCTGCAACTCGCCGCAGCGAGAGCGAAAAAAGGGAGGACCACGGGATTACATCTACTTTGTTGCCGTTTTTACGCTGGTCAACGCGTTTGGCTGCGACGCGAGCGTCGTACGGTTCGTTTTGTTCGTCACCGTTCTGTCATAAACGAAAATTTTGGAAAAAGGATTACCGAAAGATTGTTAAGAGGGTGTGCAAGTGGATTTTATTAGAAAGCTGCGCTTCTAGGAACGTATTTTAATTTTCCACTCGACTTCATTCGTAATTCGATATGGAAATGCTCGGGCATGCTGGTTAACGAGACGGTGATTCATCTCAGTTGGTCGCAAAACCTCAGAATCTCGGCGACCTGTGCGATCTAGCTGTGAATTCCTGCGGTTAACCAGGCCAAACATTTAGCTGCACGTTAAATCGTCAAAAAGGAAATTAAGGCTAGCTTAATAGCGTTCCGTATCTTCCATATCGCGCAGGAAATATTCCCCTCTCTGGAAACGAACGAAATCGTACATAAACTCCTCGCGATCTGCCATTTCATCTTATTTACTGGCTATAATGGCTCCCTGTGTTTCGAATCGAATTATCTTCAGACGATTATTTTCAAGCCGCTTCTTTTTTAATTCCGAGAGTGTTCGAGCAAGAGTTGGAGCGAAACGGAGGGCGGTCCTCGCTCGAGGATTCAACGTACGAGGAACAGGAGGGAATCAATAAAATTTCTTACTTTCTCGCGCGAAACGAGAAGCAGAGGCGAGGGCGAATCCAATTACAGAGCAAAGCTCGAGCGCGCGTAACTAAATTTCAATGCATGGGGGTTTACGCGTGAAGGTTCAGTGGCCTCCGTTTCCCTGGGAGACCTCTTTTCTTGCCTCCTGGATGCGCGCGGAGTATTTCGTCGACGGTTTAAACTGCAGGAACGGGTGGCGGGCGTTAACGGTAATCCCCCAGATCGAGCGAAAGATTATCTCGCCGGGGAAAACGGCAACGACTTGGAAAATCGTAAGGAATCGTCGCGTCCTTGTTCGCAGCTCCGAATAATCTCCATTTGTCGCCGTGGCCGTGCACCACGCCAGCCTGCGAGCCTCCACTTTCCCAGAGGCACGCTGGAATGCGAAAGGTGCGCGCGGGGAAATGTAAACAATAAAGAAAAGTGCCGGGAAGGCGTGTCAGGGGTGTTGCGTTCGCGATATCAGATTAAGGGACGCGAGAAACTCGCGACGTCATCGAACTTTCGTTATTATTCATTAGAAAGCTGATTATGTGATCCCAGCGAAGATTATAATTAATCCTTGGACTGGAGATTAGCTGATTCATCGAGGATCGCATGCATTTCGTTCACAATTTCTCTCAGTCACCTCCATTCAACGATAGCGTCTACAGTCTCAGTAGTACAAACAAGCATTGGTCAGACTTAGTCGCGAAGTAGATATATATTTGCAAGCTGAGTACACGTTCACCGTGTACGTGAAATGATACATTTCGAGCTTTCGTTACTTAAAAATGGTTTAAATGTATCTTGCGAGCGAATTAATGATATGTACAAGGGTGTATTAGAAGGAGAGACGAATAGATTGTTCAAGCAACAATGAAAATGTTGTCCTTGTAGAAAGTGGTCCTCGTAGAAACGGATATAAGAACGTCCTTTCTAGTAAAGCAATTGTTCTCAGAACAAGCACCACTCTCTTAATCAACTTTGAGCCAAGCCTTCCGATCTAACAATACCGGTGAGCGAGGGCTGTAAAGAAAAAAGAAAAAGGAAAAGAAAAATCAACGCTGCTCGAATCTGCAGTCGAAGAGAGGCGAAAAAACTGGACCGGTCCCGACATCAACGAATCTCCGACTTAATTACCATCTTCCAGCGCCAAAACCACCATCCGGGAAGTCGCCCTCGATTTCATCCACTTCCCTATTCAATTACTCAACCCCTTGCCAATCGAGTCTGACTATCTAACGAAATAAATTGAACCCACCGAGCCTTTTCACCGTCGCGATCCAACGCGAACCTTGAGAGAACCTCCGTAGCTGGGCCCAGCTCGCTCGATCCACGGTGGAGCGCGCGATAAATTATTTAATTTAACATTAGAGAGGGATAAGGCAGCCGGTGGAGGGTCTCGTGGCTCGAAGCGCGCGCGATGGCGGATCCGAGAGAGAGATAGCCTCAAACAGGGTCGGACGTATGGCACCTCCCTTGGCGTGTACCGTATTAAATTTATGCCACTCGTATAGCTTTCCTGGCTGCATGGCAGCGGGAAAGAGGCAGGCACGTAAAGAGCAAAGAGGAGGCTCCGTACACGCGCTCGTGTAAATGAGAGATACGGATGGAGGATACCCCGTTGGCGGGGAATGATTTGGGGGCGCCCCTTCAGCCCCTGCCGGAGACGTGTACCTTAATTCGTTCAATTTCGTGGCTCCTGCAAGAGTAATCGTGGCAGATTGGATGGCATTACCGGATCATAAAGGCTCTAAGGCGGGACAATTATGATAAGAAAGTAGGCCACCCGTTGCTGATGGCAGCGACGCACGAAGATACCGGGTCCGACCAGCACGAATCGGGGCTGGTCATTCGACCTAAACCGATTCGATTTACCGAGGTCAACCCGTATACCAGCTGGACGAGAGTACGCGTTTTAATTACTGATACCTCCCTCCAGTGTGCACCCGTCAGAGGGTAGAGATTCGAGGGAAGCTGTGACATCATTCTTGGCTCTCTGTTCGGCTCTTTACTTCGTTCCGCAAATTGGTTGCTTTGTAGCTATCATCTGTTACCTTGCCTTAGCCGTGGTTTCGCGCGGTTGTCGCTAATTCCACTAGATAACAGCCGTTGTTCTTCAGCGGTAATCAGTGGCAACCAGGAAGACATTAAGATTCGCCTTTTAATAAAATAGTGGAAAATGAATCAAATAATACGTACGATTATTAGCTTCGTATAATACCAGCAAATAGAACTAGGTTCTCGTGTGTCTCTCCACTCTGCGCCTTCGAAATTTCTCTCTGCCGCAGGCAAGAAAGTCCATCCGGAGGAACAGTAAAATTTAAATAAAGAATTACTCTTCTTCCTCCCTGTACATCCAGTCCAGAACCACGGTTTCCCTCAGCTTACTAAAAGTATTTCCCAATGGAAGTGAGATTAATCCAGATCTCTGGATACACGCCTCCGCTAGCGCAGTCGACTACATCCTAAGTTACAGAATTATTCGGACAGTTTGTACTTGGTAACTCGATTGCCAACCATACGCGTCCATAAAAGAACGCGTGCCGTTTTTCTGAATCAGCCGTTCCAGCTTCAGCGCGTCGTCGATGAGACATCGTCGCGGGGGTAGCCGCGAAACGGAACGCCATCGAGACGATGGAAGGTTACGATAGAGAACAGAAGAGAGACGCGGACCCTGAGTCTCGCCGCGGTGGCAAACTCGCAATGTAATTTCAGCCACGGCACGAAACCGCCCGCTTCCTATTTAATTTCCCGGTTCCTTTCGTCGCGGTGGAATTAAAATACACGTGGAAACGGAAGGGCGCGGGGATGAAGAGCGCGCCTAGGGGCGGGCGGGGGCGAAAACCGGGAGCGGTAACTCGTGCAATTGGTAGCGCGTTCGCACGAGCGTGCCCGGCCGGGAAATTTAATTTCATTACGAGCCTCGCCGGACTTTTTCCGGCCGACTAAAATATTGACCGTCCGCGGACCGTTTTTCTCCCTTGATTCCCGGCTTTTTATATCAATTGGGAATTAACCGCCATACTCTTGTATCTCCTTAATTGCGCGCGCCAGACCAGCCCGTTCCTCGTCCAACGACTTCTCCTCTCAAATTATCCGGTTATAATTACTACGAATAACCCCTCCGATAGAAGTGCAAAGGAGCCGTAATTTAATCAAGACCTCGCCATCGCGCTCGCAGAAATGAAAGGCTAAGTATATATACGTTCTGCTGTTTTTTTTTTTGGGTTAAAGTCGAAGGGATACCTTCGCAACGGTTACCATAAACGGAACGATACCACCGCGTCCAACGTCGTTCACGGGCAAAATTGGCGGTCCTTTTATTTTTCTATTTCTCTACCTCCTCCGGTTTACCTCTTTCAACGTGATCGCTCGGTTTAATTAGCATAAGTCCAGCAGACCCTCTGGACTGCAGGGAGCGCGAAAGGCACGGTTCTATCCTCGGGGAAATTATCGCGATTTCCGTGAAAATGCGCACCCTGGAATCCCCGCTTGCTTGTCTTCCATCTTGCCAAGGCTGCCGGAAGCCGTTGCGGTCTACCACAGCGGAGGAAAGAAAGCGAGGAAGGTATACGAGCCGCTTTTACGGTTCCTACGATTCTCTTCGGGACTCGAAGGATAATGCTTTCGCCTAAGCGTTCGCTGCCGCTTAAAGTAGAGCCGGTGTCTCTCTGCGCGCGTTTATTTAATTTTTATTCAGTATCGCCCGGCGATTTGTCGGCGTCAGCCACCCTCGGCAATTGTAAATCTTTCCGTTCCATATTTCACGGCCGCTGGTAAATTGGCTTCCACCCAAATTTCAAACTCCATCGATTCCTTTATTCGCGTCGGCCTTTTGTCGGTACGCCTGAATTTCATTACGATATATCACGGTACCAGTTTTAGAATTACCTGTACGCCCTTCGCGGGTTTCCTTCGTATTCGTTTCTCTGATCCTGGATCCCTTTTCTCGTCGTTTATACAATCAACAAGCCTTAACACACTGCAATCAGCCTGTTTTATCAGTAATGATATTGTTAATCTTCTGTTTTAATATAAATTATATAATCATCTCCGACAAGTCTACTGACCAGCATTGGTTATTCGAATAAACCAAAAATAAAATTTATAGCTGGTTAAATTATATAATATTTCATAATTATACTACGAAATAAATTGGCAAAGTAATACTTTTCTCTAGTGAGAACAAAAGAATTATTATTTTCTTTTGTACAATAGTACATCGTTGTAATGTTCGAGCATCAATTTCTGAAAATTAGTCACGCAAAAGTCTGGTAGCCTGCAAAACTACCCTTTCGTCTTTCGTCTACAACTCACGAAGCAGCGTCTTCAACGAATGCCTCCCAATTCAACCTTCTCCTACCCTCCTGAACCATCCCCACTGGCACCGTATTCAGTACGATCCTGTATTTTTCCAATTGCAACGACGCTGCAGCAACGGCGCGGCGTTATCTCGGCGTGCACGCCGCTCCGCTCCCATGCACGCACGGCGATCGTGGCGTCGATAAACGCACCATCATCGTCCTTATCTGGACGCCATAATCCTGGCCGTGTCACTGCCTAGGCTGCGGCATGGAGTGCTGCATTACAGCCGCAGCCAGGCTTGTTGCTTTCGCGGCTCATTGTCCTATTAAACCTACCGTTAACCGTGCGGCCTCCACGACGGCTTTCAGCTCCGCGCTGCATAGTGCGAATCCACCCCCCCCCCCCCCGTCTGAAAGGGAATCGCCGCCGTCTACTTAGGTTAGAGTCGAGGAAAGGGATTTTATAATGCGCCGGTTAATTAATGACTGCGAGTACACTTGGGAATGAACGAGCCACTAGGGGCCTTTTTTATCGAGAAATTCCCCGCGATCTTGGTCGCCGTTGCGAAAAAGTTTTTGCACCCGTTGCTCGGTTGCGTGGAACGGCGAGCGAGCGAGCTGCCCTCGGCCATAGTCGTTTGTACCACTTCGACGAACTTCAGTTGGTCAAATACGAGACTGTTCGGTTTCGTAGACGATGTAATTGTTGAAAGTAACTTGTTCTTAGTGCAAATAAGATGTAACAGAAAGAATATTTAATAGGGGTAGTAATAGGGGTAGGAAGATTCGATCGATTATTGACGCGAAGTATTCGCAGCGAATGTTCCAGTTCATCTGTTCTTATGTAGATCCGCTAGAATATTTTCCCGCGGATTATCGAGTCACTGATTAATCTCTATACGCCCGTAAATTGACGATTAATAATAAATGTAGCCATTGCCTTTACAGAGTACTCAAATGGGTTTCATTAATTCCCGTGCAAATAATTTGCCCGGTTCCCTAGATCCCCCGCGCGATGGAATTTATGAAACTTCATAATAAAATTTACGAGCAAATAACGTAGACCTGATTAACGGGGTTGATACGCGGACGCGTGTACGCGGCAAACATTTAACGTTAACATTATTACTGTCTCCGCCCGCGCCCCTCCTTTTTCCAGCGTTCAATTAATTAATAACGTCCGCGTAATAAGGGAAATGTGTAAATTGATTATAATATCCCGTTCGCAGTGTGCGCATTACTTCCCTTCAATTCCACCTTTCGATTATTAATACGTTCTTCTTTAAACCTTACACCAATCTCTCGGTTCAACTGGAAACGAGTAGAACAGGAAAAGGGCACAGAAAGTTAGGTACGATCAGGGGTTGGTTTGATTCGATAAATAAATAATCGCTCGAACGGGGCGGGCGCCGTTAAATCAAGTAGCGAGCATCGCGACGTCGAGACAGAACATTCTGACGAGGGACAAGAGGGATGGGGACGCGAAACTCGATTGACGGGGGCGAGGAGGAGCGTATCCAATTCGTTTCGCTTCGCGCCAGCCAGTTTTCTTGGGCGCCGGTGCGCGAGATATTTAATAAAAAAGTTGACATTTCCTCCAGGGCCTTTCGCCCCGTTTCCTTCCTCGCCCTTATTTCGCCCAGAAACGTGGACGAATAGAAGAGAATCCAAGCCCAAGCGACGTTCTACGGTGCGTCACCCAGTTTCGCCCAGCACCCACCTTTCGCCTCGTGCATCATCCTCGTATAAACAGCGTCCCATCGTCGTCGTCGTCCTCTCCATTCCATTCTCTGTCTGCCGCGTTCATTTGATCCTGATGACTGACCATCTGTTACCCCGTTTCATCTTCTTCTCCCCTCCCTGGAATGAGGGATATCGCGAAAACATGAGCTTTGATCGATCGTGTCTCACGCCACGAAGAAACTTGTCTACCGTTCCGCGGTTACGAAGCTGAACGACGATCCCTAATCCTCATTTTGGTATTCCAGGGGGAGATTATTCGTCGAAGTTTCCCCGACGAAGCAGCTGGCTGATATCGATAAAACGAAAGAGAGCCCCACTCTTTTCTGGGTACGCAAGATTTTGCTGCGAACTCTTTTAACGAAGAGATTCCGATTCGACGAATATCGAGCTGTCTCCGGTTTTTGTTTCTCTCGACGTTTAAACGCGTTCGAATTCCCTTCGAACGATCGCCGTTGAAACTCGTTCCGCGGCGCGAAACTTTTTTCCCCCCCTTTTCCATGCATTCATATGCATTTTATTTTTCGCCCCCGAAAATTCTCAGCCCAGAGTTATCGACGATGCATGAATCGACCTGTGAAAAAAAAAAAAAGACATCGAAACGCTGTTTTGCATTTTTCCACCCCCGTGGGAAAACAACGAGCCGTTCGTCGTTAAATTCGTCTAATCCTCGTCGAGAGTTATTCCTCGGTTGGACGAGGATATTGGCCAGCCGGATTTCGAGATGGAAGTAACCCAAAATAGTAAGAAGGAAAGACGAAATGAATTCCGTCGAACGCAGAAATTTCGAGGGAATCCCCGCGGTCTTGCCGGATCTGGTTCATGTTTGTCTGATGTTTCGAGGGACACAGAGGCTAGGGAACGACGTCCCTATATATCGCGGTGTTGGCGGACCGACGGAATGTAGGTCGCACCGCGGAAGCCATCCCGGAGGATTCCGGAAAAACAATCGGCCGGATCTTGCCCCGGGCTCGTTGGGCCGGTGATTCCATTGGTGCCACTTCGCAGCCACCGATTTTTCCCTTCCGATTGAGAAAATTGAAATGACTCGCTTTCAGCCGGTCGGATCGGTCGCTCGTGATCCAGGCCCGCGCGCGAGTGTATTCATGAATATTCTGCCCCTGTCGGCGGTCGCTGCATCGCGCGCGCAACATAGCTGGGAATGTTTTTTATTTCCAAAGGACCAGAGACGCGCGCGATGATAAAGCATTGCGTTCGATAGGTTTTCGCAATAAAACGAGCAACAACAACAACAACAACAACAAAAAGCCGGAATAATTTTATTTTCATTGTTCGAGCGCGTGAAAACATGAATTCCGGTCTTCCGGGTGAAAGGAGAAGAATCAAGAGACGCGATCGTCGGATTTGAATTTAATCAAATAAAGACAGTCGATATAAAGCACTATTCAGAATGAAACATACACGAGAGATCAATATACATACGATATTGACTACGATTGAAATTGTTCGTATTCATTTCTATAAATATTCCTCTAAATGTAACTGAGATCGAACCCCAAGAGAGACGTCCACGATAAAAGCAAGCGATACCTCATTTTTTAGCATATCCACGAGAAGCACGTGGCGCAGAGGGTGTGGGCGTCCCTCGGATACGTCAAAGGGAACGAAAGTCGAGCAAACAACGATCGAGGGTGAGAAGAAAGGTCAAAGCGATCGAACCACGGGGATCTTGGGAGCTCCGCGGCATCTCCTTTCGAACCTCGTCACGAAAAATTCGCAAACACCCCCGCTGAATCTACGCCACCCCATCGCGTCTCGTTCTCTCCTCAGCATACACGTACGACAAGGGCGCACGAACGATGCGAGCGCGGCGAGGTGACAGTGGAAGGTAGTCGGAAGCGGCGGTGTAGTAGGTACACCAGTTTCAGATTGTTTCCGGGATAAGGGTGGGCACCCTCCGCTCGGACTTAGAGGCGAACACGCAGTTAGCATACTAAGCAGAATTACATCGTGTTAGTCCAGTTTATATCGCGTAATATTCCCGCTGGTGCATTGTCGGGTGAACGCGGGCCCCGTTCGCCCGGAAAGGACGCGTCGATATGAAAACGTGGCTCCGCTCGTTGCATACGAAATCCGATTGTTCCGCGGGAGAGCCACCGAGTAGCTCCCGCTCGTATAGTTTTCCCCTGTAGTGACGAACCGGAATAATTCCGCGCCGAATTGTTAGCGTAATTTAGGATCACTATGGCCGAGGGAAGGCGTTAACGCGATCGAACTGTTCGTGTTTGTAGGATTGAACACTCGAACCTCGTTGAATATTAGATAGAATTACCAGTTAGGTTACTGATTCGAACTGCTTACCGCCGTGTACTTTGGAAGGTAATACGAGTCAATACGAGAAATAAAACTACGTTCGATGTAATCATTTTTAGGATGTTGTGGACCTACAACGCTTGCCACTGGAGGGACAAGCTATATCCACGGTTTCCCAAAATTGCAGCTATCCATCTTCGTTTCTATGTTCTTCTAACATCCCCGTGTCTAAGGCTGGGTCTGCTAAGTAGCCTTACTCGACGAGTTCATTCTCTTTTCTTTCTATCTTTCCTCTTTCGCACTTAGAGCGTACGAAAGCAACGCGTTTCAAGGAGAATACATCTTTGACACTCCACTGAGAACTTAGACTTTACTCGCAGGACTTGTGCATTCACTTCTTCAGTTTCGAACAGACGATTATCGAGCACCTCGTAGAATCGCGCGATACGTGTACCAAACTAAGCCTGGTTATCGAGTATATTAGGGTGAAAGATCTGTATGCAGGCGTGTACCTCTACTGGATGATTATACGCGGGAGTATTTCGTGACTAATTTAGCCTGAGCTGTGGTGGAAGTTAGATTGCAGCGATGTCTACCGTTGCCAAAGAGCTCCGGGCAACGTCAGCTTCTGCATGCTCCTTAGGCTAGCAGCCGATTCTTGAGCGCAGATTATTATTCTCTTGACATCAGTCGCGTCGAAAATCTCTCGTGTTTATGGCAGAATCCGTTACATAAGCCCCGCTGACAAGCTTCGCGTAGCGAACCATACAATTTTCCTGTTGCCACGACGCGCGTTACCACTTAAGACACTCCGCGCCGCGCCAAGCGTGGAGCGGACGAAAATAAAACCGAGAGGCGACTGCAAGAAATTTAGGAGAACGTCACCCTCGCAGCGACGCGAGGGAATTTCCCGGAAAGAGGGGAAGTTATTCTGCCACGTTGAAAAAGGGGAGATGAGATTTTCGTCCAACATGACGCATGCAAATCGCGAAACGATTACCACGGCGACGAAGCCACTTCCGCGAGACAACGATTTCCAGATTTATGGAATTCAATTCGGAAGTTATAAAAGTTTCCCCTGTCTCGTTCGTGCGTAGCACTCCCCTTATCTGGCTTAACTTCCCTCAAAGAGGAGACGCGAGCCAATCCGAGGAGCGCGCGACGCGCAGCCATCGGTACTTTCGGCGTCCATCGCGAAAAGCGAGTTCCTGGGAGAGGAACTGATCATTCGACGAGTTCAGCTCTTTATATTTGCATCGATCTGCGGTGGAACGGGCTCGAAGGACGTTTTTGTTGCGCGAGATGAAAGTTTCCCGCTCGAGGATGTAAAACAGATCCGAGACGTTATCGGGATGATTTATCGAACAATCGTTCGACGTCGAACGCGACGCGTTCACCGTTAAAGGAATTCGTCGCGATGCCGTAGCGGGGACATTGCATTTAGAAATTGAGTTTACCCGACCGGGAAGTCTACGAGCTCAATCGTATCTCTTCCGTTTTCTGCTTTCTTACGTCCGAACCTGGATCTCTCCTTTTAGGGGAATCTTCTTAGAGACACGTTGCCATTTTTATCGAGGAACACGATCTCGCCGGAAGCTCGCGAGACTTTGAGGTGCAACGAAGGGAGAACGGTCCCCTTTGTATCCGAGGGAATCATCGTTTCATCGAACGAACCTTTTGTCTTCGAACACCTGCCAATACTATCGCAGATTATCATCCTTTTCTTTCGTACGTCTATCAAATGCGCTTTCATCGATTACGTTTATCGAATCACATCGTTATTAACGAACAACAAATATCCATATATCGCGAGTACAGCTTTTGTAATGTTACATACATCAATTTACAAATTCCGCTCCCGTCGTTATCATATTTCGTTCGCAACAGGTATATCAGACTCGCGCGTATATCAGTATTATTTCACCGGGATCGTTTTTAAATTTTTCCACGCGGCTGCTGGGAAATTGATACATAATCGATCGGGTATTGTTATTTATTTTTCATCGAGGACGAGACGCGGAGAGGAAACGAGCGTCTCCGGAAATGAAGCGTTTCGATTGGCAACGGGCACCCCCGGTTCAGCGACCCCCGATGAAACCCGGGGAACAACGGGCCGGCTTTATGAATATGTAAAGTACGTTAGAGGCGTTGCAGGCACACGAAACTGTTTGCACATCGTATCAAATATTGACAGTGCCCCGGTAAATTTATTCACCGGCTGAAATAATGTATCGCGCGGCCTCCGATAAAATCGAGCGTCCCGACGCGCGCCTTAACGCCGACCGACACGCGGCGGTTACGCCGGATGCATCGTCTCGAGGATCGCGGCCAGCGAGGCCCCCCTCGTGCCGAAAATTTCGATCGAGCAAATTTGCCAACCGATTAAATCCGTCCCCGTGGCCGCTGATAACGTCCCCGTCAACGTCGCCACCCTATCGTTCGTCGAGAGGAACGGCTGGTGTTAATCCCGCCTCGCTCGAATCGATTCCTGGGCAATTTTTTCGGTAAACAAAGCGGACGACTGATATTAAAAGTTCTGAAACTGAACGCAATATTTATGGAATATAATAATAGTGATCGTTATCTTGGGTAGCGATCGTAAAGATGTATCGCGTGACAGAAATATGTATTTCTGAAGCTTTTGGTGAAATGTCAATTTAGTATTTAAGGGATGGTTATTCCACGGCATGGTACAAATACGATGCGATGCGGTAGGAATATTCTTGATATCAGATATTAAATATAAAAGCGATTATGTTTCGCTATTCGTGGAAATAGTATTATTATTAATAAGAGCGAATATCAGTTTGTTTTCCTGATCTGCCTTAAATTCTCCCCAGAAAGGACATTTCTCCTGCGAACGAAAACTTTTTCCCTCTATGGCGTGTGTTGCGCAATAGAAACGCCAAATAACGAGGGCAAAAAGCGTGGTCCAATAAACCGGCAGATAAAATTGGTAAGAGAGCGTAGCTTCTGGGAAGCCCGGTGGTCCGTTCCAGGAAATATTTCGGTAGCGATGGTTCCAGGGACCGTATAACGTTTCTGGTGGAAACACGACGAAATGGGACGGGAACAACGAACGATTTTAAGATGGTAAAACGTAAGGAACGGCGATCGAGATCAAAGAGGAGGGTTTGAGTGACGGAACAAGTGGGAGGGTGAGAATAGAGTGAAAGGAAAGTACACCGTCGCGGTGGAAGAAAAAAGAGGAGGAGAGAGGAACGATCGGGACGACAGCGAAGTGGAAGTTTTTCAGAAATGGAGCATTGAAAAAACGGACAATTATGGACGCGAAAGTTGAGTTATCGCGGACGCTTGGATTGCATTAAGAATTCTCGTTAAGATGAAATTAACCGCCGGAGATGCTTCTTCCGACTTCTTTATTCAGCTTGTTATTCTGCTCGTCCAATTGTTCCGGTGCGTACATTAGCGCAATTATTCCGTCGTTTCAAAGCCTTAACACCGTGAGAAAAGTATCAGCCGTCCGCCTTCGCTGAGTTGTTCGTCAATAAACTCTTGAAAGTTTAGCAGAATGTCGCTTCGACGAAGATATTTAATTAGCTAGGAAGCTTTAGAATTTCCTGGTATAACTCTGTACAACTTATAGACTCGTGTTCCACCTCGCTTTAACAGTGGACGCAAGTATCACTGCCTCCATCAATCGAAACTCGGATTAAACAGCAGGCTCGATTCAACCAGATTATATCCGCTCGAAGCGTCGACAACGTAAAACGAATAAATTATTATTCATTATAATGTTAAATTCATTTAGAATCATAGACTCGTTTCGTGTGGCACAATATATAGTTAGCGAGAGGCAATTTCCAGATACAAATAGGTTATCGCCGTAAAACGCGGCGAGGATCACCAAATTTCGCGGTGGTTAGGTTAATGGTACAAAGCCTTACAACCCTTGTCGACGCTCCATGGTCCAGTGACATCGACCGTTCGCGTAACACGTGTAATCATCTCCTCGTTTCCACGATGCAACTTTAACTAGGAATTTGACGAGTTTTCACGCGGCTGGTCGTCAGTCAATGTTTCTGCTCTTCATTAACAGTTTTTTAGTTAGCAGTTGGACTCATAATTAAGTCTGTTCGAGTTAATTCTCAGCCGTCAAACGATAAACGTTTACTTTCTGTCATTGAGAAACAAAACGTCTGATGGCAGGGATTTATTCGCATCGCTTTCATCCCCCTTTGAAACTTTGTTCGACCGAGTGGAAGGACTTCGATGGCTTCTTCTTTCGCGGAAACAACTCACTCGATGCAAAGGAAAAGAAGTCGAAAAGGAATATTTAATCAGCTCATGAGTTATCGAGCAAAAATTTACGTACACGTGATATGAGTAAGAAACATCGAGGATCTTATAATAATTATGTGCCAGATGTTTAAAACTCACCCTCAGAGCTACAGTCGTGCACGAATCTTCGACTCTAAAAGTACACGTCGATATATAGCAACTTTCCAACCCTCTTTCCAAAGTATTCTTTCGCGTCTCGAATTTTCTCTCTCCCAAAAGCTCTGCTACCATACTTCGTCCGATTGTCCTGCAAATTTCGATGTATTCGATTCACCCCCAGATTCGATTCGCCCCTCGCGTTAACCAATTTCAGGGGTGGGTTAAAAACGGCAACGGCAATCCCAACGGGGGGGAAATCGAATCGCGTTGTTTGAACACTATTGCTCAGGCAGGGTCGTCGCGTGGTAACGCGTGATTTGTTGAATTATGACCGAGGCCGCCTGTCCACCGCAGCGATCATGCTTTCACGTGTGTCCCGTGCCCCGGGATTAGCATACTAAATCCGATTGACGTACTCAGCTTCCGTTCGCGGACCCTCGTTTTAATTACCCTGAATGCGATACGTCGCGTGTCACCGGACAGATAATGCGACCAGCCACTTGCACGTAGCCCAAGGACGCGCCATCCTCTTAAACGTTCGATCGTTCCACGTTCCTAGGGACGGTTCCAGCGTTCGTCCATTAAGTACTACGAACGGTGGGTACGTCGATAACCCGTGGGACCAGGACTATTTTCGATGGTCAGGATGGTCAATAATGCGACACGCAGTTTAGCTACTTACGTGCGTTTTAACGAGAGCTCGCCAGGCACGTTGGATCTTTAATGTTTCCTGCAGCCTCTGCCATTAAATCGAAACGACCACGCTAATGCTGCGCAGTCTTTTTTCTTTAAGCACCAAGACAACCCCGTAACCTGGCGTTCGGTTGCAGCCGAGGTACGCTTCCTCGTTTAAACCCTCTCGCGGTAAATTGGAACATCCGGTGCACGCGTAACGTTACTTCACGATACCGTCGGGTGTTCTTCCGCTGTATTAAAACTATTTACTGTTTCTGTATTCAATTTACGCGCGTGTATATAATACGAGCAGTTTTTATAGTTGTACGATCGGTAACGTGTTTCGCGATCGAGTTGTTCCTACGTTCCTCCCCTGGACGTCTGGGATTTTGCTCGAGATGAAATACGCGCGGGGCAGTTCGTAAATTCAGAAGGCGGACGAGGACAAATTGAGAATTGTAACGCGCAGAATAGAATCCTGCACGTGGGACGAGAGAGGAGTCATCGATCTGATGAGAAATAACTCATCCGACTTGCAATTAGTTTAACCAATGTAGCGAAGCTTTTACGAGTTGCGAGAAACTGTACTGAGTGACAAGGAGGTTATTTATGTTCGCCATGGTTATCGTAGGAGTCGAACAACGAGGAAGATCGTACAAGTTACGTACGCGTGTGGTCGAACGATCATAATTTAGTTTCTCCTTTTATCCGGCCAATAATCATATTTCTTTCTCCACGTCATAATGCGTTCAATGCCCTCGCGACGACGCGATGCGTTCTTCCAAGGCTAGTAATTAACCTAGCGCGGATAAACTTTGGATAATTCGTTATCGAAATAGGGGATCCGTTCGATGATAGGCGGGTCCGTTACATTATCTATGCGAGCTCATCGATAATCCTTTACGACGGGCGTCAAAAGTTTATAGAGCGACGCCTATGAAAAATGGATGTTTAAGGGTTGCGCGAGGCGAACTATCAAGTGTCAGCGGTGCCGATCGATCAACGGATAATTTTATTGATTACAGCTGGCGCGCGAGACGGTGGTGGAAGGAGATACCCGGTGATCGTGTTCGTGCACGGCGAGAGCTACGAATGGAGCAGCGGTAACCCGTACGACGGCAGCGTGCTGGCGAGCTATGGGGGTGTCGTCGTCGTCACCATAAATTACAGACTCGGCATTTTAGGTAAGTAACTTTGCCACTCTCCATAATTTACCAATGCGAGGACAATTACCATCGAACGCCGTGTGCGTTGCTCGCATCAATTTCGTCTGAGAGGATATTTGTTAGTTGTTATTCGAAGAATCTGTCGAAGAATATTTTGCACGATAGAACGCACAATTAGAACAGTATTCATCATCTTGGTACTGTCCTTCGATCAACAGTTTTTATCCTTGCTGACTCTGATGGAGTCCTAGAAAATTCTGAGGCGCTACTATTAAATGTACTTTTAATTACATCAAGCTTTGTAATTTAGTAATTACGCGCGCTGCTGGCGGTTAAATTCCGCGGTGCGTGCGTCAAACTGATATTAAAAATTCCTCCTAAATCACGGTTATGGTTTCGTCGAAGCAGTTAATTTGCGAACATCACAACGTAATTAACTCGATATTATTATCGTGGCCGACCCAAAAAGCTACCGTACTGCGGAACGCTAATTAGATAAATGGAATTCTAAACTTCCCAACGAATAAATAACCGATCCTGATACCCATCCTCGATGATCCTGCGGACCTATCCACAGCCGTATCAACCTTCATCGAGAGATTCCAACGAGACACCCAAGCAGAGACCACCCTCGTCATCCGTGATACGAGCCTGGACGAAGAAAATTCCGACAGACAACGTCTCCACTGCGACGAGGGTGGTGGACAGCGGGGCGAGGATAGGGTGGGTCGAATTAATCTCGATCCCTTGACGAGCGTCAGCGAGTTAAACTTTGTCACCCAGTTTCTGGAAATTCAGCAACCCGGCCGGCACGCCGCAGAGGCGAGCCGATCGTTAGCGCTTCGAACACTCCCTTAATTACGTGCGTGCAGAAGTTAGCAACGGGTGGGTTTGCGTGGACGTTAGCTACAAGGCTTGTCGATGAGACAGCCGTGGTCATTAACACCGCGGCTGTGTATCATAGTCGTAGAGTCCAGCTGAAATTAGTCGCTCGTTGTTCGAACCCACGTCTGGTATCGAGAAAAAAACGCCCCCTCGGTGCACCGTAGTATCGCCAGCGAAATAATTCGACCGTGCGTTTCATCTACGACCATGAACCAGCGGCTACGAAAGCTGGAACTATTGTTTCAATGCTGGAGGAACTTTGTCTCGAGCTCAAGACTAGCAAAAATTTGAACAGTCACTTGTCACTTGGGAATGCAAAGTAGGGTGCGAATTGGAACGATCGCTCGTAGATCCGCGCGTAGATTTCTAACGCTACGGATGTTAATTTCTCAATTTATCACCGTGACGTCCACGAGAGCCTGTTGGAGGGGAAGGGAAGAAAGGTGGAGGACGAAAAAAAGGAGGTAAGGAGAGGAAAAGTGCAGCGTATTTGCCTGCGTGGCCAGGCAGAAGGGATCGAAAGTCGGAGCGAGTTGCCTGGCAACGGGGGCAACCAAATCTAATAGGAAACTCATTACGGCTAGGTCTTCCGTTCCACCAAACTAAATTCTTGACTCTGCCTCCGCTTCCGTGACAGTGGCGCCCCGCCATTCTCGTCCGTTCGCCGCCAATATACGCCTCGCTTCCTCGCGCTATGATATATTCCAGTGACGTCAGCGGGATTCTTCGACGTCCCCGGCTGGAGGGACGGAGAACGACGGGATCCGCCGTGTCGACGACACGGGACACGTTGATATTTCTGGAAATGAACCTGGCCGGCGTACCTCGCGGAGATTAATCGAGATTTCACACAGAGCCAATTGTCGAAGCGAGGTAACTTCCCGCAATTAGGACCAGCGTTGTAACCACAGAAATACGAAGTGGTCGGACGTCTGTAAGCTTCTCTCGACGGTTTTGAAAGGGCTCTTTATCTCTCCCTTCGAGAAGAAAGTCAATTTACGCGATTTATGCGAACCGCTTCCCTTTGGTAGATTTTCCAATTCGTTTCTGATCAATTTTTTCTGTTACCAAGTCATTTAAAGGGGCAGGAATAGTCGATTGCGATATTTCAAGAACCCTTACGGAAAATTCACGCAACAATAGCGTCCCTGGATATATTAGCGTATAAACAGGTTTCCTGGCTGTTTAATGAATCCACGGTTCTACTTTAATATTAAAACGTAAAATTTCAAATAGATGCCCTTAAAGTGGTCACTTGAACCAGGCTTCTGTATACCAGAGTGGTTCTTTTTAATAATCAAAGAGTATACCAACCGCGGTGGGAATAATTAAAAGATATTTGACCCTTTGAGGAGGCGGATTTCCATCCTTGGAACGTAATTTTCCGCCGGGCAGAAACAACGAGCCGCGGCTAAATTCGAATTTTTAAGCTCGACCGCCGTTAATTTCCCATGGAGATGAAGGGGAGAGAGTCCAGCTTCGCTGCGTCACGAATACGCGTACCACCCTTTTTCTGCCTCTCTCTCTCTCTCTGTCCCTCTGTCTCCGCGTTTTTCTGTTGTCCCTTTGGCCAGGTAAAGTGACGCCATTCGCGGGACGTGTTCCACGAAACGCGGACGACGTAACGAGGTTCCGTTTCTTAAATTACATTCCACGGATTTCGTACGTTTAACCGTGACTAATGCGGCCGTGCTGTAAAAAAGGGCTGGATCACGTACCCAACCGCTTGAATTCTCGCGAATTTCATCTGTCTCCTTAATCATTTGTCCAAAGCAAAGCCATTCGAGTGGAATACCATTAACTCGCTGTGTTCCAAGTATTTTTTTGGGACTGGTAACTTTGACCGTACGAAGGATCGTTTTTCCGTTAAAAGCGGAGACAACGATGAGGATTTCAGCTGCAAGCGAATGATCGATTTCATACGGAATTCAGGTGACAGTGGAAGGGCGCGTCGCTCTCCTTTCTACAGTCCATTCGTAAACTAAGAAAGTTCGCCGTAGAAAATACGAGGACGAAATGAAAGTTTGTTTGCCCGTCGTTACGAGAAAGAAATTTGTTCGATCAAAGGGGGCGGAAATTGCGAGCGAACTGTTGCGTTCTATCACGAAAGTTGCGCCGCTGGAACTCGAGGAAAATTGCTGAACATCACGGTCAGCATTCGAAAACTGTCCAACCCCGTTTCGCTTTTTATTAAATCTCGTTAAACTTGAGAACCCCCGGAGGAACTTCTGCCTATAACCGTGTACACTAATTCACCCTCTTATTCCCTAGAAATTTCGTACGCTCGCCACTTCCTGGCGCGCTGAACGACACGCTGTTGCTAGTTTCCATGCGTGCACGCACCCTCGAGAAAAGGAGGAACTGATTACTTCGTCAACGAAAAAGAAGTAAAGGTCAAACTCGATGAAAAGACCAATTATTGTCACCGCAAAGGGACCATCGCGCAGGAACACGGGCCAAGAGGAAACAAAATTTTCGGCCACAGAAGAACGAACCAGCCGCGGCACAGGCGTGAAAAATATCGAAATTTGATTCCATCGTTAGTCCGTCGAAACGGAAACGCGGCTCGGTTTCAGGAAGCACTTTCTTCCAGCGGTCGCAATTTTTGCCATTTTTATTTTTTCCACTTTTTTCCTTCGGCCGGCAAAAGTGACGTGGTTCGCTTTGTGTCGAACGAAAAGTGGCGTCGGTGCCCGGGAGGGGTGCGAACGGGGGCGGTTCAGGTTCTGGTCGGGGCGCAGAACGATATCCAGCGGCGGCTATGCACGCCCATGTACCGGAAAATTTAAATCAACGAGTAACGTTCAGCAGTTCCATTGTAACGAGAAGAATAGGAGACACGGAAGCGCAGCACGACAGATACGCCGGAGGTTGAATATCAAATGGGATATGACCGGTGGTTTATTTCTATTCCAGTTTCGCGCGTTTTCCACCGACCCTTGGATTCATCCTCCAGTCGTTCTGCCAGCCTCGATTTTTTTTAACTATTGCAACCCCTTCGCAGTTCTTTTCGTTCGAGATCGACTTTCGTTTCCTCGCTAAAAACGCTCTCTCTCGTACTTGTCTGAGTAAAAGAGTTAAGTCGAACCTGCTTCAAATTTGAAATCGTGGGATTGCAAGGTTTTGACGAAAACAAGCGTAATTGTAATTCGATAGGAATTGATGCGTTATTTTTTAATAACGCACAAGCTTTTCCACATACTCTCATGTATAGAATTTGGATATTGAGTATTCATAGCTAAATCTCAAGTTTCCACACGTACTCAGTCGCACGCAATAGGATCATTCACACCCCACAAGATTATCATGGAACGAGATTTCTTTCAATTCCTCGCATAGTTTCCACTGCATTATTTTTTGGATAGCGTGACGTGGTTTGCGTGTGCCCGACAAACCGTTCTACAGGATATCAGCCGAAAGTGTCGCGAATACGATTGTATCATTAGTGTTTTATGCGTGCGAATCGATAGCGCGATAGCCCCGTGTCGCAAACGCAATCGCGTGCACTTCGAATCGGTTCAGTCGGCGTACAGGGATCGATCGAAACCCCCGATGGGAATAAAGACACATCCAGTTCTACATATTTCCCATTTTATTCTACTCTTTCTCGCTCCTTTTTTCTCGGAACGTTGCGCCACTCGATTTTGATATTCGTTTCGCGCGAACAACAGGTCAGACGTTTATTTCGACCGAATATATCGCGTCGATCCGTATGGGACAAAGCTTTAAAACGCAATGGTACGAGTGCGTTCGGTAATACGAATGGAAGCGGCATCAATCAACTGTTATACGAACGCGTAAAGAAAGAAGAGGGGTTGGTTCGACAGAGAGGCAGAAAGAAACCCTAGAAAATTGCGACGCGATGTATTATCCGATGAAAATTGCGAATCGAGCATGCATATTCATCGCGCATTGTTTAGAACGTAAGCGTCGCTTTTAAATCTCGTTTTGATCGATCATTTCGAAGTGCGCCGAAATTGACCGTGGCGGGTTCAACGAACTGGCGCGCATCGACGAGCGTTCAGCGAAATTTATTAACATCTTCGATCTGCCGAACCGAACGCGTACCTTTTCGTCCCTCGAGCGGCGTTTCGAAGCGCATGAATTATACGGCTCGTTTCATTTTTTTTCTGTCCATATTTTTGCGCTTTATTTCTTTTTTTTCCCCTCCAAGTTTAACCGGGAACCTGGTTACCGGAAAAAACAACCGAGGAAAGTTCGTTAAATTACTGTTGCGAGCTGTTTGAGCGCATTTTGCGTGAGAAACGCTCGTTGGAATTTTTTTTATCGCCCGCGACTCGCCGACAGGAATTTTCAAACCGCGCCACCCCCACGGTTTTTCTAGTTAATTATGCTCGCGAGGATACCTATAGCCTCTTCTCGAGTGCCACTGGATGGCGAGCTATTGACGGGAACGTTCTGAATGATCTTGATAATGTGCCTCGCATCGTTAACAGCCTGTTCCCGAGGGCTGAATGTTTCTATTAATTTCACTCTGCGACCCCTTTATGCTTCTCGGGTTCATTCTTCGCGCTTTTTAAGAGTCACTCGTTTTACAGCCAGTTGAAGGATCTGAAAGGGGCAGCCTCGTTATTTTAATCCGAAAAGGGGCAGGTTCTTTGAAATCCAAAGGCGGTTTATACCATTCACGAATTCTCACGGCAACGAGTTTAAACGCTTAAGAATATTTCTCGCGAAAATTTTGCACGTGAATACCGCGAAGCGAGCCGATCTCGACGCTGAACGCCCGACACGCCTAATTTCTATGTACGCGCGTGTTACCGCGTCTCGCCCTCGTCCTCCGCGTAATACGTCCCTGAAATTCTTACTCGACAAACGAAAAAGTAGTTCACTTTCGCGACGCTCGAACGTAGGAACAAAAGAGTTCAGTCGACGGGGGCCGTCGCTGGCCGTTTAATTGGCATGTGCGCCGCGGAAATGAATTTATCGGTAGCCGTGCAACGAGAAAATTGTCTGCGAATTCAGGTAGAGCCTGAAAAGAAATTCGTTGCACGTACCACTCGCGTTTCTACCCTTCGTCCCGACCGCCGCCCCATCCAGTTTCATTTCTTGAAATTAAATGTAAATTCCTGTACTATTCCGGACGATTCGCCTTAGCATCGCGACGACAGCCGCGCCTTCGAATTATTTGCTGACCTCATACACACCGCCAGACGCTAAACACTCTTACCTTCTACCCTCCTCTGGTTATCGATTCCACGCCTCTAAATTCCTCCAACTTTTTCCGCTCGCCAGTTCCCAGCCGATTTCTCAGCAGTCGAAAACTCAAGACGAGAGAAATACTCGCCGCATCGATGCGAAGGAACGACGATATCTCACTCGAACGACGCAAATATTATTCTGAATCAGTTGCACGCGTTCGAAACGTTCTGTCGATGCTCGAAAATTGCCCGCGGAGGATCTTCGACTCGGTAAGCGGGCGCAGATAAGCCTGGAACTAACTGCGCTGGGTTGCAACTACTTCTAACCGTGCCACGAATTAATTTCATATTAATTTGTCCCGTTGCTCGAACGTTTAACAATCAATTAGCGATAATACTGTTACCAGAATAGAAACGCCCGCAGAGGTTTTCATCGAAATTGTACCATTATTACTCGATACTGACATTGTTGATCGAAGCAAAACATCCAACGCCAATTATTGTCGCCACGGAAAATACTTCGAATCAATTTCTCTCAGTTTACTTTAACAAGTAACAGCGCGAAGAATCGCTTTAAGACTGAGATAGGAGTTTCTCTAAAATTACCAAGGGACACTTTCTGCCATAATCTGCATTGGAGAACGCTTCAGCCGCCACAAGGGAAGCTTCGTCCATAGTTTCGCAGGGTAGGTTAACACAGTTCTACAGGCTGTTCCCTGGAACCGTTGCCAAACCGATAATTCGACTACATTGATAAAAAAAAAATGCTGGCGTCGAGGTTAACGAGCGAACTGGTCGAAAGAAATTTCCAAGCGACAAGTTGTCCTGTTTGTCGTCACGCGAACGAGCAACCAGCGGAGGGTGGCAACGTTAGGGGTGCGAGTCGAGGGTGCAGCGTCCCATTGGACGCCAGTTTCCGAAGGGACGAACTTCACCGCGAACGTTCACTCCGTTTTTCATTCATCCGTTGTCCCGCGCAATTTTTCCTCGACCAGTTCGATCACTGCGCCCCAATAAGTCCCAGTCGCTTTCCAAGTTAAAGCTTCTTAACTGGTTGGCCGTTGGGAAGTTCAGGCCGAACGACGAAACTCATTAAACTCTTTATTGCTTCGCTAAGTATTGCAACAGATGTTCGAAGTTATCATTCGGAAGTTTGACTTACTCTACTGCTGTTGAATTATCGTCGCCCGACCCTTTCTCTTCCCTAACGAATAATCGTCCGTAAATCGAGCGAACTTATTCCCAGCTCCAGCGAATAAAACCGTGAGATTTCTATTCTGGCGAAAACAAAACGCTGGCTGAGTTGAGACAGCGATTCGAGGGGGATCGGTTTACGTGGGACAGAGCAGAGTACTTCGAAACTGTGAATTGTAAAATAGACGACGTGACACGGGAGAATATTCCTGGACGTAAATACGAACTAATATTCTATGAGAAAAATAGATATCGCGTGGATTAATTAATTTCCTGAACAATGCGCGAAATCTCTTTCACAGTCGACACTGATTAGCAAAGTATAATAGAATTTTTCCATTTTATTTCGAAGCTAACTTTTGCTGGCCCGCTCGTTCGTAATACCTTTTCTCGCAGGCTGATTCAAATTTTTCAAACAGTCTTTAATTCGCGTAAACTGTTCCGCGATGTTTCCGCTGTTCCCCTCATTATTGTCGGAATCCCCGAAACACGCTGCGAAAGTTTCGCGCTTTTGTTTATTGTAACTTTTTCCCCCCGACATGACCCACTTTGCTAACTGAGCGCGGCAAGTACTCGTATGACTGTTCCCAACAGAAGATCACAAAACCTGGGAGTTTTTCAAAGTATACGCGACCGCGTTGTCATTACGCTTCCTCCATTTCACAGTTTACATTTTTCATGGGACCAGAGATGATGTATCAAGAGTTTAAGAACAGCCGCCTGGTTACGCCGTGGCGGATGGTCTGCTCGCGGTTGTTACGTTTGTTAGGAAATTCGAACGGTACGATCAGAGAGTAGAGAAAATGCGGGAATTGGAAATTCCAACCACGTTCGACTGGCGTTCGTTAATAGCTACGAGGGCATGTTTAGGGCGCGGTAGCTCGATGGGGAGAGGAAAAACTGGGATATAGGAAATTCTAGGCACCATCGGGTCCAATTAAACGACAATGAATCCGAAACGGTCGCGTTCCCCGATCAAATAATCGAACAATTTATTCGACTGCTCTCCACGGCCTGTTCTATTTTGCATATCGTTCGATCGCGCGGGATACCGCTATCAATCGACGCCAGCCGATTGAAATAGTATTTACGCCGGCCGGAAACCGTTGACTGCGACCGGAAATGCCCCTCACTCGGTCGAAAGCGCGGCTCGAACGCGCGAAGTAGCGTTCGTTTCCTTTGAAGAACGCAGCCCACGCCTCGTTACTCGCTCTCTCTCTCTCTCTCTCTCTCTCGTCTTCTCTTCCTCCGCGCGCTTTTCAGAACCGGGAACCAGCGCATCCCCTCGTATTCGTTTACACGCGTTCGCGCGCTGCACGAGGGAGGCGGTCTGAATTCAGATTGCAGTCCGGGTCATGGGATATGTGGAACGGTTTGAATGCAGATTACAGTCTGGGTCAAGAACAGGCGATTCGAAGCGATTTCCGAGTTTTATCCTCTCCCGTCGTGTTGCCCGCCTGTTCGCAGTCTATTGCGCTCGTCTAGAATGCGAACGAGTGGAGAAGAAATCCGAAGAATACGCCCTCCGCTGTTTTGTAGAAACGTTCGCCACTGCTGCGTAGGCTGGTTTAACGCGAAATTTCGTACGAAAGGGGATGAAGAATCTCGCTGATCTCTAATTCGAGAATTTCGCTTTGGAAATGATTTCATTTCGTTCTCTCTGTCTCGCGCGACTTTAACATTCTTAACTATTATCCTGAGGTGCTTATGGTGACTCTAGTATTGTGCATTCTTTGGAAATATTCCATTATATCCACGGTACATCGAATGGCAGCGAATAATTTAACGGTTCGTTGTCAGATTTATCTTCTAAATCGAATTAATTCGGATTAGGAGTGGGTGGGAAAAATTTAATTACGGTTTGACAACAGTTTACCGTTGGACGAGGTAGCGAGCATAACCAAGCCTGTTTTGATTACAGGCTTTCTGAACGCCAACACGGATTCGCACTTACGCTCGCCGGCGAATTACGGGCTGATGGACCAGATCGCGGCGTTACACTGGGTGCAGGAGAACATCGGCTACTTTGGCGGCGATCCTGGGAATGTGACGCTGGTCGGCCATGGGACTGGCGCTGCCTGCGTCAACTTCCTCATGACCAGTCACGCGGTGCCTGACGGTGGGTAAATTTTCTTTTCGCATCGAAGGGTAATTCAATATCTGATTGCCTCTTGACTCTGATTTCATTTTATGTGCGATATTTCGATTGGTATTTAACTTACCACAAGAATATCGCATGCGAGAATTAAAAGATGTGGTCAGATAACTGTATAGAGTTTCCTCGCCATAATAATTTTATTGATACAAATATTCAATTTTCCAGTTGGCCAGGTGGCGAATTTTTAGCGAGCACGTACTGATTTCCGGTACGCTCGTCGTTCAATCTATTTATGTAAGATACGTGTAAAGAACCATCCATAAAACGCGTAAATCCCTCGACGCTTATTCCATCAGTATCCCTCGATCCCGCCGCTACAGGCAAGGCAAACATCCATGGCAGCGTTCGATCCACACTGACGGCCGTAAAAAAAGACGAGAACGTGTTTGGCGAATGTTGAGGCGGTCGTGATCGAAAGCAGGGCGAGGGTGGCGAGGGGGATGTATTTGAATATTAAAAGCAGGAGAGGCTGATACAAGGTGAAACGTGACAAGGACGACGACGGCTAGAGAAAGGGGGTGGTGGGCTCTGGCGGTAGCCGGATGTAGATCAAAAGAAGTTCTCCGGCCCAGCCAGAAGAGTCGCGTCTCTTTAATCGACTCGCAGGTAATTCACCCTTCCCGGAGCGTGTCGGGGGCAGGACGGCGTGTATTTTATTTCTGTCGTGCGCCGGTCCTTGGAATAATTAACGTCGGGTCACGCTAACCCTTTTAACGGCCCCGTCTAGAAATAACTGGACGGAATATTCAAGATTAAAGCGTTAGATGTAAACGAGGGTCGAACGGGCCGCAGCTCTGGCCTGAGCCCGTAAAAACTGTCGTCGACGGGCTGGCGGTACGCTTCGGTTCCGATACGACGGCCTATCATCCCCCTTCGTGTCGCTACCCTCGCCTCGATTCGTTGACAAAGAGCCGCTGCTTCACCTGCGCCGACACTTTGTAAATTTCACGCGTCCTCTTCTTCTTTTCCTCCTCGACGTGCACAGAGAGGCGGGGAAAGAAGCCGTCTGCGGTCGGCTGGGCGCAATTAGAATGTATCGCTCGATAATACCACTCAGCGCGAGCGCTGTCTCCACCCTCGCGCGTGGTACACGTTCGAGCTTTCCTTTCCGTGAACGCTCCGATCCGCAGGCGCATAAATTTCTTTCGTGCTCGACGTGCCCCCGTATCGAGCAGGGAAATTAATAACCAAACCCCGGTGAAAATCATTTCTCAGTCCCCTCGTCGGCTGGAGTCGCGTGAGCCGATGCCGTGCGGGGGTTGTTTCAGCGCATGGAAGACAGATCGATCCTTCGAGGTGAAACAAAACGAAGTAATCTGCCCGTAGGGTTCCCCTGCTTTTATCGTTAACCCGAACGGAACGATAATTCACTATAGCTGAAAACTGTCAATAGGGGTTAGAGCAGCTGATTCCGCGTGTAATTTATCGCGTCTGATAAACCGCCACCCTCCCCAGTCCTCCTCCGTCCGACGTTCCTGGGCGACTTCGCGTGGCTACGGATGGGATTAACTTTAATATGCGCATATGAACACGGCTCGACCGGCTGCTCGACGGAAAATTGGATGGCGAGTTGATTCGCGCTCGATAAGACAGAACTTTAGCAGTGCCGCGTTGTAGAGTTAGTTCGAAATTTTGTCTCTCTCGTTTTCGACGCGTCAGACCGCATATAAATGACATTTGTTTAACGTTCAATCGTTATTTGTTTTGGAAAATTGTTTCACCATGTTCGAATGAATTCTTAACACCCAGATTATTTTTTAGTCCGCTCTCGCTGGTTTTTGTTTTCAAATAGGTCTTCGTCGTTCTCGCCCTCGTCCCTCTCTGACTCTTTCTCTCAAGTTATAATGGGTTGCAATTTACAAGTGTCATTAATTTCTCTCGTCCCGTGTTCTTAGGAACATATTTTTCGAAATTAAGTACTGCACGTAATGAAAATACTAATCTGCTAGTCTGGAATTACACCGGGTAATAAAGAACAAGTTCTTAGAGGGGGTGTTGGTTCAGCTCGCGAGGTAGAACACTTCGAGTGCGGAGAGTTATTAGCTGTAATAAATCCTATCTGCGATGGTTGAACCCGAAGGATCGTCGAGAAAGTAACAAATAAAAGAATAACAAAAATCCTTCGAGACGTTCACCTTTACGCCCTTGTTTCTTCCAATCTCGCGGGAAGACCGCCGTAAAACCACCCCCCTGAACGCGTTCAACGGAGTTCATTCACCATCGCGCAACGATTCCATCTTCCGGTGGTTCCCATCTCGCCAGGGCAATTCAGCGTCGAAAGAGAACGAGGATGCGAGCAACAACGAAGTTTATCGCCAGCCGACTGAAAAGTCGCGCGGAGCGTTGATCGTCGAGCGGAGCAACGCGCGTCGAGAGGCATTACGAACGGGAGACTCGTTTAATGAGTCCGCGGCCAGCAAATGCCACGCAACGCCGCCATTTCTGACGTAAAATGCGCCGCGTAATTTGCGCTGATGGCATCAGCGCCGATGAATGACGGCAATTCTGTCCAGGAGGATCGCTTTAATGGAAAAAGCAGGCCTCGATTCACGCGGCGCTGTATTTTTCCGCTCTTTTTTCCTTTCCTTCTCTGCTATCTTTTTTTTTCTCTCTTTTTTTTTTCTCGCACCGCCAAGATCTTTGCGAGTACTGATTGCGAGACGCGGCGAACACCGCCTTTACCGTGGCACGGTTTTATTCGTGTCAGTATCTTCTATCTTCTAAGCGATCTTTTTTATGAAACATTACCTTTGAGTAATAACGGCTACGAGTAATAACAGATTATGGATGTTTATAAAAAAGTAATCGAGTTTGTTCCACGTGTCGTATAATATTTAAATGAATAGTAAGAGGCACACCATGGATGTTTATACATTTATGGAAAATTTAAATACGCAGAAGAGCACATAAGAAGCCGCGTAAAATATTCAAATTTGTATCGCACATGTTATATAACATTTAAAAGGTAAAATACTCGCGTATAATGTTCGAAGAGTCGACTACTATCGTCGTTCGATATTTAAAGGCTGCTCGCGCACCACGGATCATTTCGATTGCACTTTTTGTACGTGTTTTTGCGTAAAAAAATTTCGAAGACCGTCGCGTGGCTGGTTTTGATTGCGGCGAAAAAGTATCCCGCGCCCATGAATTTCTTCCTTCATACGCGACAGCCGCAAAATTGATCGGTCTAATTAATTGAACGCGCGCGATAGCCCGCGTATCGGAGGAGGGCTATACATTTTTTCTAATTACCCAGGCTCAAAGTGCGCCGCGTGCACGCGCGAATCTGAAGGCTTATCAGCTATCGCGGCTTTCATATCGTTTCACGTGATTTATACGCGAACTGGTGTACGCGCGCTCGTGCAATGTTAACGCGCCGGCTGTCATAAGACCGCACCCCTCCAAGTGTTACTTTAAAACACTCTCGCGCGATCTCAGCGAATCGATCGTTCTCGTCTACCAATTCAAACCTTCGCATCGAGAAAAACGATCCGCCGACACGACACGCTGATGGTATCCCCTATATTTTCCATTTTCTAATCGCAAAACGAGATCAGAATATATCAGAACGCTCGAGTTTCACGGAATGTACCGCGAATGTACACGACTGTGATTCTCAACCGTTTTACCGATCACGGCTGACGGTAATAGCCTGCTCGAAATACGATCCCATTAGAGAGAGAGACTGCTTACGAAAGTATACTAGGGACCGCATCGCAATTACTAAAACGCCAGGGGTGAAATGTTAGTATTAGGCGTGCGTTCGATTCGGGATCGCGTCGCGTTCTCCTTCGACCGATTGTTCTCTGATGGGATCTAATCCGTCGAGTTTAATCTGCGCGGGTTGCAGGCTTCGAATGGACAATGTCCGCGGTTAGGAACTCTCTATCAGGTGGCAGGCCAAACAGAATCGCTATCAGCTGCGATCGGCCAAAGGGGTGGCCTCACCCTTCGGACCGACCTACACATAAATACTCGCTCTCGTCTAGAAATGCACCCAATACGTTCAACTGCGAACCTTAAACCGTCGAATCGTGAAAATTAGAATTAAGAAATAGACGAAGCAATTATTATTTAAATTAAATGGGGGTCACGCGAAGAACCGTCGAGCAGACAAAATTTCTTCAAAATGGATTAAGGTTCCTCTGTCATATTTAGATTTTTATGTGAAAGAGAGAATGTTTGCGATGCGAGAAGAGTAGAAACCCAGAGATTTCACTATCACCGATGAAACTGCAGACCAAGAGTCGTTTTTCAGTGGCGAAGACCAATAACCTTCGCGGTCTCGCGTCTGCGGTACAATCGAAGTTACGCGGACGTTGGTTCAATTAATTTCGGTGTTAATTGCGGGTGTGGAAATATCGCGCGGTATTGTTGGATATTGTATCGTAGTTCGATTCTGTGTTACGTGCTCGAAGCGTGCGCGGGTCGTAACTACTAGGAACAGAGTTCGAATCGGATTGGTCCCGCGGGAATTCTTGTAATTGTTCCACCCCTAACAGATTCCTGGAACTTCGTATCAGCTGCAGCGTTTCTTCGCGCGCGTCACTGTCTCGTTACATCGTCGAACACGACGATCGGTAAACTGCAATGCGCGTAGACATCATCCAGAACTCGACACTGTGAATCATCCATCAAACCGCGATCAGAATCGACCCTTTGACTCCAAACCACGGTGCTGCATGCGTTCGTGCTCCCAGATACAGCTCACAAAAGGCATTTCGCATACAATCAAAGACCCTATCCGTGCATCTCGTAAACCTTAACAAACCCCAAACCCCAATTTTCTAAATATCAAGAGTGCAAATTAAATTACACGAAACTTGTTCGAAACCAACAACAAGGTTCACAATTCTTACTAGTCACAACGCTGTACCTTCTATCGTCGATGCTTATTCAACCAATGAACCGATTGGCTGCAGGAAAATCAACACCCTTTACGACATCCGACAGTCGAGTGCATCTGCACTGGTCTCGCGTGCGTGCAAACGCTCGACCCTTAAAACCTTATCAACGTAGTCTCCAGCCGGAGGCGGTGCTCGAGTCTCGCGTCAAAGTACGCGGATACACGTGGAGGCAGCTGGTAGAAAAGAATCGGCGGTGACTCAAAGAGCCTGGGCCTCGAGGGGAGGCACGGTGGCCCGTGTAAAGGCGAGCACAGATCAAATCGCTCCCCTAACGAGGTCATTTCGCGGGGCGCGAGCTACGGGCCGTGAGGAGGAGGAATCCGCGTCGCGTCGTCGGCGACGAAACGATTTCTTTCTTGGTCGAGTGCCGGCTCGAGAGGAGAGCCACTCCGCGCCGCTAGGCCAACGAGCGTATTCAATAAAACATGAGGATCGCGGGATCGATGTTATCGGCCCAGTTTCGCTTCCCTCGATTAACTCCTCCTGCCCCGTCCTCCGCTTCGGACGTCGCGCAGCGTGAGGGATGAAGCCTGCCGCCGTCTTGCAAGCGGATATCCTCGCGTGCTATCCCGATATCCTTTCTTATTCAAACAAATTGTTATTCGAGCCGGACACTACTCGTTTGCACCTCGCTCGATCCCAATTCGAACGTACCTCGTAGCTGGGGACCCGTTTAATTGAACTACCCGTGAAGATCGATGAGTTTCAATTAAAATTCTTATCGCTAGATCGTTTGCCTTGATTTTAATGGTAATCGACGAGCAAGGAGGTTTGGCAAACATTGGGAAAGAACGAGGTGAATTAATAAGGGTGGTCTTTGCGTCAGTGGAGCAGTCGTCTGATTACTGACGGGCTTGTACTACTCGAGGATAGTGTCTTCCTCTGTGAACTGTCGCAGATGCCTGAAAGTTTTGAACACACGTCGCGTGAACTTCGTGCACGTCTTAAGAACCACCTGCACGCTGTATCTTTCCTACGTTAACGTTCAAGAAAGCCACAGGAAAAGACTCAAAATCACATCGTTCGAGAAACTGAAAGAGAGAAGTTCAGAGAGAAATCGCGAAGGTTAATTTCGCGTTCGTTCTTGGAAATGCAACTTTAGAGAGGCGAAAGAATCCAAGCATCGAGAGTAAAGGGTGCGCAGAGGGTTCAGGCAGGCAAGGCGGTCTGTTATTGGGAAACAGAAACGGAACAGGAGGATACCTCGAATGGGGCAAGAACACGGGACGTAGCAGACAGCGCGGAGTTAACGACGTGTACAGGAAGCGATCCTTGAAAAAAGTTCACGACGCCTGCGGCCACTTTCGAGCAGGAAAAGGCGAGGACGGAAGACGCGGAGGAAAAGAACGGATCGATATCGGCGTTCGACTGGCCATTAGCGTGCCACGGAATTACGTGTAGAGCCTCGACTCTGCACGCGTGCAACGCAGCCTGTGCATCGATTACCCGCTACCCCGTAATTCGAACTCTTTAGAGGGTTGAAGGTCATCGCTAATGAACCGCTGTCAATGAACGTGTCCGTGTAACTGATCCCTGAATCGCGTGTCTATTAGACACTAATACAACATCAATGTAACGATATAACTGGAAGATCGATGAGGTTCACCTTTATCAGCTGGTTCTACAAATATTAAATTTAATTACGAATTATTTATACACGCAAGAGAAGTACGCCAGAGGAGAGAAAATAAAATAGAGGGAATTTAAGATAACTTTCGAGTTGAAGTAGAAGCAGGTAGCTCAAGGTTATTTCATATTCAGCTAATCTTTATGCATGCATAACGATTCGCCATTCTCCGCAAGTAGAATATCTTTTCATCGTCCGTTAACGCGAATCTCGCGTCTCTCTTTCCGCTTGAATAAATCCCCGGTGTCGGGGCCATATAACCGGAGGACTTATCAATTAATTCAGCGTCGTCGCGCGATTACTCCGTTCTCCAGGAGAACCCTGTACAGAAACGTTCGTTCGTTCACTTCGATTCTAAAATAAAAAAAAAAAAAAAAGAAAAATTGAACTACTCCCGACGAAACGACATCGAAGTCGCTTGTTCATAGTTCAAGAATCGGAAGACGAAGTGGCTACTGAAAATTTCTGCCGAGTCGAGTGGCCGTGAATCACTGTTCGATTAATGGAGACGCGCGCAGTCAGGGTATGCAAGGGGGGATGCACTTTCTCCGGAGCGTTCGACGACGACGGTGGAATGAAATCGAGCAAGAGGAAGGGCTCGAAAAGCTTATTCGTTTTCCGTCGCGTTCGCTCGAGGTAGCTGGGTGAACGAAATCGATGCAGAGCGCCGTATCGAGCCGGATGATGACGATCTCGCTGAAAGTCTTCGGTTGTCTCGCGGCGAAAAGACTTGGGGAACGAAGCGCGAACAAAACGCGAAGCATGGAGACGCTTAATGCACCGCCAGTTCGCGAATATTCACGCTGAAGATATTGTATTTAGTATCGCGACGGGAAGAGGAAAAACTTGTCTCGAGTAACCGGTTAATTTAAATATCGACCGCGTAAACATTCGAGCGAGAAGAGAGAACGTTAAGCTACTTGCAACTTATGAATATTACCAACGAACGTAAGCTTCCGCTTTTATACTCACCCTCTTCATCCCCGCCTCGTCTTTTGATCCTTTTTCACTTGTTTCACTGGCGAACTGAGGCATCGTCATACTTTCGAACCGACGCGGCGACGCTGACGACTGCCACGGTTGATAAGTTAATAAGCTTTAACGGAAACGAGCACCAAGCAAGACGGCCGTAAGCCGCGGAAGCTGCCGCGAGTAATTTCTTAAATATTTGCGACGAGACGCGTCGAGAAGGGTCGACCAGCCTCGAAAAGTTACGAGTTTGATAATAGAGACGATAAGTAAGAATAAGTACATGTTTCAGCTATCTTCGACTCGTACTACTTATTCTTCTTTCAGCTGTTACCTCAATCTCCTATTTTTAATTCTATCACATGATTGAAATTATATGGAGACAGCTTCTGTCTGGATGATCGATGCTTCCTCAAAGCGAATTGTCGAGTGCAATTCGAGAATTGCAGTTGAAACACAAAATACGATGAAAGTTGCGCGTTGCCCTCCTAAACGCGAAGTATCTCGTCTCTATCGCGGAACAGCGCACAGGAAGAGGAACAGTTTCGAGCACTCGTAGCAATAGTACGAGTTGCGTCGAATCTCGCATTCTTCTACGTCACGTGTGTTATCCAAACAATGCACGTCACGAGAACGGGTTATGAATCGTCGGAGTATTCGCTTCTCCATAACCAGTGGCACGGTGCAATTGGAACGGCGCGAGAATCGATGCGTGGCAGTTTGGCGTTAATGGCTTCGCGACAGAAGAAAGCAGAAAACTCTGAAAGAGAACTGCGAGGCAGTGAAACAATTTCGACTATCCAGCCAGACGTTCGACAGTTTCGAAGCTAACCGTGAAACAGCGATCCGTCGAAGTGGCGCGCCTAACCCAGGGTAGATATTGAAATTGCAAAACGCAAACAACCGTGAGCCCATGAGCGTTAATCCGCTGGTCTCGCTATCGATTTCGTTAAGCCTACCCAGCGAGTGGTATACGCCAGCGATTGGCGAGGCCCCGTACGTTTATTGTCCGAGATTGACTTTTAAAGCGAGCGGGAACTTATCGTCGATCGGTTCACGGGGCCTGTATGGACGCGGCTCAAAGTGTACGAGGCTTTGAAGCGACGGATATTAACAGCACGCCATCTTCCCCGCTGTCTAACTTAGGATAACTCGGATGTATGCATATTAATGGATGGGTTGACAGACTAATTTTCCCATGACTAGATATCGAACAGCCGTACAACAGTTTCACTGCGTCCAGTATCGAGACGGGGCGACCAACAACTGTTTGCATTATCCACTTTTCGGGTAATTAAAGGCAGACGAACCGCATGGAAGACGAATGTTATTCTGCATAAATAATCAGACTCTTTTTGTACGAACGAAAATAGAATCAATGACTGTGATAAAAAGATGAAACGTGGTAGTAACAGAGAGAGAGAATAAGCTGAATACCAGAATAGATATGATACGTGGACTGAGAATAAGCTGTGTGCCAACCGTGTGTTACTTGATTCGGATAATGGTGTATACAGAAATGCACTGACATGGCAAAACCGTCAGTCATCCTCTGTCTGGGCTGACTGGCAGTTACTGACACGGCAAAGGGACCAAGTGTCCGAGGCGCGTGAAACGCGAACATTACTGCTAGTCGCACCTAATGGATCAACGTACTTAGGGTGATGATAAGTATCGCGCTCGTGTAAGATTCTCGCACGCGTATCGACAGCCTTCATCGCTGTAAAGTCATTCCGTTGGATGTATGTCGACAGAGATAACGGCTGGTATCCTGGCTCCATTGAAATTGATAATCGATCACGGGATCCGTAATACTTCCTAAATCCTCTGCTATCAGGGATCTAAGCACAGCTGCGTGGCTGAAGAGAAGAATAGAATGAAAATACTTGCGAGATATTTTTCCACGCAAAAGCGATCCTGCGTGGAAGCTTAATTAAAATGAACGTGTTAGATACGTCTAAATCTATCTACTGACGAGAGTCAGTACCCATCTACTAATTTAACCCAGCTAATCTCACCTAATTTATACTGTTCCCGAAATTCTGTAACACAGAAGGCCACTCTGTTCCCTTCGCCCTCGTCTAGGAGATCCCGATTTTCCAGTCGAAAGCGAAACACGTCGATCGACGGGGACACAGAGTGGCTGCCGCGAATTCATCAAAGGAGCAAAGTCTCCGAGGGTGAAACCGCTGGGCCCCGATATGAAGATTAACGACTCCCAAGTTTCCGATTAAACGCAGCCAGCCGGTTACGGAGGGAAAAGCCGCCGCTTTTGTCTGGCCCCCGCCGTGAAACAACGTTATCTCGATCCTCTAACGAAACCAGCCGAAACCGTGATAACCCGCCGCTTGAAAACACGCATCGAAGCCAGGCGGAGACCGTGCAGCTTCTCTCTCGAAACACGCTGCAACCCGCCCCGGTTGGATAATGATAAATCTTGGCGAACTGTCGCGATAAGATTACTCAACAAACGCTGCGCATTACAGATACGAAGATTAACGACGGACGAGATTTAAGTAACACCCAACGCGAAATCCTGTTTGATGGGTATCAAGCTTGATAAAACCGCCGCTGGCTTAACGAAATACGCTCGCGCCGTGCGTTTCTTTTCTCCGTTCCACGTCTCGCGCGAGCTCAGACGAGGTTTCACAATTTTTTTCGAGCCGATTCCTCGTTCTTTTTTTTTACCTCGACGACGATTTATAGTGCACGAGAGGAACTGCCGTTTCGGACGGCGAACGTCTCGCTGAGCGACAGGGCGAACGAGCTTCTCGCCCCGGCCATCTTCTTAAACTGCAACGCGCGCCCCTTCCATGCCAACCAGGGCGAATGGACTCGAGGGTAACGCGGAGATGAAGTTCGCGTTTGGCTAGGGAACTTTATTTTTCCGTGATAATCACCTGCAGCAAGAAGCGGTTCTCTTGTCCAAAATTTATTTGAGATTCTATTAAATGGAAACTGGGGCTGGAACTGATCGCCAATTGCCATGCGATCCAGTGAATTGCTTGAGAAATTTTCAGTGGTCAGCGTCGTTTGACGTTAGAGGATCGATCGTCCACTATCGACCCTTTCGTTACTTCCTATGAAGTATCTCGCGATCCTGTTTCACGTTTTATTATGGGAATCGAATTAAATAAGTTTGTTACACCATTGTAATAAAAATTCGTAGCTTCTTGTATTGATCCACACGAGTCGCGCACGAGAGAGGAATAATCCTCATTCGCTACTTTTCGATTGTTTCAGGTCTGCTGTTCCATCGTAGTGTTCTAATGTCTGGCAGCGCGCTTTCTCCATGGGCGCTGGTGAGAGGAGCCGCAAATTACGCTCTGCAAGTTGCCAAACATCTAAATTGCTCGTGGGTGAGTACAGCTCGGAGTGCATTACATTAAGGTCCCCGGTTCGACGACAACTCCGAAGCAAATAAACCGCCGTCAGACATTCCCCGCGGGGGAAACAATTTCTGCCCCCCTGCTTCTTCGTCTCTCTCTCTCTCTCTCTCTTTCTCTCTCTCTCTCTCTCTCTCTCTCATATCACCCTCTGTAGAGCGTGAACAACGTTTAACCATATTGCTCTTCGTGTCCTTAAAAATTCCTAACCAGTTAACATTTAACCCATATTCATTAAACGCGACTGAGAAGCAAGGGTGCACGCTTTAAATTTGAAGGCAAGCATATAACAATGTTTATATGTACCTTATTACACATAAATAATTATACGATTACGTAATCTATTAAGCAACAATTTGCAGTTCCACAATAATTCATTTCTGCTTCGCTTTCAATCAATTTCTATTGAATTAAATTGAAAGAGAAAAGAAATTGCAAGTGTAATGTTATTATATGCTGCCAATAGATGTTAATAATAATAATAATAACGTGTGATCAGCAAATACAACAAGAGAACACGAAAAAGCGGACAACTATTGGAAATCGACTGAGCGTAACAGAATTGATCGCGAACGATACGTAAAAGGAATAGAAACGCAGCGATAAAAATTAGAAAAAACGCAAAAAAACGACACGGTACGACGACCCTAAAGAGAATTGGGGGAGACATTTTGTCCGAAAACACTCGACAGAACGTCGAGCATTATTTTGGAGCGTGTATCGCCCACCAGTTTAATTCTATTCGACGGCAGAGGATATTTCCGTATGACGGGGTGCGTTGGCCGCGTTAAAACGCGGCAATTCCCAACGGGAGCGCCGCGCGATGCCCGCCGCCTATATTAGCTTAATTGAAACGCATCGTTAATATAATTGCTGGTGCGTAACTAACGGACGTAAAAACACCGTGTTTCCGCTGGTTTCGTTTGATAGTTTAATTTATGTCCCGCCGCGCCGCGGCGACCGTTCCCTCGATTCCCCGTTTCCGAAATTGCTCGTCGCTGAAACGACAACTACGATGCCTGGCTACGAGTCTTCGATCGTCGAGTCGTCGTCGTCTCTGACGAACGTCTTCGTTCGTCGTCCACTTGTCGTATAAAATAAGAACAAATGCGAATAAAGGAACACTTAAAAATATTCAAAACTTGAGGGAGACCAATTAAAATGTGTGACACAAAACGCGATACGTGGACTTATTTTTACGAAGTCTAGAAACAGTTGAATAAAAGAGTAATTAAAAAAAGATATGATATATACTTTCAGCTTCGTTAATTGACAGTCGAGATAAAATCAATGATCGTAGTTTGAACCGCGTGGCCCGTCTGACCAAACGTCGACCGCCTCTGCTTATCCCAGTACTCCAGAGCCGCGATCCCGTTTCGTTCGCGCAACGATCGATCGGCGATCTTTACAATTTCGACTCGCTGCAACAATTTCAGCGAGCAGAAGGGCTCGAGAGCTGTAGAGGGATATACATGGCTGCCGGAAGAATCTCAATTTCATCGTACGATGTCGAGAGGCAGCGGGGAATGCGCCTCGGCTACTCGCCAGCCACTCTTGCTCCGCCGTTCGAGCATGTTCTAGATAGGCGAGCCTAAACAGACCCTCGATTTGCAGCCGATTGAAAATAACGATTAAACGCGGAATCAGGGTAAGCGCCGGCCGATTGTTCCCCGGAACGAGCCCCCGCCACCCTCCAAAGCCATCGTTCCTCGTTGTTCGCGTCGAGTGGAGGGATCCTCTCCCAACCACCACCCGACACAAAAAAAAAAAAAAGAAAAAAGAAAATAGGAGAGAAGAGGAAAAAGAGCGGACAGAACGCGAAACGATATAGGATTATGTTATACGAGTCGATGGTCGTGGTCCTGTCTGGATTGATTGAATCTCGTCGCGAGGGAAAACATTACGAAATGAATATCGTCTCGAAACGCCCGCGGCCATCGAGCTGGTTCGAAGGTGGGCAGGGGTAACGATCGTAGCCGTTTTGTCGGGCGATCGTTGCTTTCAAATTCGGGTCGGTGCTCGCGTTTGTTAATACGAGAAGTGGCTCGAAGGTACCAATCGCGTGTTCCTCCCGGTGAACCGTTGCGGTGGAATTGGACGTTCGTCGATGACTCGGAAATAAGTTAAGAGCCTCCCTGACCCCGAGTGCGATTTTATTAGCATCGAGGATCGACGTGACTGATCGAAACAATTTTATCCGCGCCCACGATGTGCTTTCGAGCGATCGTAGTCGTTCGAGGACTTTACGCGCGATTTATTTGTGCACGGTGTACTTTTACGTAAAAACAAATCGCTCTATTGGTAATGGTCGTTTCAATGGAACGTTGCGTTTAGTCGAAGTGTCAAAATATTGCCTCGAGACGAAATCGATCGATTCGAAATTCGGGGGTAGCTCGTCCCAACGATCTTTCGTGTCAGCTGGTTGAAATCAAACGGACGCGAAAAAGAGGAGAGCAGGCTGCCGGTCTAATTTTACGGTTTACCTGATGCGAGAATTCGCGCGGGAGCTGGAGGCGAGAGAAAACCAATCACGGAGCGTGAAACGAGGCCACGGCGGGCTTCGTATCCCGAAAATTCCCCGGCGAAATTGTCGAGCCCGCCGCCGCCGTCGCTCTTTTGCTCCGCTCGCTCGAAAATTGGAAACTCCTCCGCGAAATCGGCGTATCCGGCCGCTGCCCCCCTCCCGTTCGACAATATTCGAGCGTCGATTAAATTCGCTAAACGAACGAATCGATGCGTCGGCCGCGAGATCGGTCGTGGCTTGCCGAGGGGCTGCTGCGATGTGTTTGCTCTTCCGAATTTCCTCGACGCCAGCGGCCCGGGTCGACGTTCGATCGTGGCTGGCCTACGTCTGTCTCGAGCTGGATTTCCAAAGGCGATTACAGGGCCGGTTGCTAAAGCAATTCATTTGCGCGCGGCTGAATTAAAGCGACTCGGCGCGCGGAACATTCAGTTACCAATCAACGATTCATCCCCTCCCGAGAAACACGGACGTCTGCTTCGCTATGCTGTAATCTAATTGTTCGACTTACAGTCTCAATACAAATTGTCGCAACGTATCGTTCGAATTGTACAGGAACTTGGAGATTTGGCTGCTCTTACCGTTAGCGCGTCCAACAACCCCTAAAGTGGCTACCAACAACTTACCAGCCGCTCGAGGCGAGCGTGCAAATACATTTTTCATGAAAGATTCACGTTGTTTGTCCAGGCCGCAGGTGATTCTCAGGCGTTGCTCAGATGCCTGAGAGAGGTGCCGCTGAACGCGTTGGTCTCGGTGCCTGTGAAGGGGTTGGAATTCGCGCCCGCATTCGGACCCAGTATAGACGGCGTCGTGATTGATCCAGGCGATCCAGAGGACCAGGACTTCACCCTGCAAGTGGACACGATCAATACGCTGAACAACATCTTACTACGGAAGAACGTCGTGGCCAAACTCTCGAGGTACTTCCTGCTACCTGCCCTCTCGCTCCGTTTCCACCCTCGCGTTACTCTCCACGCCCCTGATCCTGCTGGAGCTTCGAGCCGTTCCATCGTCGACGGAAAGCGACGGAACGCAAAACGAGGGAAATTTCCACCCTTTCTTTCCGCGTTGAACGGTTGAATTTTGAGCAGGCTAAGAGGTAGAATCGAAGAAACGGAAGAATCGGGCTGAATCGTAAACGAGGGACTTAAGGGATGAAGATCTTGTGTTACAGAGTTGAATTATGAATCTCTCGAAGAGACTGGCACATTAAGACCCACCATGAGCGGTTAAACGGGACATACCTTCGACCATTAGTCGATATTTTCATCCGTTTACGTTTTACTGTCCGCGAAGGAAGCTTTTAACGCGAGGAGACACTGCGATTCCTTGATGTCCGTTCGAATTGTGCTCATCCTTGAATTTAATCCGTCCCCGTTCCGCAGCGCTCGTACGCGCAACGTTTTTAATTACTCGCGTTTCTTCGCGGAAGTTTCCGTCGTCGGTGTCGCCGTCCCGTGGAAAAGCTATTCCGCTTGGTAAAGTAATTTAGCAGTCGAGCCGCGTTTAGCGAGGCAACGTGGCGAGCGCGGATTCGACTGTTTACAGAGCGGCGCAGCGCCGCGGAAAAATGTTTTTCCTCGCCGGACGAAAAGAGACGGGCGGGACCGCGCAAAGGTTTCCGCGGCCGGAATGCGGCGAGTTAAACGTCGGACAGAACTTAATTCTCGTGAGCATCGACGGTCGGAAATGAAAGACACCGCGGGCTGATTAATTCCTGTGAAAAAAAATTCTTTCCGCTCGAGGAAATTCCAGGGCAAATGACGGACAAAAGAGTTGTGTAACGTAGTTGAGACGATAAAGAAGAGGGAGTCTCTTCTGCTTTTTTATCAGAATTGCCTAGTTCGTTTCTCTTAATAGGATATCGCGTCTTTCGTTCTTAATTACATCCTCCATCCCCCAACTGACAGCAATTTGTACAATACAACAGTGTTCGAGGGATAATCTAAATTAGTCCTCTGTACCAATATATAATATTACCATTACTCGAAAAATTATATTTTCACACTTTTAATACGATTAAGAAAAAACAACCCCCTACTTCTCTGCGACTGACAAAGGAATAATTATACATAATTATCTCGAGAAAATAAGAGGAAAGAGATTCTTCCACTTTTCCTTGGCAAGAGATCTTCGAGAGAGGAAGATGTCTCTGAGCACAGTGTCTCGTTGAAGATAATTATAGGGACGTTGAAGATAATTATAGGGAAATATCTCGACGTCATCGAATTTCCCTCATCAGCCAACGGGCTACGTTTCGTCCTTTGTCGCGAATCAGTCTTTGTCCCCTTTTGTCGCGGTGTTTCTTTCGAACGTTCGTGCTTTTCTTTCGTGTCCCGTGCTCGTCCCACGTAGCAGCAACAGCACAGGCCCTTCGAATGCGCTGCTACCTGGCTGCGATAAATAAACGGTCTGCCGGGGAATTTTACGCGAGCGGATGCGTAACGACGACGTTAAACGGAATTGAAATGGTCGCGGGACGGGCCGCGTTTCTTTGCCAGTCGACGTACTTGTGAATGCCGCTGAATATCCTCGATTCACCCGGGAACGCTGTGAATTCCTCGAGTTAATTTGTCTCGAACGCTGAGCCTGTCCCTCGCCTCTTCTTCTCGTACCCTTGTTCGTCGATGAACGTCGCTGACGAATCGTTTAAAGGCGAAAGGGACGAGCCGTGCGTGTAATTGTGACGCGGATTAGCGAGTACAGTTTGAAATTAATTTTCTTTCCCTATAGAAGATGGAGTGGCTACGTCTGATTATCCGAGACCAATCTTTTCTTCCTAGCATGCTATTTTCTGAATAAAAATTTCCTGTTTGCTTTTTACCATTTAGAAATTATATTTGGATAATTTTATGCGAAAAGGCAGTGAATTTGATTATCTAGTTGACGAAAGATCGATAGAAGTTGAACAATGGATACGTAAGTATTTAATCACCAACGCAGATCGCAGCCAATAATTACACGGAGGAAGAATATTCGAATTTATACGCGAACGTCGGCGCATCCAGCGGGATATTTGCCTCGTCACTCGCGTTTCAATTAATACGTAAACATATGAAAGTCGAGCGTAACAAGATACTACATATTTGCATCGTTATTACGTGCCAATGAAATGTTATTAAACCGTGTAATTAATGCAGCCCCCATCGAAGCGCGAACGCGAACGAGCTCCGCGTTCTCTGCACCCGTTTCCTTTTCGTCGGAAGCTTTTAAACAGACTTCCGATCGACGCGATTGTCGCAATAATTTTCACGTCCACGTTTCAGGTACGATCTGATGATCGGCGTGGTCAAATCGGAGGCGTATTTCGCGTTGACGGCGGACGACGCTCAGTACGGGATCGAGGCTGACAGAAGGACAAAAATCCTGCGGGAATTCGTGCGCAACACGTACACGTATCACCAAGCGGAGATCCTGGCGACCATAATCAACGAATACACTGACTGGGAACGTCCTGTGCAACATCCAGCGAACATTAAGTGAGTGGAGAACAAACGAAACGTTTCAAATTATTCGATCGATCGCGAAATTGATATCACCCCATAAAATCCTTCTTGTCAGAATGTAACTCGTGTTCCTTCTCTATTCGCGAGGTACAAAGGTGACTCGTTGCACGATCTTAGCCACGGACTAACCATTCGAGTCGACGTCGACGACGCATTTCCTTTCCACGAGTTTTCGAAACTTCTGCTTTTCTTCCGTGCGGTTGAATGGGGACACCTTTTTATGTCTTTCAGGGACGAGACCCTGGAAGCTTTAGGGGATGCGAACACAGTGGCGCCGGCTACGAGAACGGCGGACCTTCACAGTCAATCCCATCGGAACTCCTACCTGTACGTGTTCGATTATCAGACCAAGTTCGGGGATTACCCTCAGGTACGTTCGCAAACATTGGTACAGCGTCGAGAGAAAAGGGTGTCCGCGTCAGTTGGCAAGACTGTCGAAAAGACGGTCGACTCTGTGAAGAGGGAGAAAAGCGGTTCGTAATGCGATCAAACGGGCAGTCATTAACCCACATCTCGTATATTTTATTACTATATAACGATGATACATTACGCTATTTCTTCGAAGCGTTCACCGTGGCCTCGCGTTCGTTCAAATTTAAATCCCATTCTTCAGCCGGTGCATCCGTTTTCACCGTGACGTTTAATAGTTTAGCGGGAGGTGGAAAAGCGAAAGACGCTCCCCATTGTCGGGGTGCGAAGCATGAAATTAAAGAAAAATTGCATTCGCTTGGCGAGCGGTAGTCGTTGATCGATAAATCGCGCTCCTAACGACCCGTCGGCTCGATCGCGCCCCTTTGTTCGACGGGACCACCGCCGCCACCCTCGCTGGCCCCTTTACAGACGCCCCAGTCCAAATATTCTCGTTAACTCGCGCGTACAGTGTCCCGATGTGTTAATTAAAACACGACCAGCGAACGAGATCGCGGGAAGAACGCAATTACACGATTGTACGGGTTGGTTTATTACTTAAGAAGCGCAGGAAAATGTGTTTAAAGAAATTTGCATGGTTTTGCATCGCATTCCAAGGCGGTGAACGCGAGCTCCTCCTTTTTTAACGGCGGTTCCACGTTCCTCGGGGAAAGTTCATTCATTATCATAAGCGCCGACACGGCGAGCGTACTGTAAACAAGGCGGAATTAATTCTCCCTGGTTAAATCGGACAATTCTTTCCTAATAAATTCCTCGTGGCTAACAAACGTCATATGAAATCCACATAAGGGAAGAGGAATCGAAACGTTCCATCGCTAACGAATACAAACAGGAATGCTTCTTGTCTCGCGTTAATCATTTCAGCAACAACCAACGTGAAAAATAGAACGCATGGACGATAAAGAGCGAAGTTGGGAAATTATTCAGACGAGAACGTAACGTCTGCGAAATTTCAACACAGCCACGCTTTCAGTGGTACGCAATTATCGTTAGATGGATTTTTATCGCGAGCATTAACAATCGCACAGGATTCGTAAACTTTCAACCAAGCTATGCCACGTATTTCCTTCGCGATAGAAACGAAACGCACGCAGCGGCAGGGTTGATCGTTGAGGTTGAAAATTTATTCCCAGACTCGTGTACTGAAGATAATTTTTTAACTCGCAACTCGAGCGAAATGAAAAAATTGCTTGGAAAACGAAACCGCTGATAGCGAACACGTGAAAGGAAACGTGGAGAGTGCGAGTAGACGAGGGTCCGCGTCGATTTTCCGAAAGGGTGGTCGCGTTTACGCGTCCCGCTGCCCCGCGGGGGGTGCGCGTTTCCGGCGAAACTGTGCGCCCATGGAGAGATTTTTTTCGCGCAAAAACTCGCCCCCTGTCCTGGTTATTTTCCGCCTAATTACATCGTCCCGCGGATAAAGCAGCAACGACGCGCGGGAAGGCGACGTCGCGGCGAATTTTCGACACCCCCGCGGCTAATTTCCCCCTCCCGATTACGTAAACTTGAGGGACACGGGACGACGCGCGATTCGTGTACACGATCGTAATGGCGAAAGTTCCGCGTTGCTCTAGAAAATAACGTTCGAGAGGGAATGTCATAAACCGTGATAACTGGGTTTGGAAAAAAAACGGTAACAACACGATGGAGGATTTTTCGGAGTAAAATCGTACGGATAGCGCCCGTGCGTGGCGGAAACACGGTGGAATTCGAATTTAGAAAAATGTTTCATTTCGGCTGAAGAATATATTGATGCGAAAATGTGAAAAGTTACTGTCGCGCGCAACTAACGGAACGTTTCCAGGAATTAAACGAACTACTCTCGCGTAGCGAAATTAATTTCGCATAATTATTAAAATGAGTTGTTTCACGAGTTCCCGTTTGCGAGAATTCGATATACTAATCCGAGAGATAGAAACAGCGACGTATGACCCCCGTGTCTAACCGTGTGAAACATCTGCGCGACGGAGAATTGCCTCAGACTTTCCCTCGAAGCCTCATGATTTCCTTTCGAAGAATCTGAGCGTCCCCCGCTCGATCACACCCGTGAAGAATCAAAACTAAATTGAAATCCAAGAAATTTTCAACCCTCTGAATAAAAAAAAAAAAAAATAGCTGAACAAAATTCCGCGACCCGGGCGTTCCTGCGACGAAGGAAATTGGCTAACATAAATAGATACCCGGAGGAACGTTCGGTCGTTCCACGAATTCCAACCACCCCACGGCGCGTCTCGGGTCGTCATCTCTGCATCCGATCTCGGAAACTTGCAGCCGTCGTCGTCGTCGCGCGGGGGTTGGTAGAACAGTTCGGAACTGTGCGGAGGTCGGGACGAATTTCCCCGCCGCGATTCTATTATTACGTGGCTGTACATCGCGCGGTATATCTTGAACGCGTCGCGAGCCCCGCAGGAAGCGGATACACGCGGGAGGAAATTGTAAAATTACGGGGGTGCAGGAACGCGCGAGAGATCGGGCCCGCGTCACGTTAGAACCGTCGCGTCCGGTTCGAGTTTCGGGGTACACCGTGGATACGCTCGGTTCTATCGATGGACGATAACGTCGCCGATCATTTCCTGGACAATTACCGCGGGACGCGTAGCTGATCGTCGCTCTCGAACGGAAAAGGAAACGGCGGATAAACGGTCGACGTTAATTTTGGGAAATATTCGGTCGCGACGCGTCTGGCAACCTGGCGACGGAGTTGGTAATGGAATTAATTCCGAGGGTGGAATCGCGAGATCTCGAGGGACGCTGGGTGGTGCCGCGGGTGAGATGACTCACGGAAAACCGGAGGAAAATTACTTGTCCGTTAATCGTAATATACGCGCAAGGATTTCCGCGATAAGGAACAGTCGGTAAACAGACGTGGGTGAATATACGCGGGGCTAGATCCTGGGGGTGGAAATATCGCGCGAGTGGAAACGTCGCGCATTGGTCAGACGGAGGGTTAGAACAGTTCCCTCTAGCAGAGTTAAGGGAAAAGATATCGATACGCGATTCGTGCGAGGGGGAAGGAGAGAATTGTGCAACGAAATCTAAAACTGTCCCTGGTGTACGAGAAACGTAATAAAAGTACGTTTAATGTAAAAGTGACCGAGGAAAATCGGAATCCAATGGAAATTTGTGGCCGTTATTTATGACGATGATCGAAACGACAGTTTCCATGCCCTCGCGGGTTTCGTTTCTGGTAAATGCAAAAGGGCAAAAAGAGAGTTACGACCGGCAAAAGATTAATATTCAACGAACCCGGCTCGTAACCGGTTCCGCCAATAGAAACCCAGCAATTCGTGAAACGAAGCGTCCATCGATCGGCCATCGCGAAGTTGTACCCCCTGGGGCGTTCGTTCAGCGAGCGGCCGTTCGATTAATTAAAATCAGGGCACTCGTAAGATCCCACGCGAGACTGCACGTATAGAAAATGTCTAGCAGCGACGCGTTTAGCTCTCGCTTTTTTCCTTCTCCTCTTCCTTCTTTTTTCTTTCCAGCTACACGTTTCTGTAGCGAGCAGGGACAAATTGGATAACGAAGATCCAAGGTTTTGAAAAGGCCACGACGACGGCAGTGGCCGTCTTCCTCTTCCTTCGACACGAAAAATTCTTGTTACTCGCGCGGGCGAGGCTGTCTACGCGTCGCCGTCAAAGCGAGGCTGCGCAAAGACAAACCGGGAGTGGAATTTAGATTAAACTTTCGTTTGCCGATTGCACGTGTACACAGACGGCTTAAAGCGGCTCGGTAATTGAGGGGAAACATGCTGAAAAATTCTGAGGTCCGCGCGCGTCAAATACCTGCGATGTCTATGCGGCCAAGCGCTAACGATCGCGTCGATGCGGAAAAATTCCACGGCAAAAATGAGGCGGCGATGAAATCTGATAAAAGTAATCGATACGAACGCGCGATCTGACGGAAACGATAACGCGTAAATCGAATCTCGCTCGTGGACACGAATAATTGAATACAGAAGAAATTCGATGAACGAAAAGCTGAGAAATGATCTCCCTTTTACAACTTGAACGATATTCGAAGTGGATACTCTCTCATTGATCCATCCTGTATATTATCAAGAGTATCGAAACCGTGGAAAGTTGTACAATATTTGACCTGGTTGGAGGAGCTCATTAAAGGGTTACGCTTAAGATACAGTACACTCAAGATGAAAAGAGGGAGAACAAGCTTTCAAGTTTTTTTCTAAAGCTTCGAGATTTTTCTGGCTCGAGGACGTTCGACTGTCGAGGGGGTCTCCGGCGTTTTCCTTCCGCGGACGATTTTTAAAGACATTAAAGCGCCTCAAAAGGGGAAACAGGAAGTCGCGGCACGAGAAGTGGAGGAAAAATTGTCGACGATCGAGTGGATGAATTTCAAGTTTCCGTGCAACTCCTCGGCGACTCTCGCTGAAAGCGTTCCTCCTATAAAACGATCAATGCCGCGCTGGTACTCGATTTCCTTGGAAAATGACAACCTGCCGTGGGGGGGGGGGGGGGGGGGGAGTTCGAGCGACGGTGAAAAAAACTGGTTTCCGCGAGAAACAATCAACTTTTAATGTCGCAATTGACCGCGTAAACTGATCGATAATTCGTTGATAAATTCCCGTAACGAATAATTAATAAGTTCGACGCCGGGACGACGAACAATTTGCATTTATAATTCGCGATTCACCGAGTTATCGTGCGAGTAATCGGTGAAAATTGCGAGACGAGGACGCGGCCGATCCCGCGCCGCGCTTCGATCATTGATTTTAGAATCGCCGTGCGCGCGTTATTAAATATTTCCACCCCGCGAATATTAACGGCCGCTAATTTCACGGAAACCTGCTATATTATTCTTTCGCGTTTCGAGGGGCAGATCAACGGGGAATTAGAAGAATCTCGCCTCGGGGCTGGAGTTAGTTTTCATCAGGGGAACACATTTTCGGTTCATACGGAAACGCTGCTAAAAGTTTTCGAATGTGTGAGAGGGGGCTGCTCTTTCGCTGGGGAATTTGGTTGCTCTGCAAAGTGAATACTTAGTCGCAGAACTGTTGCGGGCTGGAAAAGGACGAACGGAAAAAAGCACCCGTGAGAAGGCTCGAAAATATGACCAGGAACGTCGTCGCGTTCAGGATGGCGATGGCAAGGACTGTAAAGTTAATTATCATAAACAGTGGCACTATCGTGGAACGCATAATTAGAACAAAAATTAACAAGCTCCTCAAGACTGGTTTGCAGTTTTAATTAGCTGGTAGCACACATCGTCGTAAACGTAATCCTTTTAGTTAGACGACTGCAACTTGACACCTCAATTAAAGTTCGAATTTCCGCCGCTAATTTCATCGTCGCTTTAAAACGCCGGGAGATGTCTAATTAGGTGCGCCATCGCAAAAGAAATGAATCGAGCGTTAACGTCAGGAATATTTATTTCTGCCCTCCTGTTAATTATTAATAAAATGTGACTCCGTAACCCCGGGTCGTCGAGTTTAAAAATCGTAATATTAATTTAAAAAAAAATCTTCGTTATTTCTTGTGAAAATAATAACGTTAAAATAATTAGAAACTTAATATTCTTAACAATTCTTTAAAGCAGCTAGCGAAGAATTACGTTCAACTTATTCGTGATACGTGTGAACGTTTTCAAAAGGATTGTACATTAAACTGGATTAGACGCAATCAGATTCCTCTTTCGAGCATTTTCCTACATAAAAAATGATGTGCGTTGCTCTCGAAGAATTAACTAACTCAATACAACATTAGATACACGTAACACCAAACGCGAGAGGATTAAATATACTTGAAAGTGTGCCAAGAGTTCATCCAAGACGATTTCATTACTGGTAACAAGAGATTTCTAAAGCTTCGTCGAATGAAACCAGCGACGAAATCCCCTTTTACATGCGAACGAAAAGGATCACAACCGAGACGTAATGGAGAACGAAAGCTTTATCGAAGGGACAGCGAGTCTTTGGAAATTGCTTCTACGCGAACGATCGCTGGCTGCTAAGTGGAACGAACTTTTCTGCGCGCGGTAAAAGAACAGACGAACGAGAGGAACGGCGAGAAATACCTGCGCAAAACTGTTGTGAGAAGGAAGATGTGTCAAACGAGCCTGAGAGTCCTGTTTAATTTTCAATTCGAATCGTTACGCGCCGTTCGAGCGTTCGTACAACAACCATGGATAAAAGCACTAACATCCGACACGTCCTCCTCTCTGTTCCTTCGCATCCCTCCACGCTGGTTGTTTTACGAACCACGTCCCCCGGATTTAAAACGAAATTTAACCAGAGGCACTTCGAAACATTGATGTGGCCTACGAAAGAGGAAAGAGGATGCATCATTATTATCTCGGTTTTATGACGAAAAATATTAATAAAATCCCGTCTCCGGCGAATGAAAGTCACGGTGTTTACAGCCGCTCGTTTCGTGGCCAGAACCACGGTTCACCAGGAAATTGCAACTTCAGCAGGGACGTCCATTTTTATCAGCAAGAAGGACTGTATTCGTATGCAAAGCGGGAGGGTACAACAGCGTACGAAAAGAGAAGGTTTAGAACGAAATCGAGGACGTTTTCGAGCTGTTGTAGCGTGGAGGACTTACAAAAGAACTAATATCACCGACACACGTCTACGTACGTATGCGAACCCGTACAAAAACTCAAGAAAAATTCTGAAAAAAATATAGGTTAAAGAAAAGGAATAAAATGTCCAAGGAAGTTGGATATAAAAATTCAAACGCAATATAAAAATTCAATTTTTCTCCGGAAGGACTAGCAGAGGTCTGAAACGGACGCTAGAAACGCATCCCCTCGTTTGCTTTCGAGCCAGTTGGTCGGTCAGCAGCGTCTGGTCTGGCGGATAACCGTACGTATCGATTGCACCTGGTCGAAGGAAGGAAACGAAGGATCTGGACAAATGGAAGAGAGCTGCTCTGTCCTCCCTGTGGGTACAAGAAATCGCAGAAAACGGAAGTAGAGGACAGCTGAAGAATATAAAATTCAACGCGAAGCTTAGCTCACGAGGCACTGTGAAACAATAACGACTCTTGCCTTGATGTTACTTCACATGCTACTGCAAATTTATTAATCTCTACTCATTGTTATTCATTGTATACACGTACGCATGTTCCGTGGAGGCTTGATAATTATTGAAACGCCAGCTAGAGGATCCCTTAAGTAGCGTCTACAATCTCTGAACGCGTTTGACAATTCCTTTACGCAGAAGCGCGCCGTGGTGAGACGTTCCGTCGCAAAGTCGCAAATAAGCAGAGGCAGCCGTTTCGACGGAGTGTGCGACGAGGTACATGATCTTCCAAAGGCAACGAATACTTGCAGGGGAATCGATAAGAGAAATATTAGGCAGGAAACGGAGGAGCTACAAAAGACGCAGAGGGTCTCCATTATATCAGCAAGCTCAAAGGGTACTCTCGAGCGTGGATGTTTCGATCCCAGCCAGACGAATCGTCTTTATTCCCTCCCTTTGAATCCCTCGGCCCAAAAATCCGTCCGATCGTGGAACAACCATGGAACAAACCGCCGTTCTGTTTTCAAATTGGATATCCGGTAGCGATCGTTGGCGAGGATCCTCTATCCCGTATAATATCCTCGACCGCTTTAAAGACGCTTTATCGATTGAGACCGCCCCCCAGGAGAGATTGCGAAATCCTTTAAACAAATAGCATATCTCACGTTCCAACCGTTTTACTTGCGCTTCCTATCTTGCTGCCACTAAATGACGGCGAATTCCCCGGTACGATCTCAAAGAAAAAGGACGCTCGTCCTGCAGCCAGTCCGCGCGGAATTAAGTCTCTCGAAAACGGTGGAGATATTCTTCGTAGCTCGACTACCGCGTTGCTGTTGCGCTTTCGCGACGATTCTCTTGGCTCGCGTGTTTGCAACGACTTCGCGTACCCTCCACGAGCGAAATTAAAAGCGTATCACGTGTCGTGTCCTTTTTACGGAGCGTCGTAAAGCGCTCGTGCTCCTCGCGCAGGATCCTCGTCGGCGAGCGGACTAATGCCACGAAATCTCCAAGATCCCGCGAGGTATGTAACCACGAAGAAAAGAAATCTAATAACTGCAAATCACCGCTAGCGAGTACACGGATCGACGATTTTTTTGGGAGGAAGAGGAGAGAGTGGTGGAAAGGATGTGACGTCTCCTTTCATCCGCGCTGAGGAAACGATCGTTCGAAGAAGCAACGAAGAGCTTCGAAAAGGCCAACGATTGCTTTCTTCGCGAAATCGAGCGACCAAGGGGACCAGAGCCAATCTGGGAACCGGGCTGTTCGCGCACATATCACGCCGCGCTCTCATCTGGCTCTCTCCTTCTCTCAATATCCACGCGAAGGCCTTTCTCCCGTTTGAAATACGACCGACGTCCCGCGTCGTTAAAATGCCATCAATACCTTTGGACAGAGCTCGTCGCCTTTGTGGACGTGGCTTGTCCCTATCTCGAGACGAAATGGAGGAAAAAATGGTCCCAGGCCTTCTTTGGCTGAATCGTGCGATTCCAGGAATTTATCTTTGCCAATAAAATCGCACGATCTTCGTCGCGAGAAGATCACAATCGTAACAGACTTCATACTTGAAACAAATTATAGTGCGTATACGAGATTTCGTGAGAAGAACGACACTCGAGAAACAAGTGACTGATTTAATATCAAAGTTTAGGACTTTTAATCATCTTATCCAATATTTATCTCACCACGAAATATTTCATGAGTTTGACTTACAGCAGCTGTCTATTGAGTGATTGAATTAACACTGTCGAGACAGAATAACTAATAAAAGTGGTTAAATCAGACATTAAACTAGGTTGAGTTATATCTGGCCATTCTTGGTCGATCATTGATACCTTTCCTTTAACTTCAAACGGAAATAATATATTATAGAAGAGAGCTTCATTTAATAGTATTTTATTCACAGAAACCTGGTTGCATCCACGGCGAGGACTTGCCATATTTTTTTGGCGCACCCTTGGTAGGCGGCCTCTCCCACTGGCCAAAGAATTACACGAGGGCGGAGATCGCTCTATCCGAAAGCGTGATACTCTACCTGACAAACTTCGCACGCACCGGGTAAGTCGTGAAAAAGTAATTACATAGACGGAGACCAGGGCCATTCCAGGCACGAACGAGAAATTAACAACGCACCATTGCGTCTACGTGCGATTTCGTCGACAGGAACCCGAACGAGGGCACGCCGGATGTCGGACCGCTGAGACCAGAGAGGACGAAGTTCAAGAACATCGATTGGATCGCTTACGAAGCGGTGCACAAGAAGTACCTGAGCATAGGTGAGACTGAGATTAAGTTTTGCCAAACTTTCCTCGACCCATCCCTGATCACGCAAAGAAACAGGGGGCTACCGCTTAATTTCTGATAGAGAAAAAGTCCCATTTAAGTTATCCCAATTTAAAATCGCGATCGTCGTTTCGAATGCTAACCGACATCCTCGACTGTTCCCGGGAATATTCGCAGTCGCTTGGAGATTCATGCGTGGGAAGAATTCATGTTCGTAAAAACATTCGAGCCCAATTCGAGTTCCTAATTCCACCCCTCGTAATCCCCGTCTTAGCTAGAGTTTCCAATTAGCCTTGGTTTTCAGAATCTCGCCGTCAGCTTGAAGTTTGACCGTTCAGGGACATTAATGCATAAATCGTCCAAGGACGGATTAAACGGCCCCTCCTTGGGGGAGTTCGAGTCCCCGGTTCTCGGTGAAACTTCCGCTCGAGGCGTACGGGGGAAAAAACGTTTCGCGAGTTGCTCGTTTTCTACGCTCAACGGAATCCCCGACGACTCGGCTCCTAATGGAAACTGAGAACTATTATTTAATCCGATTAGCCTGTGAAGCGCGTATAATGAACGTAGTCTCGCGACGCCGCCACACGCACCGCGTACGTGTAACTAAGAGGATCAACGGAGATTTATTTGCATAATTCTCGTTCCCGTCGTGGAACGGGAATGACAGTTTGTCAGACGCGAACGGAATTCACTTTCTCGCTCGCTTCGACTCTCAAGTAGACAAGTACTATGGCTTTCTTCTTCAACTTCGAATTCTGACCATTTTCCGTTAGTCCCGCTCTGTCGAAATGAAAATTTCACGTAGCAATCTTTATTTCGTTTTTGATGATAATCAAATTTATCTAACGTACAAATAGACGAGTGTTCGTGGTATTCCATAATGCAGTTGTAAACGATCTTACTTCTTTCACAAGTACTTCCTCTACCATCGTAGAAACCCGCGAGCAAAGCTTTAACGTTGCATCACGATTGCGCAAAAATCGGAAGTTTCCAAGCGTCGTACCACTACTCTTTGCCTGCGATTTCTTTTCAACGCATCGACGGCGAGGGCAGAAAGGGAGACCGTAGGGGAAGTAATCGCGTAGGGGACCAGCGGAACGCGGCGTTGGCGCAGGAAAGTTCGCCTCGCGGTGAGGCGCAGTGCGGCTCAAACTATGCCGTTGCAGAAGCCGCAAGTAGAAAAGTCGACGCCTAGGCCAGGCCAGGAACGAGACCGTCCGAGAGTTCACCGGTTCCGGAACTTTGAGGCGCACTGACTAACGAACCCGCCTTCTCTATGAGATTACCACGCGACAATAATTAATTACCCTGCTGTTAATATGAAAGAGCCCCGGTGGAAAGCTGGCCTTTCGAGGTTGCCGCGCGAGTAGGTTGCAGTTGCTCGCTCCTTCCCTCTGAAAGCCGTCGTTTCCTTTCTCTCTCTCTCTCTCTCTCTCTCTCTCTCTCTCTCTCTCTCTCTCTCTCTCTCTCTCTCTCTCCACGCCACCCACTAGTCACCCTCGCCCGTCGCTGACCCGGCTGAGACTTCATCCGTGTTCCCCAGAGCTCAAGTCGAAGCTGAAGAACCACTACAGGGCGCATAGACTGTCTTTCTGGCTGAACCTCGTGCCCGACCTCCACAAGCCTGGCTCCGACGATGTTCCTAGGTCGCATCATCTTCTTGACACTGAACAGGTACCGTTGGTTTCCCTTCTTTCGAGTTGCGCTCTCGTTCTCGAGGTATTCGTGTACTAAACGCTTTACACAGTGGGACCAGTGAAAAGGAGGATACTGCACGAGTGATTACTCTTGCATGTTGTATTGGAAATTACGAAGACAGAAGTGTACAACAAAGTTGTAAAGAGAATACGGTTAATAAGAGAAGATGGCAAACTCGTGCAGTATTTTTCCATGGTCCAAGAACAACGTCAGCTTCGCAAACTTTTATTCGATCAATTTGTAGAACGTCTGCTAATTAAATAAATTGATTTTAGGTGCCACCTAGATTCATCCAGAGGATACCAACAACGACCAGGATGACCACAGCGGAAGTGACGATCGCGGAAAAACCGCAGAACGTCTCGACAGCAATACCAAGCGAACTGGCCTTCGAGGACTCGACCGCTCAACCGGAGGACGGGTTCGCTGCCTACTCAACCGCCCTCAGCGTGACGATAGCGATCGGCTGTAGCCTATTGATCCTGAACGTCCTAATTTTCGCGGGTGTCTACTACCAGCGCGACAAAAGCAATCAGCACAACTGCTCGAAGAAACGGCAGGAGAACGGGCAGATGCCTAACAACATTTGCGGGGACCTGGACACGAAAACAGCTGAGAGACATCACATCCAGCACATCCCACCGCCAGAGTTCGCGGATCTTCAGAACAACAGCTGCCACGTGCCGATGCCACCGCCGCCACCGAAGAACACGAAGCCAGGGAAACCAGGGCAGAACCTGATCATCAGTCCAAATCAGTTGCAACAGGAAAGCATGGCGATGACTGGGACGGGGACGCTGAAGAAAGGGCACAATCATCAACAGCAAGCGATGGACGAGCTGAGGGTCTGACTCCACGAGCACCTCGTGGGCGCAATCGAACTCTGTTACGGACGACTGATCGTCACGTGAACCCAGTCGGCGGACAGTTCGAACGGGGTGCCGTTTGAACCTCGTGCACGCGAACGGACGATACGGGAAGGGTCCTCGAAGCGTTTCTGTGAAGTGTTCCTTGAGGAGCTCTGTCGCGAACCTCTTCAGGCAGTTCTAGAGCAGGTGGCGGCGAGACAGAACATCGAATTCGTTGTAGTATCGGGTTATTCCTTCGGCGAGATCTGTCGGGTGATATCGAAACGGTTCTAAAATTGATCATCTCTCGTTTCTAATCGATAGAAGTAATTGTGTTCATTCGCGACGAAGGCTGCGAGGAACGTTCGTCGGACGGATACCTCGCGCCACAGCGTGCACCGGATGGACGCCCGCGAAAAAATCGTGTCTGACTCGTTACCCCACTTTTCTACTTGCTACGGAAAACGAAAGGAAAGGTAGAGGAATCATGCGACCAACTGCCGAAAAATCGCGTAGTCTTCGATATATAATAAACGATATGTAAGTAGGAACCTTCGATCCCCGTGGAAACATTGAGATACTTCCCTGGAGATCGGCGAAAATCGATTTCCTGGATTGAGTTTACCCTCGAACGAGCATCTTTTGTAACTCTCGACTGTCCGAACGAACTTATCCTCTCCCCGGATTAGGGAATCGAACGTTGTCGAACAATTTTATTATTCTTACGGTTATTATTACGAAAATTCCGATCAACCGAGAACAAGAGATATCTAATTAAAACCGAGAGGAAGCCGAGCACCGCGTTTCTAAACGACATTCGTTTCGATATCAGGCGGAAAGGATTCACGTACGAGTCGAACAACTTGATTCGTAGATCCATTCTTTTGACGAAGAAGATGAATCTTTGGTCAGACTTCCGGTCCAGTGGCTCGTACGTCCGATTCTTTCTCCGGAAGCGTTGAATCCTCGAATGGGATCCGTTTGCGTCGTCGAAAGGCACTTCCATCTACGAAACTCCCCTTCTCCTTTCTCACGCCTAAATTAATCGGAGTAATGGGATTTCGATCGTCCCACGAGAGAAAAGAAACGGAGACCCCCGTGACGATCGTTCGATTATCCGCGCTCTGTCACTGCCATCGAACACGGAAGCTCGTGCGGCGAAATTCCAACAAGTTGGAAGTTTAGTCGGACGGCCTAAAATGCTCAATAAAATGGACGCTAAAAAAACGGCAAAGCGAACGAAGATTAAAAAGAAGAAGAAAAAACAGACAGAAAGCCATCGATGACACGACGCAAACGAGATCTCGAATCGAAAGCTGCCACAAGAGGGTTCTTTCTTGTTTCCTTTCCCCCTTTTTCTTTTTCTACCGACCAGTGAAACGTGGTTGAAGAAACGAGATCAGCTTACGACGGATGATTTATCGTTACGTTCTTAAATAACAGCATACTGCCAACCAGCCGGAAGTAACACTTTTACCTAGAGACGCGAGTCAACGCGAAGCTCGCGATCGACCTCTCGATACGAGAGATGTCGTCGATCGTGTGTACAGACGCGCGATTCGAACAGGGAGAAAAAAGAGAAAAAAAAGAAAATACTGAGCGGAGAGAAAGGGAGAGAATGAACGTGTGTTGTTTTTAGTCTGATTTTTTAGAGCGTGGCCACGTCAGGCGTTCAGAGAAAGGATATTGGACGAACTGTACGAATGGAGAATGGGTTTAGACTGTAAATAATGAATAATTCAAACTTAGTGGTTCGTCGAGTCTCTGATATTGCGGCAAGATTGTTTTGTGGTGTCTGATGCGACAAAAAAAAAAAATGAAACCGAGGAATCTGATTGTAACTGCACTTGTGTCGAGTAACGAGATGGTGTGACAGCGTAGAAGCACTGGACGTAATTTTAAATTTGTATATAATTGACATTACAATAAACTGTGTAAACAATTACCATCAGCGTGGGCATCGCGAATGCCACCCCTCGGCTCGATTACATCCGTCTGATTAATGCTAATTGCCACGATAATTACAAGAATGGATATTCATCGCGAGGAAACCAATGGGACGATTAATCTTCGCGAAAACCTATGTCCGAAGATTAATTACAAACCGGATAGAGAATAATGAGTTGGAGGAATGTAAATGAAGGAAAACCATCGGCAAAAATGGCCAAGAGAAAAACCTCGACGGGGAAATGAATATTCTGAGAACATCAGTGGCTGTATTTGCGAAAGTTAGGTAACGAACGAAGATAGAGAATCGTTTAATCAATCAGTCGGACAGATTTTCCTTCATTTTCATCGATTTTCAGCGACAAATACAGAGACGCGGGACATAAGGGTAAGTACAGAGTAATCTTCAAGCGCTTTAGTCTTTCCAATGGCATAATCGTAAACGTACAATTTCGTGTAAACCATGCAAAGCTCACGAGGGTTCAAATTCTCCTTAAACAAACAAATAATTGAAACATTGAATAGCTTACGCGTACGTAGTCCAGACAATAAATTATACAATTACTTCCTATCTAAAGAATTCGTCTGAGGGGATGGTAAAACTGGATCGAAGGGGGTGAGTTTATTAACACAATCTTCATTTGGTTGTTCGTTTCAAGCTTTACTAGTCGAATAGTAATGTAAACGCAACATACAATTATGACAAGTCTGTAAAAGTGTCACAAGCTCGTTTCGAATCGAGACGATGTATATTAAAGAAGCTAATCTGCCGTTCTTACATCGTTGCAGCGAAAAATTCACTCTGCACTCAGAGATACTCTCCATCGCTCTTAAATTCATCAAATATAAATTGCATTAAAAATACATGGGTCGAACGTGAACGAATTGATAAGTCTATGAAAGAACATTGGCGTATTTCCAGTTTTGAAATAATTTTTGCCCGATCGGATGAAACCATTCGTTCGTGCCTTTGTATAATAGATCGGTTATCTTCGTACTATTATTTTAAGGTTAATAGAAGTCGATCGCTACCTTCATTTACTTACAAAAGCTTATCAACTTGGATCCCATTAATCTCGATGTTCTCGCTTCAATTAATTCGAACTAACAAGTTTTCGCTGTATCTTCGCTCTCGCGTTCCGCCCTCGAGAACGATAAAACCTCATTAATGTAGATTCTGCTAATTCGAGCTTACATTTCAAACGAAAAGCGAGCCCTCTCGTCCCAATTAACACGAATCGCCTAGATCCCGCTGTGTTCTTCTTTAGACGGGCTGTTTTTTTTTTATTTTCGTGCACCGAATCACCTAGCCAATGCGAATCTCCCTCTTCGCGGTTCGAACAATCCACTACCAACTGCCCCATGGCGAATATTTCACTCGCCATCGATCGAACTTCAACCAACGAATTAAAACGCGATTTCACCCCTCGGATTTCTTACAACTTCGTACCTTTGTTTTATTTCATTTTCTTTCTTTTTTTTCGTTTTTCAATTAGGAGCCAACGTTTGCCAGACTTACCCAATTATTCGTTCTCCACTCGACTCACCAACACGTTCGCGTTAGGGGTAGGAAAAAGTTCCCTGGGCGAAATGAAAAAGTTGCTCAGAGGGCATCGACCGATTATACTCTCGCTTCGATTGAAATTACTTGTCTAGGAAACAAAACTTGGGCGGGGGAGAGAGAGGGAGAGAGAGAGAAAAAAAGGAAGCGTGTAGAGAAAACAGAAACGGGAGGGAAATTAAACAATCGACGCTCGGCTCTCGCGAAACTTCTCGATTAGTTGCCCTTAGTTCGAGGCGGAACTTCGATAAAGGGCAGCTAGAATTTTTTTTTTTTTTTATTTCCCTTCGAAAGTTTCGATCGCGGAGAACCTTCTCGTGGTTCATTGACATTTCAAGGGAGACTTGAATTGGCCCTCGATGAACGTCGCGTCGACCCTCGGGGGATCAGATGCGAACGATTATGCGCATCCGTTGTACTTGAATTATATTCGTGGCTTGATACCAGTATCGCTGTATCCATTCATTTACACTAGGCGGTTCGGTCGAGTTCCGGTGGCGTCGTGATTGAATTAAACGGATCGCGCGGACCTCCGGGGAGGCGCATCGTGATCTAGTATGACGAATTACAGTCGATTGCGTTATGGAATACGCGGCCCGTCTATTTTCGAGAAGCTATGTGCGTTCTCTGTAACGAGACTGTACCCTAATAGGATCGTCTGATTGCGGTATTGTTACCTGTGATTAAATCGCCGCGCGACTCTAATCGAATCATCGTGTCCCAGTCGGCCGTGTCGCTAATTTATCGCCCTGAAACTGGGATACCGTACCGCTAGTAGAAACTTCGGTGGCTTTGCACGCCAGTGGACGAGGAATAGTGAAATGAAAAAAATCAGGAGAACTAAATGGAAAATAATTGAGAAGATGATGCGTTTGTTCAGATCACTGTTCTCCAGCCAGCACTACACGGTTGTTACAAAAAATCGTGCGCTATAAGTCTTACTGGTCCTCGACCGTTAGGGTGAAACGTTTCACCCTTTTAATCCCACGGATTGAGTCGATTCGTGAGCAAAGAATCCATTTGAACGATTTATTACTAAACGCCGATTATGAAATAGAAATGTTACTATTTGAAAGTGATCCACCTTGCAAGGTTCTTTAATTAGTCTGTTTTTCTCACGCGACAGTAAACGCTAAGTCGATATAAAATTTGGCAATAAAGAAGGGCATCGTGAATCTCTCTTGCATCTCTCTATTTCTCTCGTATAATATACTTGGAACGATATACAGGAGCGTCTTATGCTGGGAGCAAAAGGGTGAATCGCACCCCCTGTTAATCGCAGGATAGAAATCAGCGAATAAAGAAGAAGAACACGTATGTATATCCTAGCCAATCGAGGGGGGAATAGTGTAACCAATTCAGAAACGAAGCACGCTAGTGTTTTATCTGCACAGATAACATCGTCTTCAATCCGAAACGACCGACTAAACTAGACGAAACGAATGCATCCCCTCTTATCGCAGCTTCTATCCGACCGCGGTTCGTTGTAGCACGGACAAACGCGTAAATCGAAAAACCGACGATACGTGTCCCCCTAATATTAAATGCCATACAATCGGTGTATATACGCGTGTAGCATGTGTGTTTCTGTCTATGTGCGTGTGTGTGTTTGTTTGTGTGTGTACATGAATGCGACGTGTACAGCTACAGCTACGTAGCCTCGAAGCTAAAATGAGAGATCGTCACGGTTTCGCTACTTGCTATAATATCTCGTTATTGCGGCTACAGCGAACGTGGAAACAATAGCAAAAATTCCAAATTGTTCCTTGGTACATATCAACCTTGTCTTGCCTCTTCAACGAATCCATTCGCGATAGTTATTATATTATACGTAGAGATATATATATATATATATATAGATTTATATGTATATATTTCTGTAGAACTGTGTGAGTCATAAATGCACTTCAGATTTCCGGTCTAGTCGGGACGTTCACGTGTGCGTGTAAATAACGATACAGGTACAAACGCGAGGGAGCGGCTGTCGATCGTTAATGAGAACCGTTCGCTCGTCGAACGCTCGCCGATCTCGAAAGGACCAAGAATCGTTCTGATGTGTTTATTTTCAATTATATTTCTGCAAGATCTCGTTCGATCACGTTAAACAAAAGCGTACATTAGTTCCTATTTTATATTAAATGTATCGGAGAAACTTAAAGCCTTGAGACAGTTTAACCCTTCGAGCCCTCGTATCTCATCCCCGCGTTTCGCTTCGAACCCAAAGTCAGAGGTGCCGACTAAAGCTGTTCCACGGCCGACATCAAACTATATCGTAAAAAAGTGTGAAATAGAACGTACAAAAAGGGTACCACTACGAATTACAGGTTTCACGTGTCTTTCTCCTACTCCACGAAGGCTGCACGGTAACGAGTGAAAGAAGTTCGATTCGGAATTCAACAGCCACGCAGACTGGAAGGGTTAACTTTTACAATCAATGAATATCGCACCCTAACGCTACGTTTAAGTTTGACAATTTAATTTGCAAAGAGACGATACAGCGAATACCTCTATTTAACTAAGAAACATCGGCTACAATAACATTACCACAGAACGCGGCTGCCTTGCAAATTACATTCACAAGAATCCCTCGAAACGCTACAAATCATCATCGCTACTAGATTATCAAATCCCCGTTAACCCTTTCGCTACGAAGAGCACGTTCCTCTCACGTCGATCGTTTAAACGAGGCATCGTCGTTCTTTGTACGGTGCAAAGAATCTGATACGCTCGTTTCTAACTCTATGCTCGAATCGTTGGGAGTACTTCGTCGACAAAACACACAGAACCAATTCGAGAGAACATAGACCACGAAATTGAAACGCGTCTATATCTAATTATTATGTATAAAGATTTCCAACAAACATACTCCACTTCTTACGCATATACTCGCCAATATCAATTACTATAATCATCGAAACCACTCGACTCGTCGATGCAACAATATAGAGTTTCAACGAAATTTCCTACGCCATTTTCTCTATTCACACCGCGTAATACTCTGCCGTGGCGAAAGGGTGGAACCGCAACCGAAAGGATATCGATCCCACTGCGCCCCGAAAAGTTAAGCATCGTGAATCACTGAACGATCATCGATCGCATAGTGTCCGACGATCGATCGTTCCGACTAGATCGGCGTACTTCTAGATTCATTCGATTCGCCAACTCGCGAAGAAGATACTCGCTGCATCCGCGCGCAGAATTTAGCTGCGCCAGAAGCAAATCATTCAGAGTATAACGAGCCCTCTGTCAAAAGATTGGAACGAATATCGCGAATTTATTTCTCCTCGAAATGTCACGAAAAGGATCTACTCCGTAACTATAATCATTTGCTGCAATCTCCACAGTCGGAAGTGTCTTCTCCGCGAAACGCGCGCCCGAATGAAAGAAAAATATACGCTTTCGCGTGCGTCAACTTATCCAATGATACGAATCCATCCTGAAATCCAATCTTTTTTAGGCGCGTTTTAATGTGTTTTATCATATACTGTTCGATAAATAGAACGATGCGTTCTTAAGTGTAACTAAGTATCGTTGGTCATCTCCGCAAATCATTAAATCTGGGATTCGTACCGGAGGACTCGAAGATTTTAGCCGCACGCTGCGATACACGACGATGCGAATCAACGCTACACGACACGTTATTACACAAGGGGCTGCGCTAGAGAGACAGTTTAACGTTCAGAAAAAACGGTGCTAGTGCACGTAGAGCTCGCGTTAAGCACGGCGGATTAATTAGTTAGAACGCGTCGTTCATCTACCGTACAATGTTTCTCTCTCTTTTTCTCTCTTCTTTTTTCCATTATCGTTTTCTCGAGATAGAAGCCTTATCACATCAATGTACAACGACGACACCAAAGAAAACAGCGCTCGGCTGCGCTCCTCTGCGATCTTACAGTTATATAGCCATGTGGCGAGCGGAATGTTCTCGTCCTCGTGTCAATCCACAAATGCATCTACCGTTCTTTTTTTTTTTTCTTTTTCTCTAAATTCTAATTAGCAGATGTAAAATTGGCCCGCTTCCCTCGCGACACTCTCGATTATCGCTCACGAAATACGAATATGGCGCTTGAACCGGTTCATCCACGATTTTCCCGAACCAACCACCCTCCACTTCCTCCTTACCAGGCTCTCCACGTTATAGTACGCTATTATAGCCCGCGCGAGTATGTTTCGTTTCATTTCGGTTCTAATTAAACGACGGCGTGTGTTTAGAAGCGTTCAGTCTACTCGATGAAATACGAGCAATATATTTCACCGTTCACCAATTGATATCCGTCCATGTACGCGAAAAGAAGACGCAGTTTTAATTCATCCTTGTTCATACCGAAACACCGTTTCGTATTGCTCGTTTACAGCTAATCGTTTTAGAAAACTCAATCAACATCTCCCATTGCCACATAATTATTCGATCGGAACGTGTTAAAGCGTTCGTGTGCACAGAATGAGTATTGCATGGTTGCACAGAAACAATCGTACAAAATGGCGAGTAAGCGATTGAACATGTTGAAACTTGCGTCTTCTTTCTTCAACCTATGAACGGATCGCGTATCGCGTCGCTCGCTTATTTATCAAGAGATATCGAAAAACGTCTATAAAGATTGTTTAATTACGATTACAATATTATAAACCTTGAACAATTCGTCGTCGTACAGACTCGCCAATAATATAACACGTTCTACGGTGTGAGAATTTATTTCGCAACTGATCCAGAAATAGGTCGCTCGAACGTTCGATTCCCTTGACTACCTGGTGCTAATTAAACATACTTTTTTTTTTTTACTTTCAGTCGTTTTCGTTTAAGGTCTAGAATATATATCTTCGTGTGTCTAGAAGATTCTCGTCTAAGCTTCTCGGTGTGTTGTGCGTGTCGGGGTAGATTTTTGCTCGCTTCGGAAATCGCTATCGAAGGAAACGATGATAGGATGAGCGAAGAACGCTGTTCGAAAAGAATCGCTGGCCATCGCCTTGACTTGTTCGCAAGAATCGCAACAGTCGAGTACATTTGAACTAATTTTACAGAAAAGTAAAAACAGCAAACCGGATGGTGCTCTTTCATTTTTCTCAAACAATTCGCAACATCAAAAATCGTGATATGTACAACGTCACAGAAAGCTATTTGCGTATTGCTTCGATCGCTTGCAGACGCGTTCAAAGATATCCTCAACGAGCACACGGAAGAGTCACCCTATCATCGTGACGCAGCCATTACATCGACGTAATTCGGTAGCTGGTATATAGTTTTTTTTTTTTTTTTTTGAACGACGTCAAATCTCCGGTTCACGTCCGGCAAAGTGTATAGAAGATCGTTAGTTTTCTCGTCGAAGAGTGTCTGGCGGATACACGACAACGTAACAACGCGCACGTAGCTATGCCCCTTAATAACATGAATTTGTATAGCAAAAACGAGTCACGCTACAATTTGAACGTTCTAAAATGAAAGTGATCGGGAGGCAGAAGTAGTCGGTAGTTTAAGTAAAGTCGGTGTCAATGAAACGTTTTTTGTGCCTTCGTCGCGCGTTAACTTATGGGCCACGATGTAGACATCAGAAGAAGCCAGCATCTTGTTAATAGTACGTGATGATTTTTTTTTTTTTTGGTTCGTATCAGAATGTCTCAAGGAGTTTAGCATTAATTAGCTGCACACTGATAAACCACCTCCCTAGCAAATGCAGCCGCTCTCCCCCTCCGACTCGGAGCCGTTCTGCATCGGTGATTGATTCTGCAAATCGACAGCTGCTTTCGTGTGTTAAGGCGTTATCACAGTAACCATTTCGTTTTGATTCTCATTCAAATAGGATAGCGTTCGATCGTCTGTACATACATACATTCAACTGCCGCTAACATTCAGCTACATCAATCCTGCTGTGGTATCCGAATCGTTCCCGACTACGGTACGCTATTATTGCTTTAAAAGAGACTTCCTTGGACGAGGTATTATTATGTAGATTAAAATGCAAAAATATGCACGATGATAATTTTTTCTTATACTTGTCTCCAAACCAGAAATTTTTTAACGGAAGAAGAATCCAATAGGGAAACACGAGAACGATCCCCACAGCAGGGTTAATTCGTCAAAGAAAAAAAAATGCTCAGCGTGTTGATCGACGGATATCGATCGACTCTCGTAATCTTACAAATACGTATAAATGCTAAGAGGACGTTAGGCCTTAAGAAAATTGATAAATTTGAACGATTCCTTGCGTTTAGGCAGCATAGTGAATTATCACACGATCGAAATAATCATTATAAAGACTTTGTAGAGAGTATATAGGGTCTACGATTCTTAATACTAATCGAAGATTTAGTCCCATTGAAATTTGAGTCATTAGGTATATCTATTTCTCTTTCGTTCTTTTTGAAAGCTAGAATAAATTGTGATTAAAAAGCATATAAAATTTAAATAGTTCAAAAACGGGACGGAGCATTCCGTAATATTAATTACATCGAAATTCTACAGCCACAAAGCACCTTAATTAAAAATTATACGAGTGCTCTTTGTTACATTTCCATGATAACGATACAAAGCATTATATATGTATATAAAATCTAATTCAAGTGTTACATAGATAAAATAATAAGTCTCATAGTGATCGCGAAATAAGGAATATATATAACAAGGAAAAACGGCAAGATAAAATTATGGTTCGTAAAAAATAAAGTCAATATATGAAAAAATGATAATGCTATTGCAGGTTTTGTTTATATAAATTAAAATATTACACTAATTATTAACAAAAATGTCATAGTATTAGGTATAATAGCATTCTGTCTATCCATATCCCAAAATTTTAAGTTAATATATACAAATTCCATTTTGTCAGTTTTTTCTTTTTTTCTTTTTTGCTAATTATTTGCCCTATCTAAAACTGTCTTACGCGTTCCTTTCCATTTATAAACAAATCGTTAAATTTAAAAGTGTTTAAATAATACTTCGATAGGAAATGCAATATATTAATTTATGCAGTGGTCTTTCCAAACCCAGAAAAACCATTATGCGTGAGCAAATGTATTCTTAAAATATTCATAAAAGAAAGAATGTTAGCTGCTAATTTTGCGTCATTGAAATTTGTCTCTTCGTGTTATCATTTGCAGTACGCACGCAGGTACATATCGTACGAGTTCTTTTTTATACTAAAACGGTCCACGTTTAAATCAAATGGAGTCGTAAAATGTCTAAGATTCTTATTGCTTGAGTTTGCAATCAGTTCAAATCAATAAAGAATAGTAGTTGACTATTATTTTGACTGCATTTACGCAATACGTAATTCTACGGTATTACCATTAGTTTATCGCGTATTGCAACTTATATATACATGACTATAAATATATGTACGTATATATATAAGTGCACCATATATCATGCAGTTGCAGCACTGATCATGCATACGACTAGTACTTCATTCGTATTTTTTTTTTCGTTTTTCTCCCTTTTCAGAATGCAAAACATAAAAAATTTCATTATTTAAAATTACGATAACTATCCGTGACAAAACAAAATATTCATTAAAAAAGGAATTGTATCTCGATTGAGACCGAAGCATTATCTAGAATGACAATTATTAATTATCAACGCGTTAAAAAAGCAAGCGGTTTTGATGGAATACGAAAGTTTAAATAAATTGAATTATGTTGATGCTATGATTTACTAGTACACACGAAACGTTATTGTGTAAAAGCAGTCTGCTTAAGCTACTGTGTGATATTTATTTTTTTTTCCACAAAAAGAATGGTTATAGCTAATCAAGTACAGTGCTGTCACTTTCCACAGTTGCGACCTGTGAAAAAGTGACACAGAATGCATGTCACTGTCCTAGCATTGAAAGTTTAATTTATAAATTAACTTAGATCAGTGTCTTGTCTACCATTAGGCTGATCGGTGGTTTAACATGCACAACTGCTCTCCGATGCTTTCAGTTCAATTGGTGTGTCCTTGAGAACTACTTCTTGCACTACAGGTTTAGCAACACATTAAGGAAAACACAAAAAAGATAACAAAAAAAAATTGAAATTGTTAATAACGTTAAACAATAATATTAACAGATAACTAATAGATTCAAAGTGATCCATAAAAAATCAATAATAATCGTCAAAAAATTTAAATATACATTAAAATATATAAAATACATATGTAATTAGTACAACAGTTAAACTAAATTCAGCTGCAAAAACATCTGAAAATTAAGTAATGAATGAAGTTAGTGTAAAAATATATAAAAGAAATTATAGTGATAGGCATCGATCAGACTAGAACTCTGAAAATGAATGATATTTAAACAATGTACAAAATTATAAAAAAAATAAAAATTGAGGATGTAGGATATGTTTCTCTGTGCTATATTTGAAGAAAGAAAAATCCCTGAAATATGATTATGTATATATGTACCATGCAAATGTGCACATTACATATCTTACATAAAGGATACTGTCTTCGGGTGGCTTATTCTCAGTGGAATCCATGCCTGGCAAAGCCGCTGCAACTCTTCTAAATAACTGATCAATGAATAAAATGCAATTAGTACTAAACTCTTTAAACTACAGATTTACAGTCCAAGTTTGAGTCTTGGACTAAGAGTTGCTGTACAATTAAGTACTCACCTGCTTCACATTATATCCAGCTTTAGCACTAGTTTCAATAAACATTACATTTAATTCCTTAGCTTTTCGCTCTCCCTCTTCCATGGATACTTGTCTCTTATCACCCAAGTCTGTTTTATTACCCACTAGCATAATAATTACATCACTTCCCCTTTCAGTCCGCACATCATCGATCCATTTTGACGTTTGGTGAAATGAGTTTGCATCTGTGTAAATAGTTTACTTAGAACTGGTACAGTAATACAGCATAGCTGATGCACTTTTGCTTCTAATTTTAAATTAAACTTACTGGTAATATCATACACCACAACAGCTACAGTAGAATCTCTGATGTAACTAGGTATCAAAGATCTGAATCGTTCTTGTCCAGCAGTATCCCACAGCTGTAATCTTACAGTTCTATCCTCCAAATACATAGTTTTACTTAAAAAATCTATACCTATTGTAGCCTGTAATAAACAGTGATACACCTTAATGCTAATTTCCATAGATATTTCATTGGATATAGATTTCTAGTATCATAGTTTAAAAAATACATTGGAAAATCTCACACTCTTAATGAATTCACAGAAAAGGAATAATAAGAGCATACACTTTCTTTCTTTAACTCTATCTATTAGAAAAAGTCAATATCTTGGCCTCTCTACTGTCTCTTCTGCTAGCATTTGCCCCTAACAATTGATACTAACTACTTTATGGAAAATAAATGTTTTTCACTTCAAAATTACAGCTGAAGTGATGGGAAATGAACAGAATGAGAGATGAAAGTAAAAACTTATTACATTCCTATAAGGTCATTGGAAAGTATGCCAATGAAATATGGATGATCTCAGAACTTTAAAGTGTGGGCTGTATGGTAAAAGAGAAAACTAGGAAACTGCTATATTTATGCATTTATAAAATATAAGATTTTAATCTGGGTTATTAAATAAATTTGCTCCTTTTAATATATCCTATTTTCATTTATATACTTGATTCAAATTGTGCTACCCATCATGATACATATATATAAATATATTACAAATCCAGTAATTTCATACCTGATACGTGTTGTCAAAGCTGTCATACATAAACCGTGTGATAAGGGATGTTTTCCCAACTGCAACATCAAATCACACGATTAATGCAATAAATTTTCTACATGTATAAAGTATTTAAAAAAAAAACATGCACATAGAAACAGAAAATGGAAATTCTCTTCAACAGTTGAACTTAAAGCTGTACAAGATGGTAATGAATATTATTAAAATTTTCAGTCATACTCTGCAGATACTTATAACAATATTTTAACTAGGAGAATGATAGTTATCTAAAAATTGTACGTGGTAATTTCGTTTCACGATCGCGTTAATTCGATACATTTTTCTGCGGTCTTTTGAAAGGAAATAAATATATTATATAGCGGCGTGACGTTAGGTGCATAAATTATAAATTTTAATGATCATCAGATATCTCCACGCGAAAAACGAGATTTCACAGCGAGATACATACAGAATTGGAAATCTTATTAAGATCGTATGAAAAGTTAGGACGGTGACAACAAGAACGACGCCGAATTCGATCGCAACGATAAAGCTGCACAGTGACCAGAAATATTGATCTATAACCTAGAACGGTCATTGAAATTGATGAATGCTAAGGATACTTTTTAATACGAGTTCTCGATGCACGTAAAATCATCAGCACGGTAAAAGTGTAATGTACACCGACGATATTGATCCAAAATCAACGGAAGTATGTATGGGAAAATACTTACCGCTCTGTTCACCGAGAAAGACAAGCTTAAATTTACGCAACGGGTTTCCAAAATCACCCGAAGACGACATTTTCTTCGTATATTAGAACTACTGCACAATAAATTATAAGTACTAAGCACACGATAATAACTTAACCGATGCAACGACTCATTAATTTTTACGAGAAATCATTTAACTTGACAGATCGCAAAGCCACTCCTTCCTTTACTCGCAAGGCAGCCACGTTTAACTGGGAAGTGACGTCATTGGTTAGCTGCTAGTCGTGTTAGTTCCTAATCGTATTCCTCCAGATGGCGTTGGAAAGTTTAAAGTGCGCCAGCAAAGTATTCTTTCCTTCCGGTAAGCGATAATTTTGTCAATGCGCGTGATTAAAATTTTCTCGGTTTCTGGTACGGGTTCGTGTGTAGTAAACAGTCGAATATAAATTACAAAATGTTTTATTAATAACTGGCATTAAATAGGGTCTGTACAATTTGCATGGTTGTCAAAGTAATTAAGTGCCTTTTGTGACCTTTCCGTGTACATTTAGAAAAATACTTCGTAACATTGCGATGTCCGATTCAAACGTTTATGTACATATTATATACGCCCGCGCACACATACAATATATACAACGTAGTTGCTATTAATTGTTCAATTTATTTGTTTTGAAGTATTTACTGTTGATGAAGTCTATTATTATTTAAATTTCTGTATGGATCTTCGACTACAATAGAATTGCAGAGCAGGTCGTAAACAGTTCTGTTAAATCTAAAGAAAAATAGGGCAAAGCATACGGGGAATAAAAATGCTAGAACCATATTCTTCACGACCGATCTCCCAAGCGCAAGCGGTAATCCTAAATCTGTCCCTGGTGAAACGAGCACAACATCAGGATCTTCTGGTCTATCAACAGGTGTAACACTACGACACTGAACAACCCTTAATCCCATCATGAATTTTCCAGGTGTTGCTCCCCCTATGCGACCGTTTACACCGTGCTGAAGCCATATCGCCTACAGAAGATATTTCATTAAAGAGTGAGTCACTAGTACATTATTTCCATTATCCATATACTTACTTCAAAGATGCACACCGTCACACGGTGAATTATTTCTAACACTAATATACCATACGTCATTTCTAAAGCCATTTTATAGTCAATTTTCAAGTTAGTCCTTACCAAGTCTAGATCATCCTTATCTCTAGAATAAGACAGAATAGTGACAAGTCAAATGTTAGTAGAACCTGTAAGGAAGAGTGATTAATTTTACATACACAAAATCAAAGACATCTATAACAATAAATGTAATGGAGAATTTCAGAAGGAACAACACTGTTGAATCTATAAATTCTGCTGCGAATCTTTTCCATATCGGAGGTATACGGTATTCAAAACCTGAAAGAGTTATCTTCTTAATCTTTCAATATATAACGATCATGCCAATAAATGATACTGATGAAAATGTATATTCCAAAAATACTGCATCCATGAAACCATTCTGTTGTACTATTTAAAGGACGGATAATACAATAGGGCATTTTTAATAGTAATTGTACAGAATGCAGTACTCTTGTAGTAAAAGCACATATAGTACTGGCTGAACCTCTGTTGGAATATGATGGACACAGGAGATATCGTTATGACCTTCTACCTTCAGCTCCAGGAGGTTGGAATGGAGCTCCCGCATGAGCTTGAAGCCTTCTTTGTCTGAGCTGATCGTTCTCTTGACCATTTGTGCCAACTATTAATCTATGCGCGTTTGCTACGTTTGGTGCTTGCGGTGAGAGTGGCGGTACACCTATAATTATTCTATTTTATAGAATAATTTTGTTACATTAGGGAAGTATAATGAATTATAGTAACTTATATATTCCATGTGACAACAGTTAAGTAACCATAATCTTACCAGATGGTGGATTCATTATTTGACTAGACATTAAGTAATATGGAAACATTGCAGCCATGCTCTGCCAAGCGTAAGCTTCGTGTAACCATTTTTCTAATTTTTTAAAATATTCAGAACGTTCCTCTGCGGGTGTCATTGGCATCTGATCTTTACTTTCTCCGGATTTGTCCTCTTTTGTATCATCGCTTTTGTCATCTGCCATATTGCTGTGCCATACAAATTTGTCAAATACAGATATTGAACACTTTTTCGAATACTCCTGTTTCAAAATCGTGCAACGAACATACAATATGTGATCACATAACTTTCGCACGTTTATATAAAGCTGATATCCATTACGCATAGATAAGCACCCATTTCTCAAATGATTTCTCGCATAGTTATCTCAACGATATTATCGCGATTACACCTTTTAATGAACTTTTTTCAATCAAGAGATCGCGCAAGAATTGCTAGCATCTTCCGAGAGAATATATCAACGAATAGAAACTAAATAGAAAACTAAATTTCACGACCTCAATTAAACAACGCAATCTGTACGTAACAAACATAAAGTACATAAGAAAAAAATTATACGAATATGTAGAAAAACATAATGAATATCGCTGTACCAGTTTCATTCGTACTTAGGAATGTAACTTTGAAAAATACGCTGAGCCAACGAATGGTTCGTGCACATACACACGTATACCAATTTACGTGGAAAATATTCGAAAACAATACTCACGCACACACACGCACACGATTATATTCAGAACAGATTTCGATCAGAGATAGAACGAGCCACCTTGTTCGCGACTACGAACGCTCAAAATGTAGGAGATGGAAAATACCGAAGGTAAACAAAAAATTACTGCCTACTGGCAGGACTGGAAGGTGGGACTAAATAACCCTAGGTTTAGTTCCCGAAACCAGGTGGCAGCGTGGCGTTAGTTCGCACTGCAGCGCTAGCTTCTCAGGACATGACGTACTCGAAGCATTCGTGCAGTAATCACGGTCAGAGGACGTTTCTGACGACTCGCCTCTTTCTCTATTTCGCGTTTACGAAATAAATAAAAGCAAAGCAGATAGGTGTCGTGAAGCAGTGTGTCGTGCAGAACAGCCGTGCGCGACTGTACGTGTTACGAGTGACAATTGGTCTAGTATTGAAAAGGGTGTGGGCCACGACGCCAGTGAAACATTTAGGTAAGGATCACGTTAACTTCGATCGTGCAATAACACTATCGTTAGCGATATTACCAAGAATCTAAATAGTGAGTAACGAGTTTCGCGGATCAGCTAAGAATCTCGCAAGGCGGATGTGCTGTTTTCTGTCTTTTTTTTCCCTCGTTTTACGCACAAAAATCGGAAACGAAGTGTTCCCTCGGTCACGCGTCAATCCGATGGAATGTCGCGGTAGAATTCTGAGAATACGAGCAGTGCGTTGCGCTGAAAAATCGAATCTCCCTCTTTCGCCGACGCTGTAAACAATGTCCGGACGCGACACACGTTACTCGTACACCCGAGTACGCGTGTCCGATCGTAGATCGCGCGTGCAATTTTTCAACGGCGGCTATCAATGAGTTTTGATTAAATAATGCGCGGCAATTGAACGTTCGATACGGTCGCGAATCCGATCCAGCGTAGGTTAAGTTCGAATACGAAAATAACCTTCGCACATTTTTCTCAAGTATACCGTATTAGGCAGAAGACGATGCGCTGCTCCAAAACGGAGCACGCAACGCGCGAGCGTCCGCGGAGAATATTAAAAACGGAAACGTACGCGATTACGAAAACCGTTTCGTGATCACACGTGCCGTCGTGGTGCGTGCGTGCACTTCGTTGGAGATTGAAAAAAGAAAAAAAAAAAAGGAGAAGGAAAAAGGAGTCGCTGGTAAACTATGCCGAGGATCATCCACACAGACGAACGCATGACGTTACGGCAACGTACCGGGGGAGATCGGTCGAACGAGATTTAGCCGGGGATGTTGCGGATCACTTAAATCCCCTCGCGGGTTTCGAACGAACGCACAGAGAAAGAGAGAGAAGGAGAGAGAGAGTCTTCCATCGATTCGTTTTTAGTACACGCTATGGAGCTACTTTGTGGGAATTTTTCTGGTACATCTATTATAGGAACGCGTTACCGATCCGATGGGCTGCGTCTCCTGTTTGAAGAAACACCAAGTTGGAAGATTCGACGTTTTATTCCCATCGACGATGTCCTTCCCGAAATTAAATCGAAGACTTTTATAGATACTTGGAATTGTAAGAGCTACGTATTATTTATAGATTATTATGATGAAAACAGAGTTCGTGTTTGTTCGTTGTTCCGAGAAGGATCCGTTGAATAGACGAGCAAGAAAGCTCCGCAGCGCCTGAGCATTTTCGTTCGAATCGCCGTGGAAAGGAGAGAAGAAAGAAACGGTGAGGATGGAAAGAAAGGCGAAAGAGCGGGATGGAAAAACGCTGGTCGGTCTGGTAGGTTGCGTACGAATAAAAGGCAAAGCTTTCCCCCAAATCGAGCATGAGGTGAATGGCCGCTGGGCATACAGAGTTCCATTCACGCGTCGTAAGCACCTCTACGGTTTTCGGAACCGGTTGCACCGAATTTATGGGAAAATGGCCGAGCACCGTGGGAGTCTTCGCTTCTTTGCGTTGCTTTCCACAGCCGACCATCGGTTCCATTTCCTTTAATTCGTGCCGGTCGACACTGCGTCGCATACTAATCTCGCAGTGGCCCGCTCGAATTAAAATACGCCTCTGCACGCGAAACGTTTCCGGTTCCGCCGATACGACGTTTCGATAGTTCTGCGGACACGTCATTAACACCGCAACCGACGGAATTTCCTGTTGATCCTCTTTGGCGTAGCCTTTTGTGTTGTAAAAAACAATCGTACAGTATTTGGCGAGAGAGAGAGAGAGAGAGAGAGAGAGAGAGAAGAGAAGAGATTGAAACGCCCAAGTTTCTTTTGAACGCAATCAAATCTCGATTACATTAAAACAGCGAACAAGCGAAGGAAATTGTAAGATTTTTGTTGAAAAGTTTTTGCCTCTCGTTCACGCGTACAATACCAGTTATCATAAAACGTTTCAGGGTAAACGATCTTCTTTTACGCGAAAGTAGAGCTTCTCGATTATCTGAAGTACGTAATTATTTGAACAGCGTACGCTATTTTATATCAGTTTGGATAATCAAGCCCCTACTGCGTCAAACGTTTAATCTTTTGTATTTTTCCTGCGTTCTCCAAATAATAAATTGGCGAAGAGCCTTCTGACACAAGGGAAGCCACGATAACGCGAAGTTGCTCCCCTCAATGGCTCAATAATGCTCGCAGCGAGATTGCAAGCCTCCTAATCCACTTCGCGTGGAAACGTAAATAGATACGGTGGCTCGATTAAAAATTGTAAGCGAGCAGCGTAAAACGTGGAGGTACTTAGAGTAAGATTTATGCTCTTAAATGTGCGTGAAATTGCAGGCACACTCGTAAGAATTACGTTGATCGCAACGATATGATGCGTGGCGATATCAACTTTATCACTTGATTGCTTAGAATTATGTTGCTGTGTTCGTTATCTCCGTCGTAAAGCTAATCCAACTGAAGTATCGAGATTGTGTTACTGCCGAAATACTGTTCTCTCGAGGTTTAATCGCGCGAGTTTAATTGGTGAAACGTTGTTAGCCGCGAGCGTGTATTCACTGCCACTGATGTCGATGTTACAGCAGTTATTTGTGATCATCGATTATTAATAATCGCGATGGATGAGCGGTGACAGTTTCCGCTCTGCCCACGCAATCGAATCGCGAATTAATATTCTTCTCGTTTCGCGCGATTCGTTGACAAATTCTTCTCTTCGACGACTCCGCATAACGAACCGTGCGTTGGTAATTGATTCGTGCGGATGAGAACACCTTAGAAGGCACTCCTATGCCGTAATCACATCTACTTCGATAAAAACTACGCGAAATAGATGCAGAATCGAAGTATACCTGACACACGTTCGATCGTTCCTATAAAACTCAATGAAATCATCTAATGTTCATTCAGGAATGACTCAGAGCGACAGTGACTTCGCAATGTACTTCCCACGGTATCGCCTGCGTATACGAACGAGAAAACGAGAGCCGAATACTTCTCGAATCGTTCTCCGTCGGCGATGCTTCGATGAAATCGAAGGCGAAGGCCAGAAATGAACGAAGACCGCGGATAATGCAGCCGAGCTGCGTCGCAATAAACGTGCAGGGAGCCTCTGCTTCTCCATCGCGCATTCCTCGCTGGAACTGAATCGCGTGGAAGCCTTCCAGCCGTTTCCCGTCCCGAGCAACAAAGGGAAACAACGCCAGAAATGCTCTTTTCTCCACTGGATTCCAGGGGTTCCTATCTCGATTTTCAACCGTCGCGTTCCCACCGATTTCGACACCGTCAAGAGACCTCGACCGGTAGCTGGATTCCCGGCGAAGTATCGCGAATCGTTCACGGCAATCGATAAGCGATTGGTGGCGTGGGCAATGGTTTTGCATACATCGACTTTCGTTATGGCTCGCGACGAAACGTGTACACGTTCGTCGGTTTACAGTGGACGAAATTGGGTCTCGAATCGAACACTCTGAATTATTTTCTCTCCTTTTTTTTTTATCGTCACAGCGATTTCGACTGGCGCTCGTTTCTTGACAATCGACTGTCCACGAGCGAGGACTAAACGTTCGATCGTCTGATTAATTAACGAAAAACCGAGTCTGACCAGTTTTTGGAGAGTGGTCGCACGACGCACGGACAGGTTAATTAGATTCTGTCTGGGCGGAGTGTTTTGAGAAGTGGACGCGTCAAAGGGGAAATGGAAACGTCCCTGCCGTTCTCGTCTTTGTCCCGCAGCTTGGAACCGCTAAGCTACTTCCGCATTGTTGATTTTCTGGGCTCACGTTGCCTCTGGAACTACTGCTGGAAAACTGCTGGGGAAATCTTGCTATCGAGCAAACTTCTCGCGTATTCGGATTCGAGTGGACTGGAGGAATCGCGAGTTAAAGCTGGGGCAGTGGGGTTCAGCGGATCGTCGATTGAAAGTGAAGCTTTTCCAAGTAACGGCCGATGCAATTTCGCAAACAGCAACGCGCTATGAACGGATTCCATTGAAATTCCAGGCGTGCGAATCGCAGCACAGACGAACGCCCAGTCCTCTCCATGAATAGTGTCCGATGAAATCTCATTTGGAAACATAGAGACTGCAATTTTTGCCCTAGTTCCCAGTCGATTTCATCAATATTCTCCGTCGAAGCGAGATCCCCGCGATACCACGTGAACTTTCATCAATTTCTATCCGCGGCGTCGTTCATTCAAATTGCACGCGTCGACGGACTCCTCGATACCTCGGGGCACTTAATCGATCCCCTGATAACATCGAAAACCGGCGAGTATGGATGAGCATCGATTTTATAAAGAAGATGAAAGGAAAGCGGCGAACTCTGCTCCCTCGCGCACGAGCTGGTGCGCGCCTCTGTTTCGCGGAAGTCCAGAGACATATTTTCTTCTGGTTTACGATCGATAAAGCGACACGAGGGAGATTTGCATTTTAATGCATGCACGGGATGTCTTCCCGCATATTGCGACCGCGTAAACGAGATTGTTCAGGAATTATTACAGTTTCCCTGGCGTTCCCTAATATTTGCTTCGTACACCCGAGCAACATTGTTAAATGTTTGCTGATTTTTCGCAGCACGCGTGACGCAATCGGTAGCGTCGTTTGTTTGTTCTAAAGAACGAATGCATCGCGTTCACGCGTGATGTATCGATTAAGCAAATGGAGCTGATAATAAACATTGATAGCACGATTTATATATCGCGAATTTCGTACAATCTAACTATTCTATGATCGACGAAGCAGTATTCTCGTATCGAATCCTCGGTAACCGGATTTTAAACGATACATTCGTGCCTTCTCGATCAGCCTGATCAGCGTGTGCAGCATTAAGCGTTACGTAAACTATGATAAATTACACGCGTCCACGGACGCGTAACAGCCGCGTATTAAAATTCTATAGAATATTTCGAGGTTCAGAGTTCATCGTCGTCACGAGACTCGATAAGCAGAGACTGCGTACGCGTAACTCCGCGGGCAAGATGAAAGAGAGTAGCAACCAAGCTGCAGCTTGGTGTTTCGCAACGAGTCGCGTCTCCCTCGAGTGCTGCGTCCGCCGTACGGCTTCGCGCGATCGCGGCTTAAGAGATTAATTCGCGAGACGATAGCTACGGGATAAATGAAACATCGACGACGAACGACACGAGCGTGGTCAGCGATCACTGCTCCACGTTTTATTTCAACCGACATTCCTGAAATGTCCGATCGATCAACGTGAATCACGCGCTCCGCGATGCAGATCGAGGCGGTCCCCGCGCGAGCGGAACAGTATCTCGAAATCGACGCATCTCGAAGGATGCACGGGTCGCCGATTACGCATACAATGGCTTCGCTATCCTATTGTGCGTTCGCCGTATCCCCAACGGTTCGTCATCGATCACCGATCGAGTCAAGGCCGGTCGATTAAAAACCGAACAGTGGCAAAACACGCGCGCGTTCAGCGGAACAATTAATGGCAGCAGGAAGAGGTGGTACGTTTTAACAAAGAGCGTATATCGGTTGAAAATTTCTAGCGTGGAGAGATTAACTGGTTGGTAACGGGTAGACGGTCTCTGGGAAAGGTTTCCGGTTCACGAACTACTTCATCAGTTAACCCTTTCCGATCGATATCCAGAACGGTCTCGAGTACTTAATTGCATACATACCATTAAGGTATTCCGATAGACGTGGCGAGCGAACTAGAAATTGAGATCAACGATAGACATTTCGACTGGCATCAAGGCTCAGTTTATTTTTCGAGGATAATTGATCCATTTAGAGATGTGACACGTAAAATTCTGACTAGAATGTCAAAAATCGTTGTCGATCGAGTATCTATTCGATTGAATCCCCGTTCAGCTACTTCGGTTATCAGGGGCTGTTTGTTTTCAAGGATTCCTCGAAAGGGGATGGATGCTGGCCGTAGAGAAACACGCGTGCGCGCAGAATTCCACGGAACGGCGTAAACTAGGGCAGATAGCGACGCGATGCTCTGTTATCGTGCTGGCGGCACGAAGACGGGCTAACTCTAGATAAAGCTCATTCAATGGTCCTGCAACATCTCGCGATACCGATGCAATATCCCCGGCTAAGAGGACGAGATCGATAGCGACGGGTCCGCGATTTATGAATTGCTTATTCAGCCTGGATCTGGATTCATCGGAGATTGGTCGACTACCCTCCGGTTACTACGGCTTTTCGAGAACGACCCGACATTTGTTTGCTCTGGCAGATCCCCTATCGAATCAATCGAGGATAGTTTCTTCGATTGATTCACGATTGGTTTATTCACCGGTTCCTGATAAATCGTCCTGGTAAAATCTACGCGGAACGCTGCGAAAACCGAGGGGTAGTTTGTTTAAGCGAAATCAATCTGAACTGGTTCCTGTGACACGCCATAATTCTGCGAAATTTATAGCCGCCATTATGGTATCATTGATTTAACAACGACCGCTAGAACGTATCATTAACAAGGGAATTACTGCTTTTTTTTTCTACGCTCGAATACATCGTGTAACAATCCACCCTGAGATACTTTGTCGAACGCGTTAGTTATTCCATTTCGTTAATTGAAAAAGTGTACGCCAGAGCGCGAGCGTAAGGTCTCTTTCGTACACCTTCGCGTTACGTCTGCATTATTTGCGCTGCATCGTATTGGTTCTCAGAAATTGATTAAAAAAAAAAGGGATTGAACGGTGCGCACGTGTGTAGACGCGAGTAGCGTTAAAAGTCATCGTGGGTTGGTGAGTTTGTCGCTTGTCCGTATTAATTGAATCAATTTGCGTTTCCGTTTCGCGGAACCGGCGAGGCCATTAATTTCCGGGGCATTAACGAAGCTGTCGTAACAATTCTAGTTCTTCGATTTCATCGGACAAACGATCGAGGTTTGAATACCAACTTATAATTACAATAGTCGCACCTCTATCTATTCACGTCAATGCGTGAAATATATCGTTCGCATTGAGACGAGGAATTCTCTATCAGTTGTTTCTTCAGCTCGGTTTCTATTAATATCTACCATTTTTTTTTTTAAATAAACGTCAGTCTTTCATTCCACTGCGCGTGCAGGTACTCATTTACATCACAATTTAAGCCGCGGCATTAACCGTATATTGGAGAAATATTTTTTGACGAATTTTAATATAATCCAGGGGGCTGAAATTTCTAAGACGCGTCCTACGTGAAATGAGGAGCCGTTGCCTGGGACGAATATTCCAAAAGGTATTACGTTGTCCTTCGGTTGACGTCGTAAAGTTTTAATGAAAAGTCCGAGGGAGATACCCGCTTCGAAGGAAACGATTAGGGTGACTCCCCATACGGCCATGAATTCCAGGGGAAAAGAACGATCCCGCTATCATTTCGTTTTACGAGCACTCTTCTTCATTACCCTGGTTCGAATTCAAGGAACGAAGGTTTAGTGCCCGGTTTCGGTGGTCCCCATGGGCTCGACGTATAAAACTGACCGAATACGAACGTGCTCGTTTCGACCGCGAGTAATTAAACCTCGATACGAACGACACGACGCGCCAGAAGAGTTAAAAGATCAAAGACTGAAGAGACGAGTGAACTTTCACTTCGCAGAAAGGAAGTTAGACAGAAGCAGATCCTCTGCGATAAGACAAGGGAGTCTATTAAATGTCTGAGCCAAGGTATTATTACCTGAGGGGGTAACTTTCCTTTTTCTACGATCCGCTTGAAATTTCTTTTAAAAGTTACCAAACCTTCCCGATCTTCGATCATAAAATGAATCTCTCTTGCGCCACGAACGATAACTGGAAGGAAAACGACGGTGTACGTGTACGAAATTGTCTGGAAGTGAAAACGATGGTGGAGAAGCGGGAAAGTTTGTTGAAACGATCGCAGGCTTCGCGCCCGGGTTGCCCAGCGTTTTTCTATTCCTTCAGGCGTGAACGAGCCGGCAGCATAATTCCACCTTAATTAATTGCACCGCCTTTCACGAGCCCCTTCCGGTGCTGACGAACCTTCCGGTCAGATTGACGATCGCCTTTCGGTCTACTGACTCCTTGAATAAACGGCGGCGAGCACGGAAACAGGTGGCGGGCTGACAGAGGATGATGAACGGTACGCAACCGAGTGTGGCCTCAGCCAGCAGCGCGAAAATTTCATCTGGAATCTGGCAAAAATACGAGATCACGTATCTCACGGCTGTTAGTCGTCTCGTGTAACGCGTTGCGACGAGATGCGACCTGTTACGATCCTTAAACCATCGCATCGTTCAACTTGGTCGTTCAACTTGGAGGTTACACACCCACGTACGTGTCTTTTCTTGTCTAAGCCATACTTCGCCCGTTTTATCGCCATTTTACGATGTATTGATACTGTACCGTTGTATCTAGTTATAGCTATTATTAATAGCTATCTTTGCAGATGAAATTGACTGGTTATAACTGAGAATATATTTTCATCTTAATATATGAAATTCTTGAATATTAGTATCGACCCGTGGACGAAGTTGAGGAACAGCTACTGCTTGCAACGTTCAAAAAGAATTTCACCTGGAAATGATGAATACTTCTTTCCACTTTCTAATTGCATCGTGCGATACGGAAAGCCAACCGTAAGGCCGAAGTAGACTCTACTAACAAACATCGCAAACAATGTGGGTCGCTGTCGACATAGACGTCATCTTCGTCTCCTCGCGCGTACGATCCATTATATCAGAAGGATCTCGTGTACCATCTGCAACGTAACGTGTACCACGCTGCTGCTACTTGTCCCAGTTTTCCTGGTTAACGAGAAAACACCGGGAAAAGTTGCTGGTGACCCGTCCGCGAATTAGCAATGTAAAATAGATCGCCGTGTTGACCGTGGCGAGACGATGGAAGGAAGCTGTTCGCGACATTTCGCAAATCTCACGTAGAGAAAATCGTGTCTCGCGTAGAGAACTGTCGCAGAGGATGAGATTACGTTCGATCGCGAAATTCCCAGTCTCTCTCTCGTCCGGGGAACCGCGAGCCTGCGTCAATTAACCCAGTTTTCTTTTTCACGCGAGACACGAACAATAACGCGTTGCTTTTGCTTTTACACGAGACGCTGCTGTCGGCAGGTTGTAGAAACTTGGTAGACGAGAGGTTGATCAACGATCCCAGCGACAGAGCCGAGGGAAGTTCGCCGCTCTGTGATCACGTTGGGTGTTGGACAGACTTGGAGTGGATTAAGCTTGACGCGGGTTAACGCGCTCAAGCAAACTGTCCTGCACAGTTACCGGAAGACATCGTCACCTTTCGCGACAAGAACAGAGACGACGTGAGACCTGTTTCGAAGTTCGAGTAACACCGTTCGACTGAATCCAGTCGTTAAACCGAGTCGAGCCACCGCAGAACGTTGCTAAAATCTAATTAAAACAATTCCAGAGCTTCTGTCCACGCGATCGAGCTAAATGGTCGTAATGGCCAGTTATTCCGCGGAGGATTGAAATGAAAAGCTTGCCAAGAAGTGAATTCAGTGGAATCGCTCGCTAGCATCTGGTCCGTTCATTCAACGAAACGGAACAATTGGACGAATGGTCATTGTTCACGAATATTTCTAAATCCTCTTAGATCGTAAACAATGAACAGAGTTCCAGGAGCCTGGAACGATGTCGAAGCTATGGCGAACTGATGGACGCGATGGAAAAAAGTTCATCGAGACGAGAACAAAGTGAAGTGGCATTCTCGCGGACGCGGTTGCCGAGCGAAAATTTTAATAGACCACCGAAAATAGCCTGGTATAACGAGCCTGTATTCCAGTCGCGGCGTATTTAACATTCAAAACCGCCGTTAAGATTCCTGGAAGTCTCCCCGCTCTGAGTAGAACGGATATAACGTTTTCCATGAAGAAAAGTGGAAATCGCGTTACGTTACTCTCTGTCTCTCCACGCTGAGAAGACTCGAGCAGTCGTCGTTCTCGATATCCGTGAGAACGATGTACGCAAGAACGACTCGGCCAGTGGCCCTTAACTCCTTCTGCGACCATTTCGTAACTCTTCTCGGATGAACGACACGCGCGCGCATCGATGAACGCGATGGTCAATCACGCGAGGTTAAACGAACATTCGAAAAACAACCATAGTGGTATCTTGCGAGAGAAAGATCCTCCATCGTTCCTCTAGATCCGTAAACGATCTAACGGCAGTAATTTACACGAAGTCACGCAGCAGTTTAACATTCGCGCGGCCCGTATGACGTAAAGGAGAAGTATCGCGGCAGGAAAAGGGGGTTGTAGCGCGGGTAGCGATCGCTCGAACGCGATTTTCTGTGTCACGATCACGATTAATCCGGATATACGCGTGCACGGGTCTCTCCCGTACGTTCGTCAGTCATCGAATACCTACTAATTCAAGGCCGGTCGGTTCGCACAGCCAGAGGTCCTTGATCGGTTTTGCAATGATCGCGTGTATCCGCCAAAGCGAATCCGTGCAGTCGATGCTTTTTCACTGGCAACGTAGCCTCGCGGAGATGCCACCGCGATAATCTTTTATAATTCATTCGTGTTTTATTCGCGAGCTTCCACCATTTAATACGGAGAGTACACGGTAAGAATAACGAGCAGCATCGAGCAAGAACGACAGAACTGGATGGAAACCAACGACTCTGTCCTGTACGTTGTTGTACATTGTATCTTATATATACGAGTAGGATTGAATAACTTGTTTATTTATCAAAAAGAAGGGGTGTCGAAAGGGATTAAAACTTGACACTGCACGTACCAAGCACCGAACCAATATAGACTTCCAACGCTGGTTAGCCAATCGATCCAACGATGGCTCCCGCGACAACCTTGCACACCGCTAAAGTAACTGGCACTGTTTCTGGATTATCAGGCGAGTGCAAAGAAAGTTTCAACCCTGCTAGCCTCCCTGTAATGCCCAGAGCCGACACATATACCGTGGGAAAAAGGTGACTAAGTATCAGAACCTCTGAACGGAGTTCTGATCCGAACGCGAGAGCCGTGGCCTGCATTAAAGGGCAACGATGCACCGCGTTGCACGCCGCGCGGGCTTGTGCATCGGTAACCTTTAAAACGGAGGAAAGGTCCTCGATGGAATTCGTGGCGATCGCTCGGATGTGTCGTCGAGGATCGCTAAAGTAGCCGCGTGGGTGGAAGCAACGACAACTTAATATCGCGTGACTAACAAGGAGCAGCCAAAACGATTTAGAGTGAACCAGGCCAGTTTCTACCTGGCTTTCTCAATGGAAATGCTGAAAATTTTCGTTCTGCGATCATTCGAGCGTGTGTATTTATACATGTATTAGAAGACAATCGAAAGACTGCGTTGTTTTCTTTAGTCTCGTCGAAGAATTATCATCCGTTATCGGTGTCTACCGATGAATTGGAACGTGGCGGATAATATATTGCCAGACAGACAAATGGGAACGCGAAAATGTAGGATGGTACGTGAAACGAAACGAATTGGGGAATGACGCGGAATCAAGAACCGAAGTCTTGCGCGGCAGTGTATAAATTTATACGCGATACGAAGCGTAATAACGAGGGACCAGAACGTGGTTCGTGATAAACGACCGGCTGAATCGTATGAATGAATTAAGCATTTAGCACGTAACGGTCTATTAATCTTCTTTAAGGCGTGTTTTAGACTTACGAAAATATCGCTACACTGCTTTCCTTTTTTTTTTTTTTCAATATGTACCTCATAAATTTCATAATTTCCACGTGCAATCGCTCGATGCAATCGATTCTGAATTAAGTGGACACCATAACGTTTGCATTACTGTTTTGTTATAAAACGAACGAGTCGTTTGTACGATGTAACAATAGGTAGACTGTGTCGTTCGCACATGTACGTACAAACAAGTTGAAGTCTCGAGTAATCCATAAAAAGATGCATTCATGATTAATAACCTGCCAGTTTACCTTGACCCGCGGCGATTGGAAACGCGAAAAAATCAAATCAGCCCCTGCAGCGTTTCGATTGGTGTACCAGCGATTGTGTATAATTGGGACAGAAGCGATTTTTCTCGTTTTTTCCCATTTTTCTTGCCCCCAATTGATTTTCGATAAGGGAGACAGTTGCGTTTGCGTGGGAATCCCGCGTCTCTAAACATCGACAGTATAAAATTGATTAAAGCACCGCGGGAACAACGAAGTTTGCCGAAACCATGTGTAGGTTAACACAGTTTGGTCGATGCGAAACGCGTTCACGTATCGTGGCCTTTGGATATTTAATTACTCCGGATCAATCGTCGCGCTATCGATTCGAAATTTTTCCTGTTCTTATCGAATCGAGAATGACGAAACAGATATCGTCGATCTCACTGCGTCCATATTCGACCAACATTAAATACTCGTTAAACATTCAGAAATAATTCTACTCTTCCCGCAAGAATTAGAAAACCGATTTCGTACAGGTTCGTTAAGAACATCCTACGAGAGTCCTAGTACTTTCCAGCAGCAACGTACGTGCTTCGAATTTCGAGCCAATTAAGTGTTTTAATTAAAACGTACTTTTCACCAGACTCCACTTTTAGCAAAAACCGTTCAGCGAGTTTTCTCGCTCAATCTTGAAGTTCATTTTTCATTTCCAAGCTCGAGCGAGCTTGGCTGCGAGTATGTTCGATAATATTTAGAAAGCTCGTCGCCGGGACAATTTAAACGGCCACGTCCCGCCCTTTGTGATCCCGCGTCTCTCGTTAACGATATACACGCGTGCACATACGCATGTTCCTGATAATAACTAATAAATTCTGCAATTTACCGTGCTGGGACGTCCATTACCTCTCCCTGCGCCCTCGTTGCATGCGCGTGCACAAAGTATCGTCGCGATCGCTGCTGCAGTTTTCTCAGTACGACGCCAAAGCGACGGAAACCGCGTCTTTCAACGGCAACGGAGAATTACTGCGTAAACGTGACAATTTTCTTCTTCCACCTTTTCTTTTTTTTTTTTTTTTTAAAGCACACCAGTGCTCGAGACTATAAAGAGTTCATTGTCTACTTTGCGATCGCGCTTTAAAGCACGTCGTTCTCTCGCGAGGATGGATTTTTAATGGCCGTTGGCTGTTCATTGGCTTTTACTCTTGTCATTTCGGGATCCACGTTACCGCAGAATTCTCTTTTGTAAACGCGCGCGACGCGATTCGCGTTTCCTACGATTCAGCCACATTGAGTTTCATTAAATTAAACAGGCCCGCTAATTGTGCCGCGTCCGCAGCCAGCTGTATTAAACCAGACCGAGGTGGCGTCGATTTAATGCAACGCCGCGAAATTTAATTAATTTTCCAGAAGGGGAAAACAATTCTATGCGAAAAAAAAGAAGTCGAACTCCGTTGTAGTCGCGCAAGGCCTGGATACGTTGGCAAACACTTGAAATTGTGCTGTACTCGGCGGTATAAAAATGAGATTACAGGAATTACTTGTTGCACTTCGCTTGGAGGATCGTAGGATGGCGATAGAAGTGCCTTCCGAGGGTTCCCACGCGAGTCGAGCCCGGGTTGATTGCTTCGGTGGCTCGGTCGCGTTTACGGGTTCGCTGCAGGTATGAAATTATACTCGTGACGTAATTAGTATGAACCCGTGCGAGTGTGTCGTTCAAAAATTGCTCGCTGCATTCCCAGCGTTTACGCGGGGATCGAGCCGTACCAATTATGCGATTGCATCGAGGCTGAATTAGTTACAGTCGAATCGTCGTGGTCGCATTGTGTCGCGTCGTCGCGAAATCGCGTACCACGAGTGAAAAGATGGTTAAAAATCGCTCGTCGATCGCCACGAACGCCTTCGTTTGGAAAAATGCGAGTTGATACGGGTCGACGCCTACTTCGCGTTCGCTACGTCGAATTCGCGAAAGATTTTCTAACTTGACATACGTTCGAAAGTGAGGGGACTATTTTTAAGCTCGAGTCGAAGTGCATTTTGCGTGGAAATCGCGACTAAGAATAGAGGAAAGCCATTTTGTCGCTCCCACGAAGATCGGTTCACGGAGACCTCAGGCTCAAGAATTTTTATCGACTTCGCGTCGATTCGTAGTGGCGTCCGCTGCTCTTTGTCTGTATCGACCAGGAATTTTTCAGGAGCCTATCCATTTTAAAATAGTCCAGACGTTTCGCGAGCCGTCTATAAAAACGGGATATTTTTATCGAATGGAAATAGAACGCCTAGCCGTGATGGAATCGATCTTTCTCTCGCTTGGTAATCGAGTGAAATTGGTGGGTTATTCGGTTTCCTTGGCTCTGCCGCGGGCTACGAGCCGTACTTCGCTCGCGTTTTTCCGCTCGACGTTAATCTTGTTTCCACCACGGGCACCAAAGTCCTTCGGCTATTGAATTCTGCAGCGACCTTAAAAGAAGAAGACGCTCTCCTCTTCCCAGTCCCCGTCGAGATTCCGCGAAACCTTGTCCCATCTTTTCAATCGCGTCGTCCGCCGCTTCCACAACTTTTTTCTGCAACTCAATCGACTAACAACAAGTAATCGACACGCGAGCTATAGACACAGGCAATCAAAGAATTTATGTCAATCATCTAAAGTGTAAAATTGTTGCCTTCATCACGGTCCAGACGAATCTTTGTAATAATTTAGAAATAAATCCAGTAACATCGATACGAACTGTTACACACTAGTGTCACAGAAAGAAAAAACAGTCGATATCAGCTAAAGGAAGATCATTCGAGTAACGCGCGTCATTCGAGGGCAGCGAAACCAGTGTGCGTAGAATAACATGAATGAAATCTATATACGCACAATCTAAAGACGTCAGTCGCGAACCACGATTCCCGTGGACGTTCGGTTATCAATGTTTTAAACCAGCCACGTTCAAGTTTTCTTGCGTCAAGAACGCGTGCATGCAGCGAGCCTAAAACCAGCAGATCGCAAGATCGTCCGCGCGTTGCGAAACGCGTTTAAACGAGCGGTCGTACAGTCGTAGCTACTCGTAGATCTATCGTGTCATTGTGCCGTAATAATCCACGGTGTGTCGTCGGATAACAGCGTTGGAACTCGAATCGTATCCAGCCAGCGATCGTCGCCGATTGCTTATCCTTCCATCGAGTCATTTCTATTTCCGTGCTCGCCGCGCGATTTCCCGACGATTGGAACCGGTAAAAACAGACCGCGTGCCCCGCGAATATTCTCGTTAAACCTGTCCAGTTACGAGTTACGAAACGGGGAATAACTACGGGACGATCCGGAAAAGCAATCGTCGTTTCCTGGAAAACGAGCATCGCGTCCTTACGCGATTCGCGACAGACACGGAACTCGCCCGCGTGTCACGGCTCGATCCAACCGGCGACGATTGTGCCGTGGATCGGCGTTAAGAGTCGCACGAGCGTCGATTGACATCCATTTGTCGCGAGAACGAGTCAGTCTGTGCTCGACGCTCGTCAGGGGTGCGGAACTCGTTGTCGATGAGCTATCGCGTCGTTCGAAGCCTCGTCGTTTCTTTCTAGATCTCCCTGGATTCTATTCGAGCCACTTGGAGAACGACGATATTTCAGAAGCAAACGTCCCCAGGGTTTCGCGATCGAGACACGCGATCGTGCACGTTCGCGGAACGTGAAATCAGCGAAACAGAATCCTTGACAATTAAATCGCTCGGTAATTTCAACGAACCGTCCGTGTTACGCTCGTGTTCACTTGATTAGATTGTTTATCACGCTTGCGTAGCGAGTTCCTCGTCGAGGATAAAAAGAAGAAACGCGAATGCACCTGCGTGGGGAAGGGAGAGCGTGGGACTGCGTAACGTGGCAAAGGTGATGATACTAATCTGTACGAACACGTTCTAGTCTACAGCCGTGAATCATTGACTGATTACGATAAGCGCGATACCTTAATGTCGCCTCGTTGTTGCGTTAATTCATCACACTAATCCATCGTGTCTATCTCTGAATCGGATCGGGCGTTACTCACGCACGACGTCAGACGGAGGGAAGAAACGTAAGGGATAAGGTATTTTCGAAGTCCATTAGCAGCCAAGTCGGAAAAGGGCACTTCCTCTGCCATTAGCAGCCACGATTCTGTCCCTACCATTATTCGACGATTATGTGAACGCGCGTTTTAGCACCGTCGACGCTGTTACCCAAGACTTTCCAGACTTCGAATCCTTCGCGAACGCCTGAGTTCGCTAAAGCTGCCCTAAGTCTGGCTGGAGAGTTCGCAAGCACCAGATTCCCTCTGACGATAACGTTTCGCGCACCTGAAACGTCGCGTCGACGGGATCGTTTGGTGATTTTCCACGAGAGAGGGATCAAACCTTCGCGTTCGACGCAATGCCATATGTCAAAGGGCTGCGAAGTTGTCGAAAACTCGGTTCACGAAAGAAAGTATATGTTGTGGCTTTGATCACGTCGTTCCACCAGGCAGGGGACGAAATAAATGTATCATTCGTATTCCCTTTTAATACTAACTCCTTCTTTCTCTCTCTCTCTCACTCTTTTCTCTGGTCGTTTTCTTTGACGCTGAGCCGATCAAAGAGCCGTTTTACGTGCGCATACGTACGCCGTCCTCAAAGAACGATGACGAACATCCTTTTTGGAGTGCATTGCGGTATGCAGTGGCTTTGTTGATTCGCAATGCGTGCGAGTTGTTGCGTTCGAGCACGGGGGAATGCCAGTGCCGTACGAGGCCGCCGTCACGCGAAAAACACGGCTATACTTGGGCTGAAAATTTGCCACCGTCGAGAGAGTCCTTGTTTTTTAAAGAACGTACACGAAATAGCTGGAACCTAGTTTCGAATGCTGTCCAATCCTGTAATTACTTTTACAGGTCTAATTCATTTTTAAAGAAGAAACGAGCTCGGCTCTGTCTAACTCCAAAGTGCGGAAAGGTCGTCTAGAGAACTGTAAAAAAGCACCAAACTAGTGGGAAAACTGCGAACGAATAACACTCGTAAATGACTTGCGGGGAAACGTCGAATTACAAAAGTTAGGAGAACGTGTAGGAGTTTAATTCGAGGGGAAGAGCGTTACTTCGAGCGCTAGTTAGACTCTCGTTAAAAAATTCATGGGAATATCAAAAGTTTCCGCGACTCGAGGGAACATTGAATTTACTTATTAGTCACACACCCTGGAGTAATTTCCATACGACCGCTGTTCCAACGGGGACGCTACCACGGGAAACGGGTGAAGTTCCACTCGTGGAATTAGCCTCGCTTTAACCTTCGACCGTCTCTTTTTTCCGCAGAGGGACAGTTCGGAATCGGGTCGCTCGGTGTCTGAGGATTCAAATGAGTTAGGGACCATCCTCAGCCCCGAGAACTGCGCGATGGACACTGTGGACAGTGCCAGCAAGCGGCAAGCTACACGCGTCTTCAAGAAGTCCAGCCTGAATGGGAAGATCACCGTGTACCTTGGGAAAAGGGATTTCGTCGATCACATAACTCACGTCGACCCTATTGGTAAGAGATTAGGGGGAGAAAGACACGTTTCTCTTCCGTCGAGATCGATCCTGGTTAACCGTCGAGAGGGGTGCGCTGGGTGCCCCGACGGCGTCCTATGTACATTGTTCCTTCCTCGTACTTGATTACCTTCATTAGTCATCTACCTGTTGAGCCGGTCTAAAGCGGCTCGATCCTTGGTTCTCCCTCGCGGAACGTGGGACTTCCTTCTCAAGTGGAGAAACATCGGTGTATTAACGGCTCGCCCCACCTCTCGAAGGTTAATCCAATTACCGGCGTGCAGCTATTTAACGTCGAAACGTCGGTAACGCGGCCAGTTGAAAGGCTGCTGACGGCGAGGATTGGAAAATTCGATTTACTTAAACGAGCGGTTAATCTCGAACGTCAAGGCCACTTAAGGCCCGCTGCTCACCGATCGCTCTTCGATCGTTACAGACGGGGTCGTGCTGATTGACCCGGACTACGTGAAGGATCACAAGGTCTTTGGGCACGTTGTCGCCGCGTTCAAGTACGGCAGGGAGGACCTCGACGTTCTTGGGCTGAATTTCCGCAAGGAGCTCTATCTGACCGCCGAACAGATCTATCCGGTGGTGTCCGGGGCGCAGCAGAGGAATCTGACGCGGTTGCAGGAGAAGCTGATCAAGAAATTAGGAAAGGATGCGTACCCGTTCTACTTCGAGCTTCCGCCTCACTGCGCCGCGTCAGTGACGCTGCAACCGGCCCCAGGTGACACAGGCAAGCCGTGCGGCGTCGACTACGAGCTGATCGCGTTCGTTGGCGAAACGCAGGACGACAAGCCGCAGAAACGGTACGAAACGATCGTCAGGTAACATCTACGACCCACGCGATCCCTCAACCCCTCCTGGTTCCGATCGATTCCAAACGAACGCGATAATGACCGCGCGCGCTCCTTCAACCCCCTTTCGCTGCGAGAAGTCTCAATGAACAGGAATACCAAACAGATGCATATCTTTTACGAGGTATTCCGTTTCGATCAACGATCCCTCGCTGTTCGGGATAAAAGTTATTCTCAGACTGTTTTTTGGCTAGAGATCTTTTCGTCGAAGTGATAAAATAGACTCGCATTGTAGTTCTTTCCAAAGAAGCAGAGGAACAGGTTGTTTCTTTAACGTTACTCGCGGTAGTCTAGTCGAACGCGACAAAAGGATCGTCTGGCTAAAAGATTTAAGACATCGATGTCGTTTATTTGTCCGCGACGAGATTCTCGGGACGTAGGACGTCGCCGTGGCGAGGGCGGGTCGTTGGCAAGCCGGTTGATAAATGGACGTATTGCAGAAACTCGGTGCGGCTAGCGATACGGAAGATTATGTACGCGCCGTCGAAGCAAGGCGAGCAGCCTTCCGTCGAGGTGAGCAAAGAGTTCGTCATGTCCCCAAATAAGCTCCACCTGGAGGCGTCCCTGGACAAGGAGCTGTACCACCACGGCGAGAACATCGCGGTGAACGTGCACATAGCGAACAACAGCAATCGGACGGTGAAAAAGATCAAAGTGTCCGTGAGGCAGTTCGCGGACATTTGCCTGTTCTCCACCGCGCAGTACAAGTGCACGGTCGCCGAGGCGGAGAGCGAGTGAGTATCATTCAATGCACACCATTATTCTCTACTGACAGTAGGCGATAGAACGCGTAACGTACGTCCAGCAACAAATGGGTCCGTGCACGAAGACATCGTGAAAGTAGCGACGAGGAATCGCGAGGCGCATCGTACGCGGTCGATGCGATAGCCGCATTGTTCGATGCGAACCGATGAAAACTGTCTCGTTGGATTGTCAGATGTCTGTTCTTGTTTGTAGATGAATTTCACGATTCGTTAAGAGTTACTCGGTTCCGTTTCGTGCCCATTTGTTGCTCGTTATTACCGCGAGAAGCCCCTGTTTCCTCGTAACGCGAAGATCGCGCGCGACTTTAGATAGACAGCAGTCTCGAGTCTGGTCACGATTGATTCGTAAACGTTAAAAGATCGCGCGCGGACGTTTATTTTTCGAGCTGTTCGATATGTCCTTAAATAGAGGGACCTGGTGGCCTATACGCTGCGCTGCGGCGGTCACCGCGAAAATTTACGAGCTAACAGATTCTGCGGCGTGACCAGGCACGAGCTACTACGCGAGATGTATCGATACCGTCGCGGTGAGACGTAAATTGCCGCTGGTCGCGATAAATTTCAATCCTGAACGCGAGAATTTACATCGCGCCGGGATAATACGGAACAATGACGCGTTGTGTACTGGTTTCTGCGCGTCCCTCATCGGAGAAACACGCACAGGATTAAGAATAACTGGGCGAGCTTTCCAGTCTAATTTCGCTCTTAATCGAACTTTATCGTCTCAGCCTTCCTCTGTCCGTTTGTTAAAGACGCTGAGACATTTCGCGTCTCTCGATGCATCTAATGGAGGAACGAAGAACGGCTCGAACGCTCGCCATTCTTCGAGAAACATTACCCGCGACGCAATTTTCTACAACCAATAAAACCGAATGAAAGGAGACACTATACACGAGACTTTCCCGATTAGTATTAACTGATTAGGTGTGCGTGTGTGTGTGTGTGTGTATGTACGCGATAGTGCGCGATGATAAATGCCGCAAGGAATTGTGACATGACGAAACGGAAAATAAGATGATTGCACTGGCAGTATAGGGGTAGCGCCAGGATTCACCCTGAGCAAGGTGTTTTCTCTAAGGCCGACGCTTGCTGACAACAAAGACAAGCGAGGCCTTGCTCTAGACGGCCAACTTAAGCACGAGGACACCAATCTAGCATCTAGCACAATGTGAGTGCTCAAACATCGGCCCGGGTACCATTTACCTCTGAAGCGTACGCTCGCGATCGAAGACTGGAAACGGGCCAAATGATGCTGGAAAACACTCGCGGATAGCTTCACCGGGATTTGTTCGTAAGCCTCGCTGGCTCTGTCGCGAAGATCACGTGTCGTCGGTCGAGAAAGTAATGGACAGACCGGAGTACTCATTTTTCTTCTTCAGCCATCGTTGTTCGACTTCTAAGGGAGCGTATAATCTCTCGTCGCGCTCGTTTCTTTGATAATCGTCGCTCTCGGGATAAACTCGACGGGACACGTCCACGAACGTGGCGGATTTCAATTTTCAATTTCGATACGCGACGGTACAAAGTTCTGCGCACGTCGATAGACAGTTAATAGCATCGAGAGCCGTTTGCAGTTTTCGCGGACGATCGTATCGTTACAAGTCAAAGTACTATATTGTATGGGGACACCATTTCAAAGTGGAATGCCAGTATTTTCCTTCGTGGCCTTTTTTGCTGGGGACTTTTTATGGATATGGAACTCCATCGGTGGTGGTCTACTTTCCTGTACAAAGGTTATGTCCCTGTTCCCCATCCTGAACCCTTTGTTCTCACTTTAGTTTCTATTATCTCCACGTCTGTGTATTTCCACAATTGATATGCCGATCGATCGAAACACCCCGATTCATCCACCTACGCCAATTTATCTCTCACTATCTCTTTGTCTCTCTTTTTTTTCTTACCCCCTTTCTCTATATCTTTCTCTGTTTCTATCTCTCTCTCTCTCTCTCTCTCTCTCTCTCTCCTCCCTCTCCCGTATGTCCATGTAGTCTGTATTGCAGTGTGACGCACAAGCTGAAATTTCGTGTTTCGTACACACAGAGACATATATATATATACACTCGGTCACAGTTAGGATCGTCACAGTCCACGAATCACGTAGCTCATCATCATCGCCCTGCGCTCCGTCGAGATTTGAAGTCGACGCGGATTCTCCCGTGACCGAGCTTTCGAATCGCGAAACTTTTAACGATACATCGAGGCCTGATTAGCGATGGCGTTACACGTACCGTCGATGTCGACGGTGTCACGCGTCGTCGAGGAGTCACGGGAGTCGTTTCCGCGATATCGAAACGCATCGACGTCGTAGCCGCGGTTTTATTCGGGTTCTCCATCATTCCTCGATGGAAACAGTATATCATGGCCTTTCGAATGCTAGTTTATATACGCCGTACGTATTTACGAGTTCCCTCGTTTTTCCACGAATACGGCCAGGCAATAAATTTCACCCGCGAATTGTGTAAGCATTTTCGCGCGTCTTCCACGGTGGCCGCAAAATTTACAGCGTTCACTCGAAATTGGTTCGACTCTGCGAACCTGGTTGAAACTGGAGGGCGAATCTCGATGTTAGACGCAATTATCACGCGTTACGATTCCAGTTCCGATGGAAGAGCATGCGTCAGCGGGGATCAGACCGTTTAATTATTCTGCCAACCGTACACTTGCGCCTTGATACACGCTCGAATCGACGGTGTACGAGTTGAATCCGGCTACTACCAGCGATCGTAGTCACGCTAGGGGATCGGCGGATCCCGTGGCGAGATTCGAGAGACCCAACCCTCTGTCGAGTCGTCGAGGGAGGAACGGGACGCGCGTAAAATCGCGGCTACCTTGCAGAAACCAATTTCGCGACTGCCCACCGTTAAGCGTTATTCCGTAGCCCCGATAGACCCGGATTTATTAGGCCCCCTCTCACCCATGGCACGTTTACCTTCACTCTTCTGCTACATGTTTGTCAGGGAGGGGTGCCCAGTGGGGCCAGGTTTCACGCTGAGCAAAGTGTTCTCTCTGACACCGCTTCTCGCCAACAACAAACATAAATGGGGGCTTGCCCTCGATGGCCAGATCAAAGACGAGGACACCAATCTGGCGTCCAGCACTCTGTAAGAAAACCGCTGCTTGTCGATGGACAGCGCACGCCTGAATATATACGTATATATATTTACAGGGCTGCTCAAAAGTTTGGGCGACGCGAACACCGCCAGTCTCGCGTTTCCTTAAAAACCTTTCATCCCCCTCTGAGAAAGTCCTTGGGCGATCGCTAGCAGCGTCTCCGTTCGTCTGACCAGACGCTCTCTGATCCTCCTTCGTTTAGTCTTATCCTCGAACGATGACGATGTGATACCCAAACTTTTGATCGGTGCTGAGTGTACGTGCCTCTGTTTCTCTCTATCTATCTCTCTCTATCTCTATCTGTCTCTCTATCTATTTCTCTTTGCGTCTTTTCTATCCACGAGCATCAAAAGGGCTAATCACGTCTGCGTTTACGACTTCTCTGTACGTACGCGAGAGGCTGCGTGTGCCCGAAATCGCGATCGCACGCGTCAAAGAGAACCTGTACCACTCGAGGCTTACCACAGAGAGGCGTATCGATCGGCTGTCGAGCCGCCGACAGTTTCGGTGTTTCGTTACGTCGTTCGAAGGAACGCGAAGTGTACGAAACCGTGGTACACAGCGTTGAATAAACTCGACGAGAAACACGAGGGATCTCAAACTGTACGTCCATTTTCCTTTTAACGTTCGACACACACGAGAATCTCGAATCGAGTAACCAGACTGCGCACGTTTGCGTCTCCCTTTGGAGCCTCGCGGAAGGTACCCGTAGTTCATCAGCCCCTCGATGTAGACCGTGTCCGTTATTTGTAAACCAACGTCCCGAGGGCACGTTACACTACTTGTTAGCAGACTCATCGACGTCTAGGGAGACATCGATGTCGATTAACTGCGATGCGTGCGCAAATAACGACCGTGGAGCGCGATGTATTTACCAAACGGCTTTAAAACCGGCTAGAGGATCGTCTACCCCCCATGTTCCCCTCAATTTTTCGAGCACACGCACGCGTAGCTGGGACTACCTTCGCTCAACGAAGATCTGTACGTCGATGATCTTCCTATCCATCGAACGAACCAACGATCGAAAGAGAAACACCTGTAAAGGCGTCGTTTCCTTTCCGCCTTTCGCTCGACTTCGATCGTGCTACCTCGCGGTAATGGCACGGCGAGGAATAATCGCTGGCTCGTCTTTCAGACACGCCACGTACGCGTCTGATGGAAAATGTAGCCGCGTTAAATACAACGAGGATCCAGCGATACACCTTCAATTATCTCGCGCGAGTGTGTTTCGCCCGTTCGAAAATAGCGACGCCGTTGCCTGCGAGTTTTCGTCGCGTGTACATCCGCCCTGTTCGCGTCTTCCGTTCCCTCTCGCTCCCTCTAGCGGTCCTGTGTATTCAGAGACGAAACGCCGGTTTTTTTCTCTGCCTGCTCCATCCAGGTCGATTCGATCGAGTCGCCTCGCGCACCCTTCTCTGCTCGATAAAACGTTCCATTCGCGTTTCGCCCAACCCCGACATACGTTTCGCGGAAACGCTGGTGCAATTATAGCCCCGCGTATTGTTGCTCCGCGCGAGGCGGAAGGAAATTTTCGTTCGGTGACGAAATGCACGCGCGAGACTCGCCTCGTTCTCGAGAGTCACTGGGTGTAATTGCGTTCGCGTAATTAATTGGAGAAACGCGCTTGTTCTGGGACGAAAGAAGAAGAAGAAACGGATTCAGCGTGAAAGCAATTCTTCCTCGGTTTGGAGGAATTAAAAGTGACTCGTTACCTGATCGAATATTGAACGAAACGTCGGAAGAAGATCACGTCGAGAGGAAATAGAATTTCGTGCGGTCGAAACGTGAGAATTTTGTTAGCAATTTTGTCATCGTCGAAGGCGACCGCGCGTTCGAAAATGTACCGCTCAATATTTCAGCAGACTTTCGAGCGAGCGCTGGCTTTACATTATTTAATACATCCCGCGTAACGCGTCGACTGACACAGTTCCGCGGGAATTAATTAATAACGCTTGTTCCCCGCCACGTTTCTTTTTACGCCCGCGTTTACGTTCGGAAGTATTGGGATATTTGTTTAATTGTAACGAACACGCATGTGATAATGATCAGAGTTTCTCGCTAAACGATACGTACGCTGCCACGTGGTTACTGTATTGGGTGACATTTGTCACTGAGGGTATTAATTTCAATTTACAAACTAAAGAACGAACGAACGATCGCGCACTAGTCTTCGTAAAGCGAATGGAAAAGCCATCGACGCACGTTGTCTCGTTGTTTGTCATGCGTGATACAATCTAATTCCCTACGAGTACACTAAATATATATACGTAATCAAATTTGGCAACTAAATACTTTATACGATGTACAAAATATTTGCTAAAAATTGTGTCCCAATACTTTTGAAAGGGGATGAACATTCCTCGAACGAGTGCATTCAACTCTCTCCTCTTCTGAAATTATTGCGATCACTCTGCGAAGCGAGCAACTCGTGCCCACGTACGAAACAATCTCCATCATCGAAACAGTAGTAATTCTTCATTGTCGCGTTTTTTCATGGCATTAACAATACGATTACGCGATAGTGAACGTTGACGCGACAGGTGAGAAGTCGTGAACGATACGAACGTGCCGTTTCCATCGTGGTAACCGACGATTCCTGAGAGTTGAGAAATAAATTGGCTGGCTGGCGATGTGGCGGGCTGGTTACGTCTAGAACGGACCGCGGTACAGGATTTAGGCATTCGCGTTTACCCGCTTTATTAGAGCATTAGCGCGTATTTCTGGACGCGATATCATCCACCACGCTGCGTCGTGCGCGAACGAGTATGTACTCGGTTGATCGAATCAATCGAGCCTGCTAGAACCGACGTGTACTCCAGTCTGAAACGCTAGAGACGCATTAGAGGACCGATTCTGCTTCGTCGACACTGCTGCAAATATTCCCCCGTACACTCGATCGACAATGAATGCGAAACGGAATGAATAATTGCGGCTCGAAGCTGGAGGCTTTCCAACGATTCTGAACTTTCGAAGCTTGAAATAGTTAGGAGCGCGCCTCAGTTCAGCTCGACGTTTGGTCGAGCACACTTCCTCCTAGCTCTGGTCACAGTTTTCATATCGAATCTCGTACGAACGCTAGACCCGCAGTACGCAGAGCGATGCTTAGACAAAATCGATACCCCATTCCCACGGTTCTTGTTTGGATAGTCGCTTTTGCACTTGTTGCTCCAGGCTGCATGCGCACTCCGCTCGCTTTCGAAAGCTTCCTCTACGCCCTCGACGTGCTAAGACTACTCTCCTCCTCTACCTGGCTAAACTATCTGCTGATTCCTCTCGAGCTACTATCTTGCTCGGTATACTCTCCATTGTACTGAACGTTTGTCGCTTCCTGATATGAATTGCTCTGGTATATCGTGCATGCTTGAACAACGAACGTCCGTGGAATAACTACGGCAAGGAATAGACGGATTTTCTGTGTTCCGCAGTGTGGTGTATCCCTCGCAACGCGAGAACCTTGGGATCATCGTCCAGTACAAAGTGAAAGTTAAACTCTACCTCGGACCCCTTGGAGGGTAAGTTTCTGATCAGAGAATCTCTGCGTTGATTGACGATCTGGTTTGAAGAAACGCATTTGCGAGACAATATCAAGAGTACCAGAACGATCTCTGTTTCTGTTAATATAGACTTCCAATTGTATAATATTGGCAAGTGAGTAACTTAAATTTTGTTGCGCTTCGTTCGAAGCAGTCGAGTTACTCGATATTCGTTCGCTTGAATTCGAATAACTTCGTTTTGAGATCCAGTTGGAACAGCTGTTTCGTTAGGATCCAAAGTCGTTTACTCGTGATCGCGATATCACGAAAATACGCGGGCCCCGCGCGCAGCGTTTCTCCAATCCAGCACTGTCGCAATTGGTATCAATTCATATCGGATGGATTTATGACGTGGACGCGAGTCACTCAGGAAATGGACGGAGGGTTTAATTCACGTTTGTTAACAGCGAATTAGTGGCAGAACTGCCGTTCATCTTGATGCATCCGAAACCGGAAGAAGAGGAACCGGCACCACCCACCGCGCGGGCCAGCCCGACGCAGAAGGTGGAGAGCGGCGAGATACCACTCGACACAAACCTGATCCAATTGGACACGTATGTGGTCAATATTTAAGTACTGATTATCGTGCTATTCTCGTCAGCCAGAGATCGTTTCCATGAGATCATTCATGTATGTACACGCGACTGACGACCCTCATTCGCATCGTCTAATATTAGTTGGTCCCTCTCGCAAGGGAACGTATCGAACTTAAACGTATCAGAATTCGAACACAAAATGCAAGTTTACCAGTTTTTTAGATTAACTAACATTTTTTTTTGGTAACCAGTTCCCTTGTCAGAATAAAAAGCTTCTTCTGTATACTAAGGTCATTGAAATTTGGTGCACGGACCGTGGTAAGGACCACAGTTATTCCCTTTACGCGAGGAGTGTACATTTTTTAATACATAAGACGAGAGTGGTCAGAGATAAGAACCAGGGTTATACTGACGTAATAAATAAATCCTTGTACCATCTTTCAGTGGTCCCGGAGTAGACGTTCTTTCAGCCCTCTCTTCGACTAGAGAATTTCTGAACTTCTTTCCGTTTCTGTCCAGGGAGGCATACGGCGACGACGACATAATCTTCGAGGACTTTGCCCGTCTCAGGTTGAAAGGCGAGACGGATGCCTGACCACGTAGCCCCAATTCCATTGAACTGTTCGAGGCATCTAAACGTCCGATGTTCCAAAACGCTGCGATGCCGATTAAGGCCAGCCAGCGGATTCTACAATACGTCCGACTGAAATTGTCTTGCGGGGAGAAGTAAATAAAATGGGGAAAGAGAACTGCTGGGGACTTGGTCGGGGCTTGGTCAGAAGGATCGGTCGCGTCGCGAGTTAGGGGATCGATCGCTTGGAATATTGCCTCCTTTTTCTTTCGATGTTCGACGAGAGAATTCGCAGCCGAACAGTGCGATCGGTTCGTCGCAGATTTCTGATAAACGTGGATCGACACCTTTCGAATTGTAGCGATCTTTGCACGGGGAGAACGCGAGTGCGCTCCCAAGGAAATTAGCGCAGTGAGAAAGAGAGAGAGTAACGAAAGTTCTTTTTTTTTTTTTTAGTAGTTTCGAGTCGAAATACATTTTACATTTCACTTATAAAGAGGATCGATGGCGCATCAAAGACTGAACGTATCGTCGATGGAGGTATATACGATTAAAACGTTAGCCAATCGCGTATTTATTAATAGATCGATCAAACGAGAAGGGAATAGATCTTTCTTTTTTTTTTCTTTGGAAGCAGAACTCAGTCTCTGACGGAACTGTAAACGCGCGTTTCTGTAATTTTAATCTCATGGCCAGTATCTAGCAACTCATCCTATCAGTCGCAGACAAGCTTTAGGTATACCCTTTCCACGTCAGCCGTATTTATTTCGTTCTCGTCGCGTCAATCACGATTACTTTGGTAAAAAAATTTCTCGTTCGCAAATATAATGTTCAAGGAAAATCTGCCTTTCTGTATTTCTCAGAAATCGAACTTGTCTTAGTGTCTTTGCGTTTCGTGTTTTTCTCACGGCTCCTAAGTTCATAGGAAACCGCGAATGTCAAATAGAAATATTGACACCCAAAAAAAAAACAGCAGTTTTCCAATGTTTGGTAAAGGAGAAGAAATCTGCGAACAGCTAAATCACTTCGTTCCCTGTGCAACGTCCGGCTATGACAACGCCTTGTTTAGCGCAGACACAGCCTCTCATCGTACAAACGAACCTTTTCTTAGGAAAAATTCTAGCATCTCGTTCACTAGGAATTTTGCGATAACTTTAACTGCACGAAGTTAGCTCGGTAGAATTTACACAGATCTGAAACAGATTCTCGTTTCGAAACGTTAGCTCGAGTTGCGTGACTGAGATTTATCTGAAAGTATACAAGAGTCTATTAATGTGGAGAATTTTGCGAAATAATTGTTCGCCAGTTAAAACATCGTGTAATTACGAATAACGATAGTCCACGTGGGGACGATGTGTTTGACGTATCTTCTCATTCAATGTCCTACTCGCGATCGTACGAGTTCATTTGTTAAGAGCATTTACCCTTCGAGGAATCGAGTATCGAACGGAATCGCTTCTGATTCCCTTGCAAGACATCGCGACGAATTCAACGAATCCTATTTTAAAATTTATGTATATAAAAAACGAATATATATAGAAAAAGATATGTATACACACGTACGCGTCACCTTGCATCGCATGCTTAACGATCGAATTAAGCAGCGTTAAAAAAAAAACGATACAACAGAAAAATGAGAACCATGTAAATGGACGAAATGAAATTCCAACAGTGTTTTAGCTTTTACACGTTTATACCGAGATCGAGAGGATATTGGGTTCTTTCCAACGTACTACTAATCGCGCGACTTTTTCTATTCCTTTTTTATGTATCACATTTTTTACGGGACGAATCTTTCTACGGTGCCATCTTGACCGCTCGGATTATAAACCGTTGGAGATATATATTTTTCTTTGCGAACTGATCCGGTCGGTTCCTCGCATCGCTGTAACGACCGTTCGCGCGGAATTAAATCGGTCGTCTCCCCTGTGGGGGTGTGTCGATTCGACGTGAGTTTTCCAGCGATCCTTTTGCAATTTACGTTTACGATGAGAGACGAAGGGAATCACGAAGGGAGAAGGCGAGTCGCTAAAAAGAGTGGATACACGTCGAAGAGTTCCAAGCGCGATTGGAGAGAAAGGGATCATTCCAGGTGTATGTGATTAATCTGTATGCCTTTAAGGAACGAGCAGAGCGAAGTACAGTAGATAAATAAGTGGGAGGTCGTGTGAACCAAGTACACCGAGTAAGTTGAACGTCGAGTCCAGCCTCGCTTGGATTCACCTCTCGCATTTCATTCGGATCTGCGAGCTTAGGAAACACACCCACTACGTGTTACATTAGAGCAGGATTCAAGGATTAAAGCGTCCGCTGTCAATTATAATCGTTATTCGAATCGACATCGATCGGGCCATTCCACGAAGGCACAGCGAGCGCGTTAATTAAGTGTCGAACTTAACAATTAGCGTAATGTTTTCTGTCTCAAATGGAAGAAACAAAGTGGCTCAAAACTGAAGAGACTCGGAGACACTTCCGAAACGGAGGCTCGCGCTCCCCCCTGTTGTAAAAGAGGGAGAGAAGCCGATGGGAATAAGGACACTCTCGTTTCGAGACTCCTCGCCGATGGCGGTCGAGTCCTGCCGCTTTTCATTGCAATAAACGAACAAAAAGTCAATTGAAACCGGTCAAACCGATACAAGCCGAATGCTCATCGTTCTCTTCGATTTTGAACCACGTCCCCCGGCCAGGGCAACGTTGACCGTGCTGCTGGCCTTTTTAAAACGTGCACATGTACATATTATATATGCAGCGGGCAAGCAGGAGGAGGGGAAAGAATAGTATTTTTTATCGATGTAGCATTTACAGAATGTATCTAGGAGAGATTATAAATTATACCAAAGCCAGCATCTCTCTCTTCAGTGTTTTCGCGAGCGAGATAGCTTCCGGGGGTAATGGAGGAAAACAAAACGAGCATAATTATTCTCTTAGCAATTAACCGAGTAAAGCAACCGCATAAATAATTGTAAATGTCGAGTTAATGTTTCAACAATATATAAGTAAGCGAGAGGGACGGCTGTAAGTTTGGGGTCCACACCTATCGTCACAGTTATTACCCGAGTAGAGAGAGCTGCACCTTAGCCTGCGACACTTCTTCTCGATGATCTTGATTCGACTTCTTCGTCTCGTACGGCGCTTCGCTGATGATGGCGCCGTTACGAACGGAGAAGCAAATTTGTCGCGCGAACGTAGCTTGTTCTGGCCCTAAACTTACGCGGACAGATGAGATAAAAAACAAAAGGATAAAGATGAAGAAACAGAGGCTTGCAAGATACGCGCGCGAGCGAGGGCAACGCCAGTATTTTTTGTATCATATTGTAAAGAAAAGGGGAGAAGAGTCGAATGATCGATCAAGGGATTGCTCGTGCTGCTGAACAAGCGGAAGAGAAGAGGAGAAGGACGAAGGAAGAGATAATCGCACTGCACAAAATAATCGCAGCGTTACACTGTTGCTTCAGAGTCAATAACGGGTGCTGTTTAAAAGCGTATCACGGGCCTGTCCAGGCTGTCGCTCGTACCAGCGACTCTCGTAAGCGAGAGGAACGACGAACAGCGAAGCTACATCGCGTGCAACGACACAGTTCGAATTACTTTACCGCTTTTTTTCGCCGTTGGCCCTGTCTCCACGGTTCACGCTCACGAGGATCCCGCTTGGACAGGCCTGGCGTGACACACCGTCATTTTAACCAGCGTCTAGCGCGTCGAGTATTTTAGAATGGCATTCGATATGTTAAGAGGAAAACGAAAGCCCGATTTTAACACCTGTATCGCCGCGAATCGTGTTTTGTATCGAGCACGTCGTCACTTGTCACCTCTTTCTTTCGCCTTTATCGTATCGAACAAGTTGAACGCGTTGCAAATCGCGAAATCGCTGTCGATGGACCTTACGCATTCAAGATGAGAATCGTACACGGCGTACAGAAGAGTTACGATCGCAACCATCGAGAGTAGAACAGTTGGTTGAGTTAGAAATGGATTCGAGCAGTAAGAGTAAGTATTAGGTACGCGTATGATTCGAAGTATTCGATGTCACACGCGTACTGTCTTGGCGAGTGATGATCGACGCGGCACAAATTACAGCGCCTTTCATACGCGTAAATGGCGTTTAATTTATTCGACAGGAACGAGCGTGCACGCTCGATAATTCGCTCCGATGATTATTCTTAGCGTTATTAGTTTTTTTACGCAGAAGGAAGTGGCGCGCGAGAAGGGAGGAACGCGGGAGAGAAGAACACGTCGAGTTGCGAGTGTGTATAAAAGGGAGGACTGGAAGCATAAGGGGACGGATGAAGGCAGTAAATAGCGAAATATATAATATATAATAATGTACATGTAAAAATTGTGTATTCTCATATAATAATAGCTGTAATAATTTAATAAATCTTGTATATCGGATGTGCCCGCGCGTTCGCTGTATTTTTCAGGTGAGTCCCGTAATCGACCATCCGCTAGCGAGCCAGGAAGAATGGAATTTCTTATTTAATTGAGTCGCCAGCTGGAGGGACCGAGAAGCCTTTCCAATTTCCCGCGAAAGCTTAATCATCTCGTCCCCGCCGGTTGATTCCTAATTAAACTCGCTCCAAATTTAAGCCACCCTTTTATATTTCGAGCGCTTTTACTGAAACTCCTGCAGGGTCGTCGCGCTTAAAATGAAACCTGGCTGATTCGACGAAGGGGTGAAATCGATGCTCCCGTTTAAATGCTCCTCCCCCGTCGAGTATCTCGAACGATAACGCAGAACGTGTCAGAAATGAAAGAGAATAATTAAAGACTCTACGATAACGGTGAAAAGAAGCATCCACGAGCCATAATTCGAAGATTTATATCGATCGATGGAGAAAATAGAAAAATATTTTCTGGTTCCACAAATACCTTTCCATCTGGCTAAAAATAATGCATAGCTTCACAAACTCCCGTACACAATGTTTCTGGTGACCCTACAACATCCCTTAATATAGCCCTTAATAAACACCTCCGATCGTTACTTAATCAAGGACTCTCCTTCTGTTTTATGTCAGCGTAAATATAATGCACGATCAATGTGAATTCGTAATACCTCTCTGCATCAGTAAACGATGCAAGTTCGCCGGAAATCGTTATACTCGACAGAGTTACAGAAAGAGGAGCCCATTACTGTTCCGGAAGCGCGTAACGAGACGCTCTGGCGACGAGTTAACGCGAGAGTTGCATGAAATTTCTGATTTAAAAGGAAAAGCAGGGTGGAGGACGATAACGATCGTGAAACAAGGAGAACACATACGAACAGGACAGAGTGATTCCAATGGAAAGTTAACTCGATGCAACTGGACGCGTGTCGCGGACTTCGCGAATTCCATCGAACATCCCCGTGGAAACTTCGAGGGTAACACTAGTTTCCTATTCTGTTTTTATTCGTAGCGCGATAGAGTTACGAGTTAAGAGGTCTCGTTTTAAGGTAAATCGAATTACAGGAATCTGATTACGCGTTTGATTAAAATGCACTGGTATCTTCCGCTTCTGAATTAAATCGGGAGCAGCATCGATGGTAATTTTTTCCTCCCTTTCTTATCGTTCTCTTTGCTCAAGGCGTGTTCGGAGTTTCAATCTTGCAAGAAAGGGAAGAAAAAGTTACTGGAACTTGCCAGGGGGGACCTTTGGACAGTTTCAATTACACAACGAACGTTCGTGTCTCGTTTTAGATTAAACGCGGAACTTTTCAGCGGCCACGGGAACCAGCACGGTAATTTCACCCCCGGCTGGATCGAGACGAGCCTTTTCTCTCGGACGTGTATAGGTGTTCGATCTCGTTTGTTTAACGTACACGTGAAATTTTAGTTTCGACTGCTCGATACGACTACGAGCTCGAGTGTGTGGGTATTACCACCGACGCGATACGGAATTGATCACTCGTTTTATGGAACTCCACGTTCCACGCCCTGAATTACCGATCGTGCAAAAAACCACGGGTTTCCGTCTGCCCTCTATAAATTTCCAAGGGTTGAACGTCGATTAAGATACTTTTTGAAATTCTTCTTCTGTATCTCAGAGCGAAGGGGTTGTAAATTGCGCTCGATTCAGCCATCAAAGCCAGTGAGACTAGAAGATGCGAACGAATACTCTACTTCTTTTTTTTTTTATTATTTAACGCTGTATCTCAATCGTGTGTGTGGATCATTAACGACATAAGAGCGCAAAGCTTTATACAGATACCATTTCTTATCTACTGTTTCCTCGATATTTTGCTTAAACGTTTGTATATTAAAGCAAATAGTAAATGATAGGTGGTGTCTGTCGAGAGCTTTAAATTTAGAACTTGTTTGAATGCTTGCACACGCAGTGTCTGCAGTTTTGGCTCTAGTTTTAACAAATTTAATATCCTACGAAGCGATAGAACCTATTTCAACAGTTCTATACGGAATCGGTAGCACTAGAGTGATATAGGTCCCCAGAGTTCCTGAATTCTGGGAAATGCATAAAAATGCATTTGGTGAGTGGTGGTACGTCGTCAGTGGTGTTACTAAATAAACACAGCCAAACAGGAAACGCGTCTGCCTTATTGCGATATATTTTTCCAATTTACAAATTGAACGCGTCCGTTCGCTCGTCCATTGTCGGAATATTGAAAAGCTGGGAAAATTGCGTTTAACTAAAATTACACGCGCCGTACGTGATACAGAAAAAATGAGAGAAGTCGAGATACCTCGTACATAATGCATATTAAAATATACGAGCAAAAAGAGCGAAACCTTTCGTTCGACTCGTTGCACTTTTTTCTTCTATTTAATTCAACGCAAATCTTTCTCCAAACTTCGTAACTAGCGTCAGCAGAAACTCTTTAATTGAACAATGGCTGGCGTTAAAACAACCGGAAGAACATCGAGGATATCGATTCGTTCGGTTAGAGAGGAAACGAAAACGCGAGCTTTTTTCAGCCGCGCGTTGCAACGACGACACGCGCGAGACCATCGTTTGTCAGGCAGAAAGAGCAGCAATTTTTGACGCGAATAATGAGTTGACCGAAACGTTCGCGTTCTGACGGAATTTATTTCCCCGTTTGACAAAGCTGAAACGCGAAATCCAGCGATTCCGATCGTTACCGGAGAACAAGCGAGTCAAAAGACACCGAGTGCCCGCTAAACGATTACTTCCGTGCGTTTTATGCACGCGGAATGCTCATTTCATTATCGAAGGGTCGAATTTTCAATGGATTTCATCGGGAGCAACGTATGAATACAGAATGCGGGTGACACGAGATGCGAAATCAAATGGAAATTAATTTCCGCGTCCATACAACAAGCCACGCGTTTCACTGTTTGCCTCCTGCTCGCGAAATTGTAGCATCGATTTAAAATACCAAGTGAAAAGAACGATATCAACGCTCGTGAACGAAGAGAAGGGTATTTAAAAACAACCCTTAACTCGAATACCAGAGAGGACGTTAATTAAGTGAACAAACAGTCCGAATCCCGCGGAAGGAACTCGTTAGTACCACTGGAAGCCATTGGAAGAATTAACTTACCCCATTTCGGGGTAAAAACCGAACGTAAAATTCGTAATGCGATACGGAGGGAAATGGTAAGCGCAGACTTTTCACTTAACAGCCAAACTTTTTTTTCAAAAAGAAACGGTCGGTGAAACCCAGAGTGGAACTCGTTCTATTTTCCAGCGATTCGAGCTGCAGGTTACGAAAATGAAAATCTTCGCGCTTCCTTCTGTCCGCGTCGCGTCGCGCGATGGGGCTCGCGTTAAATCTCGCGTAACGATCATGTTCGATTCGATCGACGATATTCTTCCAATGTAATCCGTTCTTATAACGCGTAACATCGTCCCGCCGCCGTTCGTATTCCATTAGATCTCTGGTGGTATCCAGCGAGCCACGCGAATTTCCAAGTTCCTCGATGGGGAACGAAATTTATTATTTGGTGCTGGCAGGAATTTTCGATAGCTCGGTTATTGGATGCGCTGCTTATCCAACGGCCGGATTTCGTGCCGTTGTTCAACTTAATATGGAACGTGACTTTCGCCAAGAATATCAATTCGCGAATTATTAACGTCGACAACATTTCCCGCCGCCCTTCCTTCTTTTAGCTAGAAAGAAACGACGCAGACCGTAAGTGGTAGAAACGAAGAGATCATTGAATAATTAAACGCGAGAATAGTCGAGGAATATTCAGAAGAAACGAGAATAGCCGGAGAATATTCAGAAGAAACAAGATTTCGGTGACCAGAAGAATCTTTAACTTCTTCGACCGCAAAGAAGAAATCTGCATGAAACGAGGGGGACTCCGATTGCTCGTCAATTAATAATCACAAAGTTCTGAGGATATACCTCCCGTCCATCCTGCATAAATCAGCGACATTACCATATATTCATCTAACCGCAGGGTGACAAGTGTAATTGCAATATTAATTACAAACAATACTTCATTGCAATCGATATGAATTTATGGCCACACAAATTTCGAAGCATATCGAGTAATTAACGTTAACCAATACCGCATATTGCGTTATTACCAATAAGAATCATCCATATGAGAAAGAACATTTATACAAAAAAAAAAAGGAGTATACAGGAGGCACAGGATATACATTTTATCTTCATCTTTAGATAAACTTTACTGTTTATTCAACGTGTGTTTACAATAAATATATAAGCAAAAGTAGATAAGCATGCAACGCGATTAATTTCTTAATTTTTGCAGGTACCCGTGGAGTGAAGCTTCGATCACAGGGGGTAGAAGCGTCCCAGGAAGCTCGATCGACGAACATGGTGTTGGAGCGCGAAGCGGTCCCTCTCTCGGTCCTTCTCCCTTCCCTTGGCATAAGGCAACGCTTGCTCTACCGGAGCCGTCGTGCCTTCAGTATGATCCACGCGGCCAAACCGCGAGGATACGTATTTGCTGAACTATCCTTTGGTGACACTGTAACACAAATGCATCGCGATCGACAGAAATTATTCCTTCATCGATTCTGTGATCGCGAGAGGATCGCAAAGTAACCGGAAAAATTCATTCAACTCACGCGAACTTCTGCTTCCACAAGTGACTCGATCGAAAAAGTGCACAACGATAGAGTACTCTTCGAAGCATAAATTTTAGAATCGTGTATTATGTAATAACATTGGCAACGACGTGTGTGAGATTCGCGTTAATTTGCAGTGAAGACTTCTTACAGAACGATCTTCGTTTTCTTCTCAGAGGTTCTAGACTGCGATTTATTTGCACGTCGATCTCCTTAGACTGTGCGTCCGCGACAATAGTTTGATTATGGTGTTGAAAAGGATGAGACGAGTAATCACGATCGATTGAGAAACATCGTTACGCGAAACCATCCGTAGATTGGAGTGAAATTGACTAAGCGATGTTCGCGCTCGACGATTGGAAGCATAACGCGATAATCGAATCCGCGAATTGCGCGCGAAACGTAAGGGAGAGTGTGCGATTCAAATTCGTTGAGTAGATCGCACAGATGTTACAGTTTCGCGGTGACATCTTACGATTAATCTTACTCAAAAACCAACGCTGAAGATCACTTGTTTCGTATAATCATATTTTATATATTACACGCGTTTCACTCGCGACGATTCTGATCTTATGATTTATCCGCACAGAACGATCCACGAACTCGTTCAAGTTGAGATATTAGAATCGAAACTCACATGGTCAGCGTCGATTAATCCTCCCTCGAACCGATACGATGAGCCACTCGATTCTTAATGGAACCATTCAAGTTTCGCTCGCGGATTCGTGTCTCACTCGAGAATTCGATTGCTCGCACTTCGTTCTACGAGAGAACGAGGACACTGGACAGCGATTTCTACCTGCTGGTCACTTCTCACTGTTTCAAATTTAAAACGCGGTTTCGCGCGTCACGGGTCCCGGTCTGACCAATCGAAATCCGCCAGGAAAGGTTACAGTGGGTCTTGCGAGCGCGATTATCGCGTGAACCACTCGATCATCGATTATCGGAGATCGATCGATCCCGCGAGAGAATCCTACGAGTGCTACGAATGGTGTGAGTGACGTTAACGTTCGAATTCTCGCTCGTGCAGCACAGAAAAGTTGAAAGAAAACAGGCTCGAGCGCGACCATAGAATTGCACGACGACAGGAAAGAACTGGAGGAAGAGAGGAAACCAAAATCTAAAGCGAGGACTCGGAGGAAGTTGTTGGAAAAATGTGAGTAAACATTTCTTCGTTGAACGTTCCAGAGTAGAGAATTTTGAATATAGTGGCGGGAATATATTTAAAAAATGAAATTAATTCTAATTACACTGGCAGCTGAAGCTTTCATATATTCAGCCTGAAACATCATCCTATTCGTTCTCCTATAATG